>NC_136266.1:89050668-89065668 GCF_964187855.1 Myxine glutinosa
CCTGCATGAAAAGCAGCCCAAACGGTCACCCCGAAACCTCCAGCTTGGACTCTTGGCACTATACAATCTTTGTTGAAGGCTTCATGCACTTGTCTGCGCACTCGGACGTGGCCATCTTGACGATAGACCAGAAATCTAGACTCGTCACTGAAGATCACGTGATTCCAGTGTCCTGGCTGCCATTGACGGTGCTCTCTGGCCCACTGCAATCGGCGCTGGCGGTGTTGTCTGGTCAGGCATGGCTTTCTCAGGGGACGCCTGGCACGATAGCCTGCTTGAACCAGTCGTTGGTTGACTAGCCTTCTGGATACAGGCACATTTGTCAGTTGCTGCCACTCAGCCCTAAGCCGATTAGCTGACTTGGTACGGCCATTGCGGACTAACCGGTGCAGCTGGCGATCATCCCTCCTTGTGGTTCTGTGGGGACGTCCTGGCCTCGGTATTGGAGTAGGGACACCCTTCTAAGCATTTAGTTGCAGGATCTTTGACACCTGACCTTGAGTGATGCCATACTGCCGAGCAATAGCACGCTCTTTCATGCCGTAATTTCGTAAAGCCACCACTCCATGACAAACAGCATTGTCGAGTTGACGGACCATCTCCAGAGGAAGCGGCAATAAATTTTGAAGATGTGCAGCAGTTGTTTTCCACTAATACAGAATGCAACAACCCTTGTATACCCGACTGTGAAGCCAATCGTCAAATGCACCTGTCCGTACATTTTGCCACGCCACCTGTGATATAATCCTGTTGTTGACTTCTTGCTGCGACAGACAATCAGTGACATGGTTCTTTTAACAAAGAAATCACCGAAGCGTGAAAGAAACTCACCAGATTGATATACCGAGTTCAGAAAGTAAACCCAAGTCAAGAAAAAAAAAAAATTCCTTATTAAATGCCAAGTCTGTATATATATATATATATATATATATATATATATATATATATATATATATATATATATATATATATATATATATATATATATACATATATATACAGTGTCTATCAAAAAAAAGGTAATCCGAATTCAAGGGGTTAATATGCAAAGGTTATTTATTTTGACAATTTACATGTGCTTTACTAATTAGGAGGAGATCCTCAGCTTTCCATTGATACCTTCCATGCATCATTGCTGTCACACATGACCGAGTGCATGTTCATTGAAAATGACAAGTTCAAATCGCATTTTTACAAGTTTGGCTAATCGAGGCAAGTCAGGATAATTGGTGCAAAATGAACGTCAGATGTGAACTTTTCTCAGGAATGATTGGCCTTTATGCACCCACACCTTCAACATGTCCTCCTCCCCTTTCAACACAAAGCTCACAGTGGCGGAGCATGCCCTGAACTGCTCGTCTCACCATAGCCGTGTCATTGCGCAAAGCATCCACTTCATGTCGAATACGGCCCTGCAATTCGTCAAGATCACGGGGAGGAGTTGCGAACACCTTGTTCTTTAAATGTCCCCAAAGGAAATAATCACATGGTGTGAGGTCAGGTGATCTTGGCGGCCATTCCACCGCATGGTTGAGGGCGATGAGTCGGTCTCCAAAGAGTTCCCTCAGTCGATCTGAGACAGCAATAAGACGATGTGCGGGGGCGCCGTCTTGGGCCCACCAGAGATATCTGAAGACACCACAAACCTGTCGCTCAAAGTTCTCCTCCAGCTGCGGTAAAACTTCATCATTGATCATCTGCAGATACCTGTTACCATTGACATTCCTTTGAAAGAAAAATGGTCCGAATTGAAAGAAAGAATTTCCGATCGCCCAGTGCGCCTCCGACCAGAATCCCCTTGTTTTGGTTGAGGCTAGTGCCTTCCACAAAGTCCCAACCAAACAGTCCACTTTTGTCGATTCATGTTGGTGTCAAAATTAAGTTCTGGGGGTTGTCCTGTCGGTGCATATTCAAGAACATTATGGGTATTGACCTTGCCATCCATGGCGAAAGCAGCTTCGTCGCCGATTACGAGATACCGCAGGAAATTGACATCTGCTTCGCAACGTGCTATCAACCATCCGGGAAGCACCAGCCTCCTGGCAAAATCCCCTGGCGTAAGTTGATGCCGATGTGAATCCGATATGGATGTTGGTGGAGGTCCAGTCTTGTGATTCGGTTGAATGTTGACGAAGGCAATCCCGTCCCATTTCGTCTTGCGCTGGTATCCCTCGGATGCTCCAAAACTTGCTGCCTCACTGCTGCAATGTTCATTTCCGATCGCCTAGTGCGCCTCCTACCAGAATTCCCCTTGGTTTGGTTGAGGCGAGTGCCATGCTCTTGGTATTTTCTAACATTCGCCCAGATGGTTTTGGCTGCTGGAGGCCCCCGTTCTGGGAAACGTTCCTTGAACGCATCACGAGTTTGCTGCAAACTTCCAGTTTGGTGAAAGGTTGTAACCACGAAGGTCCGCTGTTCAGTCGTAAGTTGAACCATCTTTTCAATGACTCAGACTGTCTCTAAAGCCATACACTGTAGGCCCATCTTAAATACCCATCTTAAACGAAGGACGACGTAACCGACGATTACCAGACCAGCTTAACAATTTTACATAAACAACTTGGCAGTCGACAAGTAATGCGTCCATTTCAAACTGTCTTGCACCGATTAGCCAAACTTGTAAAAATGCGACTTGAACTTGTCATTTTCAATGAACATGTACTCGGTCATGTGTGACGGCAATTATGCATGAAAGGCATCAATGGAAAGCTGAGGATCTCCTCATAATTGATAAGCCACATGCAAATTGTCAAACTAAATAACCTTTGCATATTAACCCCTTGAATTCGGATTACCTTTTTTTTGATATGCACTGTGTGTATATATATATATATATATATATATATATATATATATATATATATATATATATTGTTGCGAATATGGAATTTGGCCTCCATATCCGCTTGTAAATATTCCCCTATTTCCCCAATACTCCCCAACTATCCCCAATCCCCCATTCCCTAGTCCCATTGTCTGTAAACAACAATCAGTAGAGCCGACCTTCCCCTTTTTCCCCCATTAAATGTCGTGCCCAGGTCCACCGCATCACACGTAGACAACTTTCGGACATCTTGCTAGTTATTCTTAGTCTATATCAGTTAAGGACTCGTTTCCATTAATTCTGACTCTTCGTTGCACCAGAATGTGATTATATGGCACCAGTAGTGAGTTTAGGACCTTTCCCATACCTCCTTCCATCTTCTTCCCCAAACAACAACTACAACTACAACTACAACAACAATTACAACAACAACGACGCTGCGCGGGGGGAGTGTGCGTCATCACACCGGCTCGGTTAGCCGCCATTGACAATGCGCGCCGGACCATGCGCTCCACGGGGTTACCACGAAGGGGTTCCTTGTCAGTCCCCCGTCAAGGGCGGAGCCGGTAACCCCCCCCCGCACGCACCCAATGAGAGGCGACGTGCCGATTCCATCTGGGGCGGAGCTAACGAGCCGAGGGCGTGTCACTCCCCGCCGGAGATACGAAGCGACTCGCCGGATGTGAGGTCAGATGCGCCCCCAGCCTGGAGAGAGAAGTTGCCACGTACGAGCGCTGAATACCTCCCCGCATCTCTGGACCGGACCGAGTCGATTCTGACCTTTGAGCCCAGGTGCACCTGGAGCCATCGATCCTGCCTTTCCTAGCCATCAAACCCCGTGTGAGTCAGCCTTTTGTCCCGTTTATCTGTCGTCTGTTGGGAATAATATAAGAGTGTGTCTAAGTGCTTATCTTACTATGCTGTCCCTCTGGTAGTTGTAATCTAACCTTCCGTAACAATATAACCTCCTCCGGAGGTCTTGAGAACTGAACCCTGGTGTCGTGTCATTTGAATCCCAGCTGTGTGCCTTTTCCTTCATTGACCTAGCGTAGCGCGATTAGTCAACGTTCGGGTATAATCGGGTAACTTGTGCAGACG
Organism: Myxine glutinosa; assembly: GCF_964187855.1. Lineage (NCBI taxonomy): Eukaryota > Metazoa > Chordata > Myxini > Myxiniformes > Myxinidae > Myxine > Myxine glutinosa. The sequence continues at coordinate 89,054,591 of NC_136266.1, forward strand.
TGGTCATACCAAAACCGCTCGGTAAATAACATCTAAGCCACGTCTGTAACAATATATATATATATATATATATATATATTTATATATATATATGTATATATATATATATATATATATATTTATATATATATATGTATTATATATATATATATATATATATATATTTATATATATATATGTATATATATATATATATATATATATATATTTATATATATATATGTATATATATATATATATATATATTTATATATTTATATATATATATATATATATATATATATATATATTTATATATTTATATATATATATATATGTATATATATATATATATATATGTATATATATATATATATATATATATATATATGTATGTATGTATGTATGTATGTATGTATGTATATACAGTCAGTCATGTGAAAAAGTAAGTACACCCCGTGTAAAGTTTTGACTTTTTCAACATATTTCAACATACAGCTATTTGATCTTCATTTCAACAATATTGATAGATAAAGGTGATATAATATAACAAATATCATGAAACATTTACATTTTGTAGTCCATTGTATAATTTAAATAAACATTAATGCAAATTTTCGCATGTGGAAAAAGTAAGTACACCCTTGGCTCGAATAGGTGGTATTGCCCCCTTTGGCAGAAACAACCTCAAGTAGGCGTTTCTTATTTCTTATAACTGGGGTTTCTCGTTTCTTATAACTGGGGTTTCTTGCATACACACACAAAAAAAAAAAAAAAAAAAAAACCTTTAGAGGCCATTTTTCCCCGCAAAGCGGGGGTTGGCCTTTTTCGGGAACCGTGGTTGTTGTTGTTTTTCGGTCCCCTTTTTGAAGCAATGTTTTACGGCCGGATGCCCTTCCTGACGCCAACCCTTTTTGCCGCCTTTAACGACAAACAGGGAATTACCAGTGAACTGGTACTCAATTAGCCGACCTCGGAAGGATGACAGGCTGAGTCAACCCCCCTGGCGTTAATTCAGCGATCGACCGGGATTCGAACCCAGGATCCTAGGATCCTAAGCCGGCACACTAGCCACTAGCCCAACACCAGGGTTTCTTGCATACACAGCTCGTTTCAAATCCCCCCACAACATCTCGATTGGATTTAGATCCTGGCTTTGACTTGGCCATTCCAGAACCCTCCATTTCTTTCTTTTCAGCCATTCCTTGGTGGATTTACTGGTATGTTTAGGGTCATTGTCATGTTGCAAGGTCCACCTTCGGTTGAGCTTCAACTTTCTAACAGATGTCCTTACATTATCCTCAAGCACCCTCTGGTACAATGAAGAATTCATAGTGGATTCTATGATGGTGAGCTGCCCAGGCCCTGATGCAGCAAAGCTGCTCCAAACCATAATATTTCCACCACCATGCTTTACAGTTGGTATCAGGTTCTTGTGGTCAAATGCTGTCTTTGGTTTTCGCCAAACATGTCTTCTGGTACTGTGGCCAAATAGCTCTACCTTTGACTCATCTGTCCAGAGCACATTGTTCCAGAAGTGCTGGTCTTTGCCAAGGTGTTCATTGGCAAACTTTATTCTTGCCCTGATGTTCTTTCTGGACAGCAAAGGTTTCCTCTTGGCACACCTCCCAAGTAGATCAAATTTGTGCAGCCTCTTTCTCATGGTAGACTCGTTCACTTTGACATCAACAGTGGCAAGAGCTACCTGTAAGTCCCGTGATGACATTCTGGGGGTTATTCGAGACTTCTTTCAGAATCCTGCAGTCTGCTCTCGGGCTGAACTTGCTGGGGCGGTCTGGCCTGAACAAGTTGGCAGTTGTTTGGAATCTTCTCCACTTGTAGATGATCATCCGGACAGTCGAATGATTGATTTAAAATTGTTTGGAGATCTTTTTAAATCCCTTCCCAGACTCTTAGGCATCTACAACCTTCTTTCTGAAGGCCTCAGAGAGCTCTTTTGATCTAGGCATGGTGACACCACACACTTCAACAACAAAGAGCAAACCAAACTAAATGTCTGAGGTTCAAATAAGACAGGTTCCTCCAAGATTCTATCTAACGATGTTCTAATCATTTGCACCTGAGCTGGTGCACCTGATTCTCATTTTAGGTATTTGAAGTAGTGATAAATGTAGGGGTGTACTTACTTTTTCCACATGCGAAATTTGCATTTATGTTTATTTAAATTATACAATGGACGACAAAATGTCAAAAAAAAAAAAAAAAAAAAAAAAAAAAAAACACCTTTAGAGGCCATTTTTCCCCGCAAGCGGGGGTTGGCTTTTTTCGGTAACTGTGGTTGTTGTTGTTTTTTTCGGTCCCCTTTTTGAAGCAATGTTTTACGGCCGGATGCCCTTCCTGACGCCAACCCTTTTTGCCGCCAGTGTAAATGTAAATTTTGACTACAAAATGTAAATGCTTCATGATATTTGTTATATTATATCACCTTTATCTATCAATATTGTTGAAATGAAGATCAAATAGCTGTATGTTGAAATTTGTTGACAATGCGCGCCGGACCATGCGCTCCACGGGGTTACCACGAAGGGGCTCCTTGTCAGTCCCCCGTCAAGGGCGGAGCCGGTAACCCACCACCGTTTAGAGGCCATTTTTCCCCGCAAAGCGGGGGTTGGCCTTTTCGGGGACCGTGGTAGTTGTTGTTTTTTGGTCCCCTTTTTGAAGCAATGTTTTACGGCCGGATGCCCTTCCTGACGCCAACCCTTTTTGCCGCCTTCAACGACAAACAGGGAATTACCAGTGAACTGGTACTCAATTAGCCGACCTCGGAAGGATGACAGGCTGAGTCAACCCCCCTGGCATTAATTCGGCGATCGACCGAGATTCGAACCCAGGATCCTAGGATTCTAAGCCGGCACCCTAGCCGCTAGCCCAACACCAGGGATTTACTGTGTATATATATATATATACAGTTATATATATATATATATATATATATATATATATATATATATATATATATATATATATATATATATATATATATATATATATATATATATATATATATATATATATATATATATATATATATATATATATATATATACAGACTTGGCATTTAATATGGAATATTTTTTTGGTGGGGGTGAACTTACTTTTCAAGATGTCTTAGAACCAAAAGTTCATTGTAATTATGTTGAAAGTATTCTAGATTTTGTTAATGTGACCTTTAAAAGAAACAAAAACCACATTTGACATTTCGAAACAAATAAATTGATCTTTGAAAGTGATGTAAACTGATATCGAACTCAATTCATGGACAGTACTGTGTTAAACTTATGTACGTTTTCCAGAAGTATCTCTTTGTTTTGCACATTAGCCAAAAATTTTTTAAACAAAAACAAAAGTTAAATTATGACTGGGATTACGGACAGTAAAATTAAGTTCAGTACTTCGTGTAACCCCCACGAGCATTCAGGAGAGCACGTACACGTTGAGGCATGCTGTTCACGAGATTTGCCAAGGTTTGGACAGGAATCGCTTGCCATGCAGTGACAATAGCCTGCTGCAATTCACGCACAGAGGCAGGCTGCTGGTCCAAGTTGTCGATTTGACACGTTAATTCTGCCCACAAGTTCTCTATTGGATGCATATCCGGGGACATGGCAGGCCACTCCATATGCCCTACACCACGGTCAGTAAGAAAGTGTTGGATCATGCGAGCACGATGAGGCCGTGCATTGTCATCTTGGAAGACAAAGTTTCCTCGAAAGGCTGCACGAGCAAATGGAAGCAATGTTTCTTCCAGAATGGCCCTGTACTTGAACTGGTTCAGGTTTCCATTCAGAACAACCAGGTCAGTTTTGCCCCCTGCATGAAAAGCAGCCAAACGGTCACCCCACCACCTCCAGCTTGGACTCTTGGCACTATACAATCTTTGTTGTAGGCTTCATGCACTTGTCTGCGCACTCAGACGCGGCCATCTTGACGATAGACCAGAAATCTAGACTCGTCACTGAAGATCACGTGATTCCAGTGTCCTGTCTGCCATTGACGGTGCTCTCTGGCCCACTGCATTCGGCGCTGGCGGTGTTGTCTGGTCAGGCGTGGCTTTGTCAGGGGACGCCTGGCACGATAGCCTGCTTGATCCAGTCGTTGGTTGACTAGCCTTCTGGATACAGGCACATTTGTCAGTTGCTGCCACTCAGCCCGAAGCCGATTAGCTGACTTGGTACGGCCATTGTGGACTAACCGGTGCAGCTGGCGATCATCCCTCCTTGTGGTTCTGCGGGGACGTGCTGGCCTCGGTATTGGAGTCGGGACACCCCTCTGAGCATTTCGTTTCAGGATCTTTGACACCTGACCTTGAGTGATGCCATACTGCCGAGCAATGGCACGCTGTTTCATGCCGTAATTTCTTAAAGCCACCACTCCATGACAAACAGCATTGTCGAGTTGACGGACCATCTCCAGAGGAAGCGGCAATAACTTTTGGAGACGTGCAGCAGTTGTTTTCCACTAATACAGAACGCAACAACCCTTGTATACCCGACTGTGAAGCCAATCATCAAATGCACCTGTCCGTACATTTTGCCATGCCACCTGTGATATAATCCTGTTGTTGACCTCTTGCTGCGACAGACAATCAGTGGCATGGTTCTTTTAACAAACAAGTGAATCCTCTTGGATTGCGCTGAGGTTCGGGCATGGAATTTCGAGCCTCGATCATGGTTCGAGCCTCGATCTTGTATACAAAAATAATAATAATAATAATAAGAACCTTGGGCCGAATCTCGCGCTTCACCAGTGCGCGTGCGCGAATTTACGTCACGTCGGCAGCGAGAAGGGGTTCCCCAACACGAACCAATCAGGAACTGCCACGTCACACTTATATGATCTCAGAATTCCTGTGACAGGAATTCGCGTTACACTGGCTGGAAGTCATTCGCTAGAGGCGCTTCCTCAGCGCTAATAAATCAGCAAAGTGTAAAAGAAACGCACCAGATTGATATACTGAGTTAAGAAAGTAAACCCGTCAAGAAAAAAAAAGAAATTCCATATTAAATGCCAAGTCTGTATATATATATATATATATTTATATACACACACACACACACACACACACACACACACACACACACACACACACACTTCTTCTTCTTTTAGCAATAGATGCAAAAGTCTCATATAATGATCCAGATCATTGGGATACAAAATGTAAACTGTTCAGCCTGGCGGAGGTACATTATGTGTTCTGTCGTGTGCCGTTCTAGTTTATCTTGTGGCCGTCCCCGGAACCAAACAAACAATCTACCAAATAAATGTGTTTGTACAGATGTCTGTCCCCCTTCATTATGATGGGTTTCAAGGGCCAATCTGTTAACACGAATGTGTGTTCACTTCGGTCTATTTTTGTGGATAAAACAAACTCAAAAAACATTTTCCATAAAAGAGTAATTATGTCTCTTCTATTGGAAATGTAGATGGTGGCTTGCCAACCAAGCCTCAAGGGTGGTGTACAGACACGTTTTGGTTTTTTAAAATAAGAAAAATATAAGACACAGGGAAGTGAAATTCACTGCACTTTATGTGCAGCATACGCAGAGTAAAACGAGTGTTCATTTACACAAATTGGATGTCTAATATATAAAGATATAAGCACACCTGACACTAGGCCGAAGCTTCAGACTGCGGCACGCTCACGAGGCTGCACAGTCGAATAAACTGTTCCACCCCTTCATTTTTGATGGACTTTTTCTCGTATATTTATAACAGCCCTCGTAGCTCACATAATAGCAAATATCATTTTAAACTTACCTTGTACATTCATGAGCCCCAGATAAGTCCTTCCTATCAGTGTTGAGAAGCACCCAATCCAGACATATAAGCTTTGTGTATTTTCACATCATGAAGATGTCCTTTGCCGAAGAGTTGATTACCATTACTTGGTAATGATGCACAGCATCATCTTTCAAATTGTAGAGTCCATTAAATAAATCACCAAGCCTGCCATATTCACAGGTGGCACTCCCACAAGGTTCATTCACTGGTTGCGATCCGTCGGGAGTTGGTGTAGCAAATTCCCGTTCACCTGCCCACATGGTTGGGAGTTTGCAATACGGGCAGTTGTCTGTTCAGCGAGCTGAGAAAGTTTGCCTTGTCTCTTTGTGCAGAGGCACAGCCCTTTCTCTCAGGTACTTTTGCAAGTATTTTCGTATTCGTTTTGAAGCTTTTTGAGCCATTTGAACTTTATCTCACACATACAAACAATATACTTTATGTTTCCCCAAACACATCCGTTTCCTGGGTTTTCTGCAAGCACAATGAGCATGAGCATTGCGGGCTGGATTACGGCATTTTGAAAGTCGTGAATTAATGCTGGTAGACCGGTCAGCAAGTGTAACATCTGTCCAAAGAATGGCACACACATTGATTGATGTCTCGCCCTTGCCTGCTAAAGACCAGGATGATAGTTTATAGTTGGGCTGAGATTCAAACCCAGGCGAGACAGCTCAGAGGCAAACCCAGACTCTCACAATGATGCTACATAGTATTAAATATATACTCCCTCGTCATCTTTTAATAATATAGACCACCTAGAATATACAAAATTATGCAGAGGACATTATTGTCACTTGAAGTGAAGACTATTTTGATTTTATTGCTCTATTAATTGCCTGGACAACTCTATTGTCGTGCGAATCCCTCAAGGTTAACCCCAGGGACCGCGGAAGACCGAACGGATTTAACGGAGGCGACGACCAACTCGGATGCGGCTATAAAACGCGGGAGAAGAAGGGAAGAGGAAGATGTGGCAAAAGCACTTACCTTGGGCGAACCGACGGCAGCTCCGATCCTGCAGGGGAATTAACTCAAGCGAACGACAACCAAATTCAATGTACAAAAAGAAACACATTTATTCCAGAGCTCGATAACAAGGAACGCGACGGTAATCAAATAATGGTCCTAAGTTGGGATCCCACACACCTCACTTCGAATACGCCACACAGGGATGAATAACTAAAAGAAATCGTCGTGTAATGGTGATGTGGTGCGTCCTTATCTGTCCAAGTGCAGTGTCCGTTCAACGCGGCTCCAAACTCCGGCACGGAGGAACCCTTCGTCCGCTTCGCCCACGCTCTGCTAGGCCCGAGCCAACGCCCTCGCTCCGATCCCCTCGCCGTTCGCACACGAGGTCCCGCCCGTTCACAGCACCGAGCCTTGCTCCCGCACCACGCAGATGATGAACCAACGACCACCAGGACCTCTCAAGACCAAGAAGGGAAGCACAGAGACAAGCGACCAGCGAAGAAGCCCAGAGCGAAGAGGAAACCACGAGCGCGAGGAAGCCAGGAGAGAGCTGCTTGCTAAGAGCTGCTGAAAATGTCGTGCCGCGCCCCCTTTTGTAACCTGGGTTATGACGTCGGTCTCGGCGCGCCACCCAATCAGCGCCTCATAGCTTCCTGCCGTTCACCGAACCTTCCAGCGCCTTCTCTCCAATGAACCACCTCCTTCTCTGTTGCGTCTTCGCGCCTCCCACCCTGATTGGCTGGAGGTTCGTGCCTTCCACGCCAACCAATCACACGTTCACTGTAGCGTGGTTATAGCTCGTGCCACTCGATGTTGCTAGGCCTGCCGGAGGTGTGGCCGGCGGCGGCCATCCGGCAGTGCCCCGATCTGGCTTCCTGCCCTGCCCGTTCTTCTTCCAAAGTCGTTGTGGTAAGGGAGGGGAACTAATTAATGTGTGCACTAAGGACCTATTTAAGTGTTTATATGGCTATGCATTGCCATAAGGGACAAAGGTTTGGCGACAGGGACGACGACGAACAAATGAATCTTATCCATAATCCCTTGACTATTTAGCACGTCCTGCTCCCTCGGAGCGGAGACATCAATACAGCTTATCCCGACAAACCGGACTACACATGGAACTTATTACAGGGTAGATTCCCTATCGCGACAGTCAAATACCTACCTATACAGATCTACCTGACTAGATATTCCTTTACCCCACCGACATAACACTATTCATACATTTTTAGGTATTTCTCTTTCTCTTTCTCTTTCTCTTTCTCTCTCCTTTGTCCACATTTTATGAAGAATAAAATATAAATTTGCTGCCTCACAACTCTTCTTTCTCCGTTCCTCTTCAATGCGCTATTAAAATTCACTCTTCAACTCGTATAATGTTCCTGTCAATCATCTGGAATCGGTCACCCTTACCACCGTCCATCAGCATGGTTTTTTCTGCAGCTTTGCACTTCTTTTATTTTTTGCCTTTTCACCCACTCGTGCACCACCCTGTGATTCTTGGAATTCACAATATTGAGCTGTGTGTGGATCCGGAGGGTTTTTCAGTTGCCTTTGTGGGATAATTAGAACACTGCTCTACTTTTCCGTCGTTTAATATTCGCTGCTATGAAAGAAACTACTTATTTGCAGCAAACATAAACATTTCCTAGTTTAGTTAATTGTATCGTTTTATTGGACTATTTATCTTATTAAAGCCTCTTTGCTTAACGACTCTCTCTTGCATTTGGTTAATACTTGTCTTTAGGCCCAAACGGTGACCGAATTGCAAAAATATTTCATATACTTTTGAAAGGCGTTAACACAATCCCCGCAGTTATATATACACAAAGAATTAAGTTAAGCACCCCTACACAACGAATTAAGGTAAGCACCCCCTAATATATATTCTTTGTGTATATGTATACATTGGCATATATTCTAAGGTATGTGAGATCAAATAATGATTGGTATGACATTAGCAATTATCCATTGATGACATTGAGTGATCAAAGTGAAAAAAAGTGATTGGTTGAGTCAGTGATCCGATCACGTGGGTCCTACACACGTTATTGACGCAAAGATCGCTAGAGGTCTTCTCAGAACAATGACTGTACGTTAGAAAACATAAACGTCATCCACACTGTCCGTGATGGACCTATAGCTCCATACTTAAATTGAGGTGAAAATATGCCTAAAATTCCCAAAAAATTTCACCTTAAATTATTCAGAATAAAATATTGAAAACGGCATGATTGTTATGTTTTTATGTGACCATAATATCACTTCTCCAGAAAATATAGCAATATCATGGGTATATTACACTGTTTTGACGACAACAAACTTGTAATGTGCGAGGTTGTAAAAAAACGGGGGGGGGGTGCTTAACTTAATTCTTTGTGTATATATATAAAAAAAACCCTGTTGCATTATTTCTACAAACTTTAAAAAAAAAAAAATTCGCGACGCAGTCTTTCCACAATTACAACTTTCCAACAAAATTACTACACACCCTTATTCTATAGTAGGCTATAAATACATTGTCACACTCGAATATATTGTTGTGGGAAAATCCATATAAATATATTAAGGATAAATATAGCTCCAGGCGAATATAAACACAAAGTCATAGAATCCATCATTGCTGTAAGCATCATTCTAAGTATCATTACTTAAGCAAAGCCGTGGAATCCATCATTGCTGCTGACACCGTCTTTCCTCTTTTAGAACAGACTGATCTCTGGCCATCAGTATGTAATTCTGGCCAGGTCACTCAACTCTGAAAATGCTGCTGCTTCACTGTCAGCAGTAGTTGGAAGCCCCAAATCTCAAAAAGAGGTCAGGACAAGATCTCTCTGGATACATATCGGACATTTGATAGTTTTTTTTTTTTTTTTTGTATACTGAATCGAGGCTCGTGAAAGAGCTAACATTTACTTCACAAACAAATCAACCAGACAAACAAAATATATAAGAAGAGGGAGCGGAAGACAAGATGGGGAGAGAAGGGGAAGCACACAAACACAACATTTGAGAGCAGGGTGATGTGTGGGAGGGAGAGGGCTTGGGAGGAGGAGGTGTGGGAAGGGGGGGGGGGTGGGAGAAGTATAAAACACAAGGACACCAAGGACTTCCAGGACAGAAGTTGGTATTTTAAAAAAGTGGAATTGGGGTGAAATTAGCGGGGGTAGAAAAGATCAAGATTTTGGATGGGGGAAGATAAGAGATGGTGGTGAACAGCTGTTTTAAAGACCTGGAGGGTAGAGTGGGATTGAAGAGAGTGAGGGAGTTTGTTGCAGAGGCGGGAGAAAAGAGGAATGAAGGAGTGAAGGTGAGCAGAGAGTCTTGATTTTGGCAGTTTAACCATAAGAGGGTTGCAGGCAGATCTTGTGCGACCTGTAACTGTAGTTTGGCATTCTGCTCCGTTTGCCATTCCTGCTGCCTTCATTCCTGGATTTCTGACTTCCTACATTCATACGATCAGTGTCTTGTTATCAATGGAACCTTCTTCTTTCCTCTCCCAATAGAGGTTGAAGTGTCTCACGGCATTGTCTTGGGCCCACTATTGTTTCTCATCTACATAAACTACCTCTCCAATGCTCTTGAAAGCCATCTTCATTTTGCAGATGACCACATGATGTCATACAATACCCCCATCCCACTGACAGAAATACATCTCTTTCTGCTGCTCTTGTATTAATAACATATTGGTCTGATAAATGTAACATGCCTGTCAATTCTGGAAAATCTCAGTCTTACCTTTCATTTATGGAACGATCGTCAAATGAACCCACCAATCTATGTATATGGGTACCCACTAGAAGACGTTCTTCTACATCTCATATTGAACCATTTTTGAGCTTCTACATCTCAACGTCAGCCATGAAATCTTCTCGACTGTCGACATCGCAAAGCTGGCCTCCAAAGCCAGCCGCATACTTCTCTATATTTGCTTTTGACATCATTAGTAGTTCCAAGCACTTCCTTTAAAAATCAAAACTACTGACAGCCTGCTAGGTCTTTGTCCACCAGCTCTTTGGTGTGCTGCTCTCTCTCCCCTGAAAGTGTACGACATCCCAGCAGTGGGATGCCCTGGAATCAGTGGAAATTAAAGCTCTCAACATAATTGACATCTCCCACAGTTAGATCTAAACACAAGATTGATTGCTTTCACATCCTCGGTAGTTTGGTGGCCTCTGTTTTTTTACCACCTTTCTCTGGTTCAGCTTCCTCTGTTCTGTCAGCCATCAGATATTCTCCTGCAACTACATATGCAGGTGTTGAGTGACTCATTTCTGGTTAAACCCCCAAAATTTATGTTTACCACCTTCCACAACTCTTTTGCTCCT
>NC_136266.1:89070668-89430668 GCF_964187855.1 Myxine glutinosa
TTTGTTTTGAAATGTCAAATGTGGTTTTTGTTTCTTTTAAAGGTCACATTAACAAAATCTAGAATAATTTCAACAAAATTCCAATGAACTTTTGGTTCTAAGACATCTTGAAAAGTAAGTTCACCCCCACAAAAAAAAATTCCATATTAAATGCCAAGTCTGTATTTTTTTTTTTTTAAAGAAAGATTAAAGTCGCTCCCAACCAGAAAGTAAAACTAGATTTACTTCGCAAATTTGAACAAATAAGCAAGAGCAGACCCGGTCTCAGGCGACGTTTCACCTGTTTCACAGCAGCTGGCTTCCTCAGGCCAATAGACCACAAGTCCCAGCATGTACCGATTTGTATTTACCATGTGGTCGTTTGCGGTCACGTGCCGGTACTCGAGGTCAGATGGAGGTACTAAGGGTTTTTTTTTTTTGCAAACCTCAAGAAAATAAATGTCAAAGCACATCATTGATCGGTTGCTCTGCTCTCTGTTTTTCGTTATTACTCATACGTGATCTGGTGTTGTATGAGTGTGCACGAGCATGTGTGCGCTTGTTGTTGCTGTTGTGTTTCTGGGGCACGACCATGGGTGGTTTAGTGTCCTGGTTGTGTGATTGTTGGAGTTTCTGCTGGGTGTTGTACATCGTGGGCATGGTATTTGGGATCGACTGTTGTTGATGTTTGTTGCTCACTTTATCGAGCTGTTTGTACCATCCAGTTTTTGCCTTTTTTATGAGAGGTATGTATTGTAGATACTTACATCTCCACAATTAGACCAACGTCTGCACTTTTAGACCATTAGATACTCGTATATGTCTACATTTAGACCAGATTTTTGTTAATTAATTGTGTTCACTTTGTCTGTATCGGCTATTTCGTGGTGATTTCAGTCGGGAGGTATTCACGTTGATGACTGATGACGACGAATAAAGGTTTCTAATAGGAGACGGGAGAGGAAACGACGAGGGAGATGAAAGGACAAGCATGTGTTGTTAAATTACAGGAGGCGAATAGTCTGGCAGTGAAACAACCATTTCTCACCTAACCCCTTCTTGCCGGATAAAGTTTTTTTAATGTTGATTATTACTCACAATGGTTTATATTATAAGATCCAGGTGGGTGTAGACCTCTTACCTTTGGGGAAATTGAAGAAAATGACAAAATCCAAGATGGCCGCTATAAAATTAGTAAAATCTTCTTTTCTCCATATTATGGTTACTAATTGACCATAATAAGGGCAGAGAGCTTGGGGCAGAGAGAGAGTTCGGGGATCCGGACCGGGTTTTATAGCTCCTCCCAGAGTCGCACCGGAATATTCGAAACACCTCCCCTGAATGCCGTCGCTGGCCACTCCCCTTGAGCTCCCATTGGCTGCTTGGCGCTTACCGGCCACTCCCCTTCAGCTCCTCCTTTGGGCCTTCCAGACTTGTTCTGGGCAATAGCACATGGCATTCCAGCCCAATGAACAAGGAAGCCTACACTTACTGGCCTGCTTCAACGCATACTAACACAGGAAAGGAGACTATACTTAACATTGAATAAGACATAACTGAACTAAGCGAGGCTACATGTTGTGGTGCAACTAACTAAGAGGGGGGCTTGCCTTTTATTCTCAAAACTGCAACACTATATACCATTTAAGGATACTTGGCGTAACCAATCCATCATGTTACCGCAATATTTCACTTGCAGTCAGACAGAGAAACAAACAAAAAAACAGACAAAGAGTTAAAAATGTCTCATAAAAGTTTCAATTTCAGACACATCAAAATCTCACTTTGCGTGCCTTTTCCTTTGCAAAGTTTGTCACAAATTCAACCAGATCAAGTGCTTATGCCTTGGCATGTTCAATTGATAGAGTTGCCAAGCCAACTAGTCTCTTTTACAACATTGTAGAGCATATGTAAGTTTTTATAACTTTGAGCTTTGAGAAACTACGTTCACCACTTGCCAGTGATACTGGAAGTGTGAGAAGGATCCTTAAAGACCATTAGATACTCGTACTCGACCACCAACCTGCCTCCGGGTCCAGAATCATTGGAATCTCCTGCGATGTAGTCAACGCCGAGGGCCTTTCACTCACTCACCGCAGGCAGGTTGGTGGTCTTTCTGTCTTCTACCGACTCCTCTCCGGCCTTGCTCCCCCAGCTCTCTCTGTGCTCTGTCCCCCCAATATTCCTTCAGGTCGCACAAGATCTGCCTGCAACCCTCTTCTGGTTAAACTGCCAAAGTCTAGGCTCTCTGCTCACCTTCACTCTTTCATTCCCCTTTTCTCCCGCCTCTGGAACAAACTCCCCCACTCCCTTCAATCCCACTCCTCCCTCCAGGTCTTTAAAACAGCTGTTCACCACCATCTCTTATCTTCCCCCATCGAAAACCTTGATCTTTTCTACCCCCGGTAATTCACCCCAGAGTCCTTGCAGTGTTCATATGTTTTAATCCTCTCCCACCTCCCCCCAAGTCCTCCCGATGTCCCTGCTCTCAAATGTTGTGTTTGTGTCCTTCCCCCTCTCTTTTGTGTCCTTCCCCCTCTCTCCCCATCTTGTCTACCGCTCCCCTTGTTTTTTGTGTTTTGTGTGTCGGTTTGTCTTTTTGTGTGATTAATGTTAGCTCTTTCACGAGCCTCGATCTTGTATACAAAAAAAAAAAAAAAAAAAAAAAAAGCAACGGAAACATTAGGCACATTATCCAGGAGTTTTTGTTGTAGTATGAAGAGAAGTACTTATTGTGGCAGCATAGACTTTGGAAGTCTTCGAGCTATTGCTACAAGTTCAGTAATGCACCCCACTGATGTCTGCGCCCTAGGCGGCTGGCTAGTTGGCCTAATGGTAGCGCCGGCCCTGAGTGTCAAGGCTCATGGAAGTAGGAAGAAACACTAAATGGATCAGGATGCACCAAGACAAAAGGAACAGCAGAGAGGGGAGGGGGAACATCAACAGCGGAGTTTTTTTGTTTTGTTTTTTTGTATACTGAATCGAGGCTCATGAAAGAGCTAAAATTGACGGACAAAATAGAGAGAGACTTGGACAAACAATGGGTGTGGGGAGGAATGGGGTGGATGAGATGGATACAGAAGGAAACTCCCCCTCCCCCCACCCCTTCTGCCTTGTCCCCTCCTCATCTCTCTCTTTCCCCCCTCTACCTCTCCCACCATATCTCTCCCCTTCTCCTCTCTCTCTCCCCCTTCTCTCTCCCCCTCTCCTCTCCCTCCCCCTCTCCTCTCCCTCCCCTCCCATATATATTGTTATGGATCTCAGAGACGGCACTCCCCTTAGCAAGGGGGGGTTAATCCCCTTGGCCTGTTAAGCTGGCCGTCTCTAGTCCTGGTACTTATAACGCTCCTTTGCGGGGTGAAATTGGTCAAGGTTATTGGTCAAGGTGTTCTCCCGAATACCTTTACCAATCCCTCCGCAAAGCAGGGAGACAAGTACCACTCGAACCACGGACAAGATGGTAATTGCCGAGCGGTTTAGCAACCCGCAGCTCGAGCCGTTAACAAAGGACTAAACCCGACTATTGCGGGTGGCCAAATCGTGCCACAGGTACTCAATTGAAGACAGGATGAAAGTGATCGGGGGAAAGAAGAAACCAAAGGTAAGAAATAACAGACATATTAACTATATACAAAACCAAAGAAGAAACGAAAGTAATATACAGAAGAAGAAGAAGAAGTTACACAGGGCAGCCTTAAACAGTCTTATATTACCAACGCCCAGGACAGACAAACAGACTCACATGGAAGGGGGATAGCAGGCAGGAATGACTGGAAGAAGGAGAAGGGTCCGTGTGGGACAGCAGGGCTGGAAGGTTCGGACAGAGGCACAGCAAGGAGGTCCGCTCCGGGTCCACGCTCCAGGCTGGAAGCGAACAGCCAGCGGCAGCTTCATGTATTCGTTCTCGCGGTAGGGCTTTTCGAAGCAGCTTGTCAAAGAGCTCTGCGCAGCTTCGTCTCTCTCAGCCAGACCTCACCACGCGCCATCTCCAACCCAAGTCGACTCTCGTTCATCTCCGTAAAAAGGCTTTGCGCTGGCGCTTATATTACATGCCTCCAGATCAATGCGCGCTTCATAGAGCCACGCCCGCGATGGTACCTCGCCAGCCCTGGTTGGTCGGTAAGGGCTTGCTGACTCCACCTCCGATGACGAGTCGACGTGCCACACCTTGTTCTGGCGGCTACGCCCCCTCCTTCCTCGGCTTGACCGCATGGCCAATGGCGGTTTGGGGCCAACAACCGCATCAAGGCAAGGAGCAGCGAACGCTGCTCGACCGTTACTTTGCGGAGACGCGGGTGAGGCGATTGGGGGCTCGACCGTTACTTTGCGGAGACGCGGGTGAGGCGATTGGGGAAATTGAAAGGGGCCTATCTTATTTGATTAATGCAACGCAGATTCACCTATTGGGAACAGATCCTTAACTGAAACACACAATAATGAAATAACTACGGAGAGGTCCTATGGTTTGCTACGTGTTGTACATGGACTAACTAGGGTGTGATCTTTAACAAGCCAATTGATGGGGATATTTACAGAGGAACATTTATAAGGGAAACATTTACTAAAATTTACTAGTGAAGGTTCTAAAAACCGTAACAATATATTATATATATGGTTATTCAAAAATAAGTATACACTTTCAAATTTTTATTTTACAAAAACTACTGTCATTAAATCCATGTTTCATGTACGGATGGAAATGAGATCTATTAGAGTTTTGTTTTTCTCTTCTTGTTTTAATCTTGTGTTTTTTCTTGTTATCTTTTTTTGTTTGTTCCAGGGCAGGTTATGTTCAAAATGGTGGCGAGCAAACAGGAGAAAGCTTTCTGCACCCTGGAATTTACAGAAACCTTTCTTTTTTCTTTTTTGAAGCTAGAATTTACCAGGGTGCATAACACCACCAAGAGAGAGGGAGGTGGACAAACAATGGGTATGGGGAGGAATGGGGGGAGGGGATCAGAACAGGATGTATGGGGTGGACAAGATGGATACAGAAGGAAACTCTCAGGAGGGAAAACTGGAAATTTGGAAAGAGGAGGGATAACTAAATGATCACGTTGCACTGCAACCTTTCATCATAGACTTTCAGTATAGGCGACTGTTATTAACAACGCTGACATCGCTTGTTCAACTTTGTGGTAGTCCTTAGGTTGTATCTTAACGCACTGTTAAACAAAACCAATTCCATGTTGCATTTATACATTTAAAAGGTATCTCGTTTGGTATCATGCTCTTCTTCTGGTTCAATATTGAGTTTTGCCTCTGTGCAGGGCTTTTCAAACGCAGTGTGGGAAACGGCCGCCGAAAACGAGAGACAGCCGAACACACAAACGGACGGACAGACACCACGGTTCACATTGTAGAGATCTCTCATGCATAAATGTTTCCACATGAGGACTGAGTATAAAATGTAAGGGAGATCAAACCAAACAAGTGCAAACGTATTCTAAAATTTGACATATACATGAGTGTAAAAGGATCTGCAGATTGTGAAAATGGTGATTCGAATTGTGAGATGTAAAAAAAAACAAAAACATAAAGGTAAAATAAACTATTAAAGAAAGTTTATACTCTTGGAAAACCTCATCCAATGTTTTTCCATGAGAATGGAGCAAAATAAAAAGCAAGTTTTACCTCGCCTGTAGATTTTAAGATAAAGATATATGCCTGGAGGCCTGCGTTTGTGATTGCTTTATTTATGAGCAGCTTATAACAATGAGCAGGTGAATATTTTGCGGTTTTTCTTTGAAGATTTAGGACTTGTGAGCATTCAATATCTTCTTTTTTTACATGCTGATTGATGATACGTCGTGATGGAAAGCCAATGTGCTGGATCGTCACCCAATGACAGCCTCTAAATCATGCCAGGTAGTGACAGGAGAGTGCAATTCGTGCCTCACGTGGCAGAAACACTCCGATAAAAGGTTACATGTGGGGTATTTGTGAAGTCAGCACATTCTTGAGCAAGACAATGTCTGTATGTGGAAGTGTGATGGTCAAGTCTAGCTGCTGGTTCGGTAAGGTTGGTGGAACCTTGGGGCACAAACTCTTCTTCTTCTTTCATATGTAGCAAAATTGTCTGCTGGCTACTATCATTGGCTGAGGGTGATGATGGTGCAATGCCCTCTTGTAGGTTAGGGCAGGAATTTTGAACTTGGCCATGGTGTGCCGGTGATACCTCACCTAATCTTTGTGAAGGACACCCTGGGGTCTTTAACGTCCACCAACCATGCTGGCACACAGGGCGCCCATATATGGTTCGCATCCATCCGAGGGATGATACACATTGATGAATTACCCTTCCTGTTATAGAATACCAGGCTGACAGTTAATAGCTGGGTCGGGATTCGAACCTAGGCTATACACAGCTTATATGTGGGTGTGCGCACCTCTAGGTTATCCTGAGTGGCACGGACTAAGAGATCTTATTAGAGTAAGACAAACTAAGTGACAAAAGAGATCTTATTGGTCCTGTGCGTTATTCTGTCTGCTTGTCTGTTTGTATTTCAATCGCCTACAGGTCACAATTTTAAATCGATCGTCATGAAACTTTACCAAGTTGTAGATATAATCACAACTGAGAAGCCTATTGATTTTATGGTCAAAGGTCAAATTTCTAAAATCGTCATTTTTCATCCAATTGACTTGAAAAATAAACAACAATTGCATAGTGCCTCACTGAATTGGAGAACCAACTATTTTTAATGCCAAAAGGTCAAAGGTCAAGGTCAAACTTTTAAACACTGATTGCATAGTGCATCAATGAATTGGGGAAATAACGATTTTGACGTCAAAATAACAGCTCAAGGTCAAACTTTTAAAATCATCAATTTTCATCTGAAAAATAATTAATCAATTTTTACTTAATTGACCTGAGCATTGATTAAGATCATTAGTATTGATTCAACGGGCAAGTTGATGTAGCCATGGCAACTTCTTTTTGGGGTGGGAAGTGGATTTTGCAATTATCGTGCTCTGCATGGCGCCTTTCTTGTTAGTTTGTTTGTGAACAGGATATGTCAAAGTTGGAGATGGATTCAGATGAAATTTGGTGCAGATATTGCGTATGTGACGAGGGCAAAATAATACGATTTTGGTGAAGATCTGGTTCTTATCTGGATCAGAGAATTTTTTAAGTGATTCTTCACCACTGAGTGATAGGGCCAAACCCAATATATACAGTCACATGAAAAGGTAAGTACAGCCCATGTAAAGTTTTGACTTTTTCAACATATTTCAACATCCAGCTATTTGATCTTCATTGCAACAATATTGATAGATAAAGGTGATATAATATAACAAATATCATGAAACATTTACATTTTGTAGTCCATTGTATAATTTAAATAAACATAAATGCAAATTTCGCATGTGGAAAAAGTAAGTACATCCCATGAAATGTTTATCTTTTTAACATATGTGGACATATCAACAGTTGATCTTCATTTAAACAGTATCTATTGATAAAGGTGATCTAATTGAACAAAAAACTATGACTAATTGACTTTGCAATAATTTATTAAACAACAAATTAAGATGTTTGAGGGGTTTCTTGCATGCACAGCTCGTTTCAAATCCCCCCACAACATCTCGATGGGATTTAGATCCGGGCTTTGACTTGACCATTCCAGAACCCTCCATTTCTTTCTTTTCAGCCATTCCTTGGTGGATTTACTGGTATGTTTAGGGTCATTGTCATGTTGCAAGGTCCACCTTCGGTTGAGCTTCAACTTTCCGACAGATGGCCTCACATTATCCTCAAGCATCCTCTGGTAGAATGAAGAATTCATAGTGGATTCTATGATGGTGAGCTGCCCAGGCCCTGATGCAGCAAAGCTGCCCCAAACCATAATATTTCCACCACCATGCTTTACAGTTGGTATCAGGTTCTTGTGGTCAAATGCTGTCTGGTTTTCGCGAAACATGTCTTCTGGTACTGTGGCCAAATAGCTCTACCTTTGACTTATCTGTCCAGAGCACATTGTTCCAGAAGTGCTGGTCTTTGCCTAGGTGTTCATTGGCAGACTTTAGTCTTGCCCTGATGTTCTTTCTGGACAGCAAAGGTTTCCTCCTGGCACACCTCCCATGTAGATCAAATTTGTGCAGCCTCTTTCTAATGGTAGACTCGTGCACTTTGACATCAACAGTGGCAAGAGCTACCTGTAGGTCCCGTGATGACATTCTGGGGTTCTTCGAGACTTCTTTCAGCATCTTGCGGTCTGCTCTCGGGCTGAACTTGCTGGGGCGGCCTGGCCTGAACATGTTGGCAGTTGTTTGGATTCTTCTCCACTTGCAGATTATCTTCCGGACAGTCGAATGATTGATTTCAAATTGTTTGGAGATCTTTTTAAAGCCCTTCCCAGACTCGTAGGCATCTATAACCTTCTTTCTGAAGGCCTCAGAGAGCTCTTTTGATCTAGGCATGGTGACGCCACACTCTTCAACAACAAAGAACAAACCAAACTAAATGTCTGAGGTTTAAATAAGACAGGTTCTTCCAAGATCCTCTCTAACGATGTTCTAATCATTTGCACCTGAGCTGGTGCACCTGATTCTAATTTTAGGTATTTGAAGTAGTGATTAATGTCGGCGTGTACTTACTTTTTCCACATGCGAATCATTGATGTTTATTTAAATTATACAATGGACTACAAAATGTAAATGTTTCATGATATTTGTTATATTATATCACCTTTATCTATCAATATTGTTGAAATGAAGATCAAATAGCTGTATGTTGAAATATGTTGAAAAAGTCAACTTTACACGGGGTGTACTTACTTTTTCACGTGACTGTATAGCACGATATCTTGAAAAGTTGGGGAAGGATTTAGACGAAACTTGGTGGACACGTTGGGTGTGTTACATGGACGAATCAATTCGATTTTAGTGAAGATCCAAATCCGGATCCGAATATGAGAATTGAAAAAAATGTAAGTGATTCTTCTCCATTGCGTGAAAGGGCCAAAATCGATATATAACACGATATTTCTAAAAGTTGTGGACGGATTATGTCAAAACTTCGTGGATGAGTTGGTTAGGTGACAATAACAAGCCGATCAGATTTTCATTCAGATCTGGATCGAGATCTGACCTATCAATGGGATACAAAACGCAATCTGTTCAGCCTGGCGGACGGCTGCGCTCTATTGGGTGCCGTTCTAGTTTTACTGTGGATTTATTTTTATAACCCAACTGGTTCACTTTTGTCGTCCATGCAGTACAAGTTATTTCGTTTTGGTTAAGGTATCATTAAAGTATGCATGCGCAGTTCATATGGCGACACAGGCTTAGAGGAAAGAAGAGATGGGGTAGACGTGGGTGGAGGGTGGTGGCTGTTTACCCAATTCATTGCTTGGATATGCAATCTATTTCCTCTCTCTGGATAGAACGAACTCTCACGACGTTTGAGCAATCTTTTCCCAGAAGGTTTCGAGAAATAAATTCTCTACTTTGTTTCGTGGGTCAAGTGTTAAAGGAAAAGAGCAGCTGTTTCCGTCTCAAATTTCCAAATCCATTTGCGACCATTAATTGTCTTCCTAATAGCTTTCTTCAATATGGCGTGTTCGCAACAGCTCACTGAAGTGTCACTGGAAGATTTTCGTGACGGTTTGTCACCAGGACAGTGACGAACCTTCAGTGAGACGGTGCCAAATGTCAACAGATGGCCACTTACCCTCCGACGATGAGAGGGTCAGGAGAGATTGTGTAATGAAGACAACACAGGGACACTTCTTTTACAATGTCTCAGCTTAAGTCAAATACAATACTGTCAACGGCTCTCTTGGGCATCAAAGAGCATCCTGGTATTCAATGCACCACCAATCAAAATGTCTGATCATTTCCATCAATATGTGTTAGACTAGAGGCAAAATCTGAAAAGGGGCCTAGAAATCACTTTAGGGAGTACGGAATGTTAGGAGCTGGCATCCATGTCAGACTGTTAAAGTGGTTCATAGTGAACATATTTCAAGTGGATGCCCATCAAATTTGGCCTTTTTAAATATTATACAGCCAAAACAAAGTGGCCGCCATTATCGAAAACTCCGGATTGTAATAAAATTACACAACTTTGTATTTATACAGGATAACAATGAAATTTGCTGTATTTGGACATATTATAATAATACACACATCTTCCTCAAACGATCTAAGTGATATTTTATCTATTTCTTTCCCTATGGAGAGACAAACATGAAAAAATGCTCTGAAAATCTAAGAAAATTACATCTTGATGCATTATATTGAGCTTGTACAAATGTACGGACATACTTTGATGAAGTTCGTTTGATTTCAAAAAAAAACTGTGTTGGGATAATATTAACATCAGTCTTCGGTGGTGTAGTCCGAGTCATCTTGGGCACTGTTCAAAGGATTCCGACACGTTCCGTCAGCGCAACCACAACCAGCGGTACATCTTAGCTCCTTAAGACGACAACTGCATCTGTGAGATTCGCAATTCTTACACTGGCATTGTGTAAGCTTGAGGTAAACCTCTGGAAATGGTTTATCACTCATCAAATGAGGAAGTATATTTCCAGTTGTACCGTCCTTGTTCCATCCATTTCCCACCGGGGAAGATATATCTGGTTGTGCGATCAGTGAAGAGAGCCAAATTGTACACTGATGGTGTGCTCGCTTGATATGCAGCTTCAGAGAAGATCGGGTTGGTGGCAACTTCTCTGGTTCTTTGTGACCTTTGAGGAACATTTTGAAACGCACGTCATTGATGTTTGTGTTGTTATCATTGTTTGAATACAGTCTGCAGATGAAGCTCTCTACATCTGTCAGTGTTCTTTCAGTAAGTGTGCCGCGTCCGAGCCCGTCCAATAAGGGACAGTTCTTGATGAACGTTTTCCATGCTATTGTTTTGCCAATGCCACAAAATTGACTGACTGTCGCAGCCCGAGAGGGCATGGAATGCTGGAAGATTGTGGCGGGGAGCTGGATCAAGGTCTACAGCGTGCACAGCAACAAAGCTCCGTTGCTTCGCTGTTCCCGTTTGCAACCAAAGCTCTCCAGATAAGTCACTGGCAAAGTGAACGAGGAGAACAAGGACGTCTGTGTCCCTGGAACAAATGATCAGACGCTCAAACCCAAGATCTGTCACAGACTTGGCGTGTAACAATATTCTGGTATCAGCTTCATCGTGGTTTGATTTGAGGGAGTTGACGTCCGTTCCACGGGATGACTCAACCGCCGTTCGGTCATGGAATCCGCCAGATGTCACGACTTCACGATTCGGTTGAGTCGACCTTGCTTGACGAATGAGCTCCATGCTCAAAAAGTGTTCCAGGTCTTGCTTGTTTTCTGGGAGGTCAATAAATTGCCTCCAGTTGACGGGTAATGGCACATCCCTGTTGTCCACTTTGCGACGTATTGGCCGGGTTTTCCCGGTCCGTAAAATCCGAGTGGTGTCCTTGATGGTATGTGCTTCATACCTATCAAACACAACGTCAACTCTGGAGCAAGTGTCACTGAAGTGACTGAAGACAGAGGCTACGAACCGGTCTGCGAGTTGTCCAAAATTGTGGGCATTTGCAGGTTTGCCGATTGCTTGAACAAGTGCCTGGCCATCGATGATTACACACGTTTTCAGATTTGCTGTCGGCGGCTCTTTCTCTACAGTTGTTCTTGTCTGAAGGATATTTCCGAGAGCTGCTTTGTTTGTGGATCGCATTGCTCCGGATGTGTCTGCAAGTGATAGAGGAACCGGCGAAAGTTCATGGCTGAGGATTTCCTTCAGGTCCACCTCGCGTCCAGCTTCTTTTGAAACAAGCAAGCATTGAAAGAGGTTACGGTCTGCTTTGACGAGTTTTTGTTTCAGAGTCGAATTTTTGTTCTGGACCTGATACATGCTTTTCAGCGTCAGGCTTTTCGACTGTCTGAGCTTGTCATGGAATCCCACTTTTTTCGTGATGAGACGTAAGCCCACAAATTCTTTCAATTTGTCTTGCCCTTGTGCATGTGCTGTCAGAAGACATTCCGTTATTTGAGGAGAAGCTACATCTCGAGTGGCCAGGCTAACGACAGCTAGATTTTGGTGTTGAAAAATGCCGAATTTCTTCAGTTGGTCGACAATCTTCTGAACATCTTCCTTGTCCCGCTTTAGTCTTGAGGGTCCGGCTTCTTTTACATAAGAAGGGTTGTAGTCTTCATCTGTAGCATGCATGTCCAACATGGCGCTTGTGTCGTCCCAAACGTCTAGAAGCGTATAGATTTCACCTCGGGCCAGTCCAGTCGATACTTCAGATGCGACTTTCTCAAAGCAGATATCTCTGGACGTTTGAGTTGTGCTTGTACTAGATTTCGATGCTTTTCTATTGAACTGTACATAACACTTAAGATGATACCTGGCATCAGCAGCCACGAGATCACTTACTCCTGCCAGGCGACACCGCAACACAGGGTCTGTTTGAGCTCCTTGGAGAATTTTGTCAGAAACATCAAAGGTAGCGACCAAATACGTTTGTTTGCAACTTTTCTCTTGGCAGAAAAAGCACAAATCAGTGTCCATAATGGACAGTTTACTGCGTAGAGATGGTCTCGGTGGTGAACTTGTCTCAGGTGCACTGCTTGAGGTGGCAAGAGTGCTTTCATATTTTTTCCTGAGTCGAGTTATTTTGAACGAACTTGTAAACGTCGAATAGCAGTCTTTGTGATTCAGGACTTCAGTCTGTTTTGTGATTTCCTTAAAGTCAATGTTTTGAATTCTTTCAACAGTGTGCCAGTTCTCAGAGTCATTGTACTTCTTGCGCTCTGCAGCGGCTTCACGGACTCTTTGAATTCCGGCGTCTCCGAGGTTTCTCGTTGGTTTCTTTGGGTCTCTGTTTTGACAGAAGATGCAGAGGGTCCAGTCAGTACTTGTGTCAGAACTCCGCTTTTGGCTCTGGCATTTTACCTTGGATTCCATGTTGAAGCTCAACTCAGTTCACCACATCCTGCAAACATCAGAAATTGCATAATATGATAGCCAGTTTCTGCCGGCATTTTTACGTGGCGTCCCGACCGTGCCGTCCCATTACTGCCGTAATGTCGAATCCTATAAAAAATTGAAATTTGTGCAGCCCGACTTCACGATAGCCGGACTGCGGGTTGTAGGTATCAAACTTTTCAATCAGCGTTTTCCCGTCGCAAAGATGTCCGTGTTCAAGCCAAAAAAGATCAATGCTGCACCTGTATAGCTGGTGAAAAGCTGAAGTTCATCTCAAACATCGGTCATCGGTCTGAACATCAGGCAACACTGACGCTGAACGGAAGCGGAAACACCGGAAGTGAAGCTGACCTGATAACGAGGCACTTCCGGCCACGCCCAACATGGTGGATACGAACAGAAAATACGTGAATCTTTCCATAATGAGTTTCAAGTTTGTGAGAGGTTTAACGCCTAATGATTTGGTGAAATTATGTTTTAAACACATATGCTAAAATCACATTATGCTAAAATAATTTATTATATAATAAATGATTTTAACATGTGATTAAAACATAATATCTTTGCATCAATATATTTAGGACAATTCATATATTTAGAACAATTCATAGGTATCAATGAGATACAAATGCAACATTTCAGAACCATATTTTTGGTAAAGGTTAACATATTTTTCTTAATAGTCAAATCTGACTATTGTATATATGTAAATATGCACATAACTTTATCAAATATGTATAGTTTGG
Source organism: Myxine glutinosa (assembly GCF_964187855.1). Lineage (NCBI taxonomy): Eukaryota > Metazoa > Chordata > Myxini > Myxiniformes > Myxinidae > Myxine > Myxine glutinosa. The sequence goes on from NC_136266.1 coordinate 89,084,328, forward strand.
CATGATATTTGCAGGACATCTTACTGGTATCACTGGAGTAAAATATACCAAACTACACAAACATACCCACAGTAAAAGTCAAGATAAGTCGCGTGATTTGAAAATTAACAGAGTTCAGCTTTGAGATTTTTTGTACATTTTTGTGACTGATCTGTATATAACTTTATCAATTCGTTATGGAATGGCCTAATACTTCTTGGACACTTTACTGGTATTGCTGCGATGATATATGTCAAATTTCAGAACCACAGCTTCAGTACAACTGAAGTTATCAGACATTTTCTAAGTTATACATTTTCTATTTGTCCGGCCATTTTGTTTTTGGTATAAAAAAATTAAAAAGGCCCAAATCAATGGGCATCCACCTGAAATATGTTCAGTATGGGTCATATTAACTAGCTGACATGGATGCCTGCTCCTAACATTCCGTACCCCCTGAAGTGGAATTTGAACATTTTTCCACCAGTCTATGTGGACAGATAGACAGATAAATGAAAAATCACTCGGAGCAAAAAGGAACAAAGTATAATGGCACTTGGTAGAACGCATACCTCCGCCACGCTGAACAGTCTATGTTTTATATCCCATTGATAGGCTGGATCTAAACCAAAATTTGAACCAAAATCTCAAATCCACCTAGTTTTGTCATAACCCATCCACAACTTTTTGAGATGTTGTTGACCTTTGGCCTATGTTTCTCTCAAAAATAGTTGGCGGTTGAATTCAGTTGGCTGATATGCAAATCGCATTCAAATTTCAAGTCATTCAGATGAAAATTGAGGATTTTACCAGATGTAAATGTTGTTGACCTTTGGCCTATGTTGACGTTTTGGCCAATGCTGATCTCAAAAATATATGGTGGTTGAATTAAGTTAGCTGATATGCAAATCATATTCAAATTTCAAGTCAATCGGATGAAAATGAGAATTTTAGAAATTTGAAATTGTTGACCTTTTGGCCTATGCTGACCTTTTGGCCTATATTGACCACCAAAATAGTTGGTGGCTGTATTCAGTTAACTGATATGAAAATCCTATTTAAATTTAAGTCAATCGGATGAAAATTGAGGATTTTAGGAACTTGAAAAAAGTGGTTGACCTTTGGCCTATGTTGACGTTTTGACCTCAAAAATAAATAGGATTCTGTCGGATCACCAACTCTACCATTTGGTGCAGATTCCTGAATATCGGTTTAAAATTGTGAACTGTAGGCAAGTATTAGTGAGCAGACAGACAAACACACACAAACTGGAGTGATCAACATACTTGTCAAAAAAAGAAAAATTGCCAAGTATCAAGATGACGTGCACAGCAGATACTTGCGAAATCGAAATAAACAACATGCTTCCAGGTTTTCATTGGAGAACCAATTCAGTGACCCGATAGGCAAATTCTGTTCCACCTTGTAGAATACCCAGCCTCCAGGTTACACCTTACTTGCTGAAAAAAATATAGTCTGTGTATTGCAAGGTTGGGTGTGCCTGTCAAACTTTACTTCGCAGTCTGCACCTGTCTATTCATGAATGTGCTCTTCATTTCAGACCAAGGTGGGTGGTTCGTGTGCTGCCACCCGGCTGCTGGTTGCATCATTTTTCTGTGGGCTGATGCACTGCCTCTCGATAACCAGTTATCATGGTACTCATTTTGCCGACCTCGGAAGGATGACTGGCTGAGTCAACCCCACCTGGTGCTAATTCAACAAGAATCGAACTCAGGACCTTATGATCCCAAGCCTGCCACCCTAACCATTAGGCCAGACCAAGGTGAGACGAAGGAAGCTTCAACCAAAGCCAATCTCCATGCCTATAGCATAATGTCGTGACCTTTGGGATTTTGCTTGAACCAACACCCAACGCGAATTTCTCTGCTTGCCCTAGAGCGATCAGCTACACCCTGTTCACAATAATAACCTTGTATGGCCATAATGAAAGGGATATTGCTGATCACAAATGGGTGCAAAGATAGGGTGTGACCGACAAAGAAATGCTTTGTGATACAAGCCCCAGAGACCATTCATTCCATTGCTTCTTAAATTTTCTAGGGAGTGGAAGTGCATTTGGCAACTACAAACTGAACCTGCTCGTTTGTTGTCCTCACCTTACTAGGTTATGTCGACCCACACCAACCGCCATCCCACAAAATACGGTGCATGCACGTAGACACACACGCACACACACACAATTTGGTTGGATTGATTATATCATTGATTTGATTGAATGTCAGGCTTGGCCAGCCGGTTCGTGAAAGAATTTGCCCAGAAACTTTCTCTGGTTGTCCCCACTAGAAGGTGGACAACATTGGGGCCGTCAAAGTTGTATTAGTAGCAATAGTGCCATTCATCATTCCTTTGCCTCGCGTTTTTCTTCTTGTTAACAATTTCAGCTGTGAATGCATTATGGATTACAAACTCCCTTTTTATACTGAATTCAGATGAAACAAGCATTCTGAGTATTGCGCTGCAATACATGTCCCCTACCGGCAATCTGTCGTCCGGAAAACTGTTGGGGAAATTACCAAGGGTTATTTACCCACAGGTTCTGAATCGTTCCCAATCGCTAATTACCTCAGGATGGGCTCACCTGTGATTCGCACTCGGGACTTCGATTTATACACCTTGCAGACAGGTAAGCAGAAGCACGAGAAAATAAGTTGTTGATAAAGAACCTTTCGAGTCGCTAAATATCAGTAATTTATTATATTTTCCGGTTCATGATCAATGATCGATGTGTATATGATAAGTTATATGTGTATGTTATATTGTATGTTAGTTATATGTGTATGTTATATGTGTATGTTAGTAGTTAGTATATATGTTATATATGTGTATGTTATATATGTGTATGTTATATATGTGTATGTTATATACGTGTATGTTATATATGTGTATGTTATATATGTGTATGTTATATACGTGTTGTGATAAGTTACATTATTCCTTTGTTAATATATATATATATATATATATATTAGATATATATACACACGCATCGTTACTGAGGAACGGGTTTGTTTTAGCTGAGGATAATGGCTGTACCTGAGTTGATGTTGCTCAGCTTGGCTCCGCCCCTCCCGAAAGCACGCGCTGTGTCGCGCTGTTGAAGTTCGCGAGACGAGGCTGAGGGCGCGCGGTGCGGCTTGAGGAAAAACTCTGGAATAAACAAGAGATATCCATTTTTTAAAATATTTTCGTTTAATTAACGGTATCTGCCAAACCACGTGCCCTATCGCAAATTCCAAAAGGAAATTTTAGAGCTGAACAGATTTGTGAAGTTTCCCCTCGATTGGATCAAAAATGAGGGAGGAGCTCGGTTTTAAAGGTTCATCCTTAAAAACGTCATAACTCTGAAACCATGTGACGAATGACGTCATGCTCGCTGACTTTTTTTTGTTCGTCATGGGTATGCGATTCTTTCTGCAAAGTTTGGCCTCGATCTGTTCAGCCGTTGCAGAGAAAAAGGGGGTTTCGTGTTTTCATGAAAAACAATATGGCGGCCGAACCACGTGACCTGTGACGTCATAATTACCATTAAAATATTCTACAGACCGAGTCCCCCCTACGGTGAAAATTTGATCTCAATCGGTCCTATTATTGCAGAGAAAATGGTTTTTAAATGAAATTAAAACTTAAAATGGCACTGAGTTAAGGATCATCAGAATTATCAGAATTCCCAAAGTTCAAAGTGCCATAACTTTGTTAAAAATGATCGAAACGTCGTGAAGTTCGAACTTGATCTGTAACTTATCATGAGGAAACCATGTGCCAAGTTTGAAATCATTAGCATTAAGCGTTTAGAAAAAAAAGTCCGGAAAACTGTTCTTTGCATGACGGACTGACGGACTGACTGACGGACGGACTGACGGATGGACTGACGGACTGACGGATTGACAGACGGAGGGACGGCGTGCAAACCTATAATCCCCTCCGGTGTACACCGGTAGGGGACTAATAAGCAATATTAACTCTTTGGATCAAAAACTTACAGGGTCCTAAGATTCTGAATGTATAAACATTATGAAAAATTTGTTGGGAGTTAGCTGTTGGAGTGTCGCTAACTCCTCAGTCACATTTGCTCTACGGCTAGGATACGGCGGCCGTACCCCCCCTAAATTGACAGAAACGTGCGGCGGCCGCAGAGTTTCTGAGGTGGCCTCAGGTTGGCCCTAGGGCGTATGGCTATCTTTTACAGGCCGTAGGGGTCGCCGTGGAATTATAGCGCGGACTTATAACTTTTTTCATTTCTAGGTTGGCCGCAGCAATTCGACAAGCCATAGCCATGACGATATGAGATATGATATACATATGAAACAGAACTGGTATATATACCCACTCGTTACCGTCTGTCTGGCCGCACGTTCGTCTTAGGGCCCCCCTGCAGTCACCTTGCGGGCACCTTGAGGCTACCTTGCGTCTGCCTTGAAAATTCTATGGCCGCCGCAGGGACGCCCTAAGGTCACCGTGCGACATCAAATCAAAGACCGTACGGCACCCCCACGTTTTCGGTCTCCACAATTTCTAAATACCCCGTGCGGCTACCCGAAAAATAAAAACATATGTGACTGCTACATTGTGTGACCGTGGAAATACTGCGGCCGCCCTATAATTGCTAGTGGCCGTAGATTTTTTAGACCCTACGGCCGCCGAGCCAAATGTGACTGAAGCATAAGAAACCCAGATACGTTTTGGGAGAGGGAAATCACTTGCCTTCAGGGGATGTGTATATATTCTGGTGTGTGTGTGTGTGTGTGTGTGTGTGTGTGTGTGTGTGTGTGTGTGTGTGTGTGTGTGTGTGTGTGTGTGTGTGTGTGTGTGTGTGTGTGTGTGTGTGTGTGTGTGTGTGTGTGTGTACTCACACATACACTTAAACATACACATACGTACACTCACAATCGGAGTCTGCCTGGTACGTAAGACATCAGCCATTATAAAGCTCGCAGTGTTAGTGTGAGAATTCTCTGATGATATCCCAGACTCAATAGCTCAGTGGGCTGTCACCGAGTAAGTGATTAGGTTTGTGGGTTCCAGTCCTGGGTTGAGTCAGAAATTTTTGACACTCGGCCCATTCAGGAATTTATTCGTTTGTTAATATATATATATATATATATATGTATATATACATATATATATATATACATATTTATATATATACATATATATATATATATATATATATATATATATATACATATATATATATATATATATATATATATATATATATATATACACACACACACACACACACACGCATCGTTACTGAGGAACGGGTTTGTTTTAGCTGAGGATAATGGCTGTACCTGAGTTGCTGTTGTCATGCTTTACACCAATCATAATATACAAACAATTATTTTGCACAAATTTATTTGTGGTGTTTTTGATATTACATTTTTATAAACAATTTAGGTTGAAGATTTAGGTTGAAAAAATATATAATAAATAAAAAAGAACCCCTCAGCACATACATACGGGAGGGTTCGGAGCAGACTGGAAGTTTGGGACGACTACACCTCACCACCACGTAATTCAAAACATCTCACCACCACGTAATGAAAAACACCTCACCACCACGTAATGAAAAACACCTCATCACCACGAAATTCAAAACATCGCACCACCACATAATTCAAAACACCTCATCACCACATAATTCAAAGCAACTCACCACCACACATAATTCAAAGCAACTCACCACCACACATAATTCAAAGCAACTCACCACCACACATAATTCAAAACATCTCACCACACATATTTCAAAACAACTCACCACCACACATAATTAAAAATACCTCATCACCATATAATTCAAAACACCTCACCACCACGTAATTCAAAACATCTCACCATCACGTAATTGAAAACATCTCACCATCACGTAATTCAAAACATCTCACCATCACGTAATTCAAAACACCTCACAGCCACTTTAGTAAAAACACTTCACAACCATGGTAATAAAAGTTTGAGGAAGTAGTTCAGTGACAACACAGACACTGATCATATATGTAGATGTATAGACAGATGACTGTACCTGAGTTGCCATGGTTTAAACTGACGTTCCGCAACCTATAGGTCGCGACCCAATGTTTGAGTCGCGAAGGATTTTCAATGAGTCACACGATCGTTTCAGAAATCGCGGGAAAAAAACTTTATCGACGATCTACTTCTCCCGACTGAACAGAACAGAGATCAAACGAACGCCGACACAAACTTTATAGTGTGGACTCTTCTACTGCGCTGCACCGATGTACCACGATGTACCGCGCGTGCATCCGGTCAGTCAGATCATACGTTTAGTTTCCGACACGCGAATGTCCATTGCTTTTCATTCGAAAGATTGAACTGTGAGCGTAAGGTACTCGCCATGGCTAGAAAGTATCAGCCTGTGTTCCTGAACTATAGGTTCACCTTGAATATCGATAAGCACAATGTTCATCGACCACAGTGTGTGATATGCCTTGACGCGTTGGCCAACGAGTCCCACAGGCCCCAAACACTGAAACGGCACCTCGAGAAGAAACATGGAGATCATGTCAACAAGTCGCGGGAGTTTTTTCTCCGGAAAGAACGCGAGATGAACAACAGCAAGTCAGTAATGAGTTCGGCTGTTTTTCCGTCGAAGGGACTGACCAAAGCCAGCTACCTGGTGGCGAAGGAGATAGCCAAAGAAAAGAAAGCGTACACTATTGCGGGTAAGTTTTTTGTTTTTTTTCGGAAAAGCATTTCACTGCATTGGCGGTTTGTAGGTTCATAAAGTAATACATGGCGCTGTAAGTATAGTTAAATTTAGTTTTTCATTTCGTGCGCCTGCGCAAATGATTTGACGAATACTTTCCTGTTGATCCACGTGTGGAGAAGAAGTGGATCCGAGACCCTTATTGAGTCGACGTTCAGCAGTGCTGCAACTTGTCCAACAGATTGAAAGAGGACTTGCTCGACATTGTCCGACGGTACTCTTGAGACACTGTTCAGGAAGGACACTTTAGTAAAGTTTTGGCTGACAGTGTCTCATGAGTACCCAGAGATTGCACATCTCGCGGTAAAGTTCCTGATGCCATTCACGACGACGTGGATGTGTGAGGCAGGTTTCTCAACGGTGACATATCTGAAGTCCAAGTATCGAAACAAACTGGAGACAGTGGCCCTGTGCGCCAACCTGAGAATCGCATTGTCGCCGCTTCAAAGCCGAATCGATGATCTCGGAGCCAATATGCAAAGTCGACCATCGCACTGATGTGGATAATCCACATCAACAATGTTGCTAACGGAACATTTGAATTAGGCTTGTAAGTTTCACTTTCGGGTTTAATCAGTGAAAGTTGTTTATTTAATGTTGTTCATAATAACGGAACATTGAACCTGGATATTAAGTTCAGATGCATTTCGGGTTTTTTCAGTAAAAATTATTCTTGTTTTGTTTATCAGTTCATGTTACATTTTAAGTTCATCATCTATTCACGATGAAGATTCAAATAAAGTTCCAACACCTTATCTTGGCGTGTCACTTTAATAAGTAAAGTTTTATTCTTTTTCACAAAAGATACACCGCCAATGAATGTTGTGACATTCATCTTCATCTTCATCATCTTTTTCATCTTCATCATCATCTTCAACTTCTTCATTAAATGTTCATCCGGATTCATCGTAGGGGCGGATTCCTCTCTTCCGAAGCTGCTAACAAGGCAGGGAGTTTACGCCTGATTGGCTGACAATAATATCAAGTGGGCGGTGTCTGTGATCGAAGTCGCTGCTCATTCTCAAGAGGGGCGTGGTCTCTCGCTCTCTCTCCTCATGGTCGTGGAGATCCGTATCCAATAAGTACAGTGCTTGGTATGATTGTCGTCACTTTGCTTTATTGTTCAATTACGAATTGTACTACTATACAAAGATGATGAACCGAACCCTTACCAAGATATTAACGTCATAAGCAATCGATATTTCCGTGACGGTTTGTGGGGGGTGGGGGGGGGGGGGGGTTCGATGGGTTGCGACTGGATGCCTGGGTTTTTTATTGGGCCCTGGGCTAAAAAGGTTGCGGAACGCAGGTTTAAACCAATCATAATACAAACAATTACTTTGCACAAACGTTTTTGTAATGTCCGTGATATTACATTTTATAAACAAATGAAGTTGTAGATTTAAGTCGAAAAAAAAATTTGGTTACAAAAAAACAATTTTCTTTAAAAAAATATACCCTTAGGACAAACACGTGGGGGAGGCAGTTGCATACAATAAGTTTGGTACGATTTCACAAAAGTTTGAGGGAGTAGTTCGGTTACGAGACAGACACTGCACAGATATATATATATATATATATTGTTGCGGTTTTGAGAACCCACACAGGTAACATCATTAAAGGTTAAAGGTTGCACCCCATAGTTAGGCCACATGCAACACGTAGGTCACCTTAGAACGTTAGTTATTTCTTAGTATATGTGAAGATAAGGCCATTTCCAATAGTTGCATCTGCGTTGTGTAACACAAATAAGAGTAGGCCCCGTTCATTTTGCAGCCCTCCCTCCATTCAACTCCATTGAGCACTATCAAGTCTGCACCCCATTGCCCCTCGCGGTTTGTTACGCGTTGGGCCGGTAGCGTTCGCTGCCCTTGGGCTTTCGCTCCAACCAGCCCAAATGCCACGAGGTAAGGCCCGAAAAGGGGGCGGAGCGCAAGGGTGGTGGTGTGGCCATGTCAGGCAGCCATCAAGGGCGGAGCCGGTAAGACCTCATCAACCAATCAGGGCTGAGGCGACATCGCCTGACAGGGTGTGGCTAGAGATTCCAGAGGGTTCGTTGGGCGTGGCAATAAAACCCATTGCGCGAGGCCCCCACCTCAGCTATGAGAAGGGAGAGGCGCTCGTGAGGTCGGAGGACTTGTTATGATGGGAGAGGCGCTCGTGAGTTCGCAGTGACAAGTTATGAGCCGGTGTCCTCTGTTGAACGAGTGATGAGAAGGGAGAGGCGCTTGTCAAGTTCATGAGCTGAGTTATGAGGAGAGGAGTGTCAAGGACTTTTGTGAGGACTTTTGTGGAAAGGCGCTTTGGTGACATCATTGAGGAAGTGGCGCATTGTACTGAGCGATACCGGGAGCGCGTGTAAAGGCGCTGGTACAACTATTACGTACGCAGTATAATCGCCAGCTTACCGATCCCTCCCAGTGTAATTGTCTGATCCGCGCCACCGATACGGGACGATCTCGCCTGCCGTCTGCCGTCTACCATCACCAGCTGCTTCGTGGTACGAGTCGGGGACAGGAGCGAGCTGTGGACGGCATCGGTGGACCCTCATCCCGACCATCTACAACCCCGTGTGAGTCTGTCTGAGTGCGAGCGGGCCCGTGTCCAGGGATAAGTAAGACTGTATAAGGCTGCCCTGTGTATCTGCTTCTTCTTCTTCCCTGCACATTGCTTTTCTTCCTCTTCTTTGTACAAAGTGTGTACTTCTCGTCCTTCCCATACAATTGTAAATAAATTCCTTGTTCTTCCTGTTTTCCTCTTAATTAGACCGCCTTAGTGATTTCTCCATTGGGTAAGCGTGGCACGATTGACAACCACTCAAATCGGGTTTAGTACCTGTTAACGGCCCGAATCGCGGCTCGCTAATCGCTCGGCGTGTCCACCAATGCCGTGGTTCGGGTGGGGTTATTTCCTTGCTTCACGGCCGGTGTTAGTAATGAGGTAATAAGAATATTTCGGCTTACAACCCTATTTAACACCGACAAGAAGGATCGTGATAGCCCCGGATCGCGTCGGCTAGTAAAAAAGGACAAGGGGATTAATCCCCCCTTGATAAGGGGGAGGCCAACGTTGGAGATCCACAACAATATATATATATATATATATATATATTTATATATATAAGTAGTGTATATATGTTGCTTCTGGGACACTCTCATTTTCCCATTGACTTACATGTTAATTTTTCCCCTCCCTCATTGCCCCTAAACACCTCTATTTCTCTCACCCTGTTCTTTACGAACCTTCTAACCTTTTGACATGTTATCCTTATTCATTAGACCACTTAAACAATGGTCCTTCTGTGTGAACCTGTGATCCTTCTGACCTTATGGACCTTTTAACCTTTTACTCTTAATATCATCTGGTGAATCATCTTTGACCCACTCACACAACGACCCTACAAATATTTGTTTATGTGTGGGAAATAATTTAATTCTCCTCCAACTTCCATCCACATACTCAAACCTTTTTAAAATTAATTATTCGCTTTTGAGAAATGACGTTGTTTCACTGACTTGGATAACTTCCCAGAAAGTTTTCATTGTTTCGTTTCCTGTTTTCACACACGCCTTGAGATTCCTCGAAATGCTGTCAGCCAGTTCTCTTCCCTGAATACATTTTACATTATAAAAAGCCGTATTCAGTTCAATTTTAAACATTGTGAATCGACGAAGATGAACGACAACTTGACTTATTCCAGTGATGAAGAATACTCACTAGGGTAAGTTTCATTCAGAATTGAACTGTTGGTGAGAGCTTTGTATGTGATTAATTTAAATTTATATGACATGATATATATTTTTTTATTACAGCAATTCAGGTTTTGAAAATGACCTGGTCTTGGCAGAAAATGAAGTTTTTCCGAAAGAGATTTACAACGAGGCGAATGAGCATTTAAACCATTTGCCTGTTTCACCATTCTTGGAAGATTCATATGCAAGGTAAGATACTAAATATTAATACATTTGTGTTAAACGACGCTGCCTTAGTGTGTGTGTGTGTGTGTGTTCGTGTGTGTATGTGTTTGTGTGTGTTCGTGTGTGTATGTGTGTGTGTGTATGTATCTGTGAATGTGTGTGTGTATGTGTATGTGTGTTCTTGTGTGTATGTATCTATGAATGTGTGTGTGTGTGTGTGTATGTGTGTGTGTATGTATCTGTGAATGTGTGTGTGTGTATGTGTATGTGTGTATGTGTGTGTGTGTATGTATGTGTGTGTGTGTGTGTATGTGTGAATGTGTATGTGTGTGTATGTGTGTGTGTGTGTGCGTGTGTGTGATGTTTTGTCAAGCTTACTTCAGCATAGTAATTTCTCCTTATTTTGTTTGCAGCCTCGAAGACCAAAGCTTGGAGTGGGACGATTTTGGACTCCATAGGAATGGTTATTTCCTGTCATCCTGTGATATCCTTAATTTTCATCTCAACGATCTGAACGCTAAGCTTGATTTTTTGGAGGTAAGCATGTGTGTATGTATTGTATTTTGGCCATGTGTGTGTCAATGTGTGGGTACACCGTTTCGAATAGGTACACCATATCCCTGCGCATTGTGGGAGGTGATTCAGGGTATATCATTCATTTATTTCTCTCCTTGTTTTGCCCCTCTTGCCTTTGACAGAAAGAGATTCCAAACCTGAAGATATCTGCTGCTGTTGAAACTACCTTTGGCTTATGTTGGGAAGAGATTGATGATTTGTGCTGGGAGGAAGTTAAATGTGTAATACCTCAGGAAAAATGTCTTAAAAATATAAAGATTTTGTTTAAAATATTATTTATATATATATGCTTTGTCCAGAATTATTTAATTATTAATTACAAGAAAAGAATAAAGGTTAGAAGGAAGGGAGGATGCGTTCCCCCACCCTTGATTCCCCCCATCCCACCCCTCCCCTCCCCTTGTGTGTGTGGGGAAGGTGGGGGTGGGATGAGGGGGGATCAAGGATGGGGGAACGCATGGGGGGTGGGGGGTGATGGGTGTGGGCGGGGTCTGTGTGGGCGGGGTCGGTGTGGGCGGGGTCGGTGTGGGCGTGGCTTATGATTTTTTATTTATTTAATTTTTTTTTTTATTACCACGAATTAAATTAGCTAATCTGGGTGGGGTGAATAGAAATGTTGTTTAATGAATTATTAGCTTTGTTTTTTGTAATTCTTGCGAGTAAAATGAACCCAAGATTTCTTCTCGATTTATATCATTTAATTTGTAAGTCCAAGGGTTTGTAGCCATTACATCAACGATTATAAATAATTCATTAGTCCATTTTTGTGTATAACCTTTCTCAAAATGGCTTTTCCATTTGTATATCCTTACAATATCACCAACTTTGAACTTGGGCTTTCTCAAATTAATCTCCTTTTCATATTCTAATTTTGTAAATGTTTCTGATGGTTTTGATTTTGTTGATGAATGAACTGTATTGTTGTAATCATCTACAATATCCTGAATTAAATACACCCATTTTTGAGAACCGAGTTATGTGAATTTTTATATAATTTCTCTTTCAAAGTACGATTAAAACGCTCAATAACAACTGCCTTTCCTTCATTAAAGGTGCTGTATAATTTAATACCCTTCCCCTTAAGAAATTTCATGAATATTTTGTTGTAGAACTCTGTTCCCTCATCGGTCCACAGTTTCTTTGGTTTTCTTTTATCCCTATCAAATATTAGCTTAAAGGCTAACATTAAAGTATCACCCCTTTTATTTTTTAAAGGGACAACCCAGGCAAATCTACTCCTCAAATCAATAACGGTTAAAGCATACCTGTATCCCTTATCATTATTTAGTTCGATTAAATCAGCGGACCATATGTGGTCGGTGTATTTAGAATAAACTTTCCTTCTTTTAAACTTTGTGATTATAGGTTTATGTAATTCATTAGCCAAAAGCTCCTCAGTCTTGATAACATCATTGGAGTTTAATAGTTTTTTGGGAAATAACCAAGACCAAGTTTCAATTTAACACTTATCATTTTTTTCACAATAAACCTATCAACTTTCTCTCTCAATGTCGGATTTCGTATCAAAGACAAATTATACAACATTTCTCTGTCTGCTTCATGTTTTTCATCCAATGTGGTGGTATCCCCATAAGCAATATCATGCTTCATACACACTTCATCAACCCTATTTTTTGGTCTGGACCAAGGTTTAGGATTGTTAGCCTCATCTAATCTTTTATCCAAGTTTGTTCCTGGACCACAGAAAGAATACCCTGGAAGGTGTAATTCCCCTGGAATTCCAGTTGTTGTAAATTTACTTCCTGACAGAAACTTTTGTATGTCTCCTGCTCTTTTAGGAGAGATGAATTGGCACTTTTTAGAGCCACATACTTGACATATTCCTTTTTGATAAACTCTATTATTTTTAGCTTTAACATAAGAGATATTTTTAGATTTAGTTTTCTTTTTACATTTGAGACAATAACTCATATTTATTTATCAGAAAATTTCCGACAGAGTATCAAAACCTTTTTGGTTTTCAACATATACATTTCAATCTTTATTTTTAAAACATAAAGAATCCTAAGGAATGCCTTCACTCTCTCCTCCATTTATTTACAAATAAAAACTAACTAAAGTCAATGACACCAACATCATCAATCACATAATCTTTTCCTTCTTCTTCTTCTTCTTCACCACTTTCTTGTTTAAATCTCCTCCCTGAAATTGAAGACATTGACGTTGTTATTTTTGAAACCATTATCTTCATAAGAGTTGTTAATTCTTTAATTTCCTCTTCGGTGCGTTGAGATTGATTTATTTGCTGTAATACACTCAATCTTTTACGAATCTCACTGATTTCCATCTTTTTATATTTTTCCTCCCTCTCTCTTTGCTCCCTTTCCTCCCTCTCCTCCTCCTTTTTCTCCCTTTCCTCCTTCTCCTTTTTCTCTCTTTCCTCCTTCTCTTCTTTAACTCCTTCCTCATTTATCTTAGCAATTTTTGATATCAATATTTTCACAGCATTCATTCTTTCTTTATTTTCCTCTTCGGTGAGTTGAGATTGATCTTCTTGCTGTAATACATCCACTCTTTTTTGAATCGCTCTGATTTCCATCTCCCTCTCCTCCCTCTCTCTTTGTTCCCTCTCCTCCTTCTCTCTTTTCTCTCTTTTCTCCTTCTCTTCTTCAACTCCTTCCTCATCCCTTGCTACCCTTGAGTTTAAACCCCAAAGAATATTATACATATACTCATCTGGATTTTGAGATATTCTTGTATCTATAATTATTTTTCTCATAATAGGATACCAATAAGATTTGTTGACGATTTCTAAAAGAGTTTTATATTTCATAACTTTGTTAAGTTCATTTTTATTTAATACTTTAAACAAGTCTCTATTTGTGGGTTTAACAATATCAGTATAAGGCCAGTTTTTTATGACAAAATTCCCATGTATATGCTCCAAATCATAAGGTATGTAATACCGAGCACCCTTTTCTTGTAGGTATCCTTGAATACAAAAATTATAATTCTCTTGTAGTCTTCTTCCTGCCATTTATGTATCAGAAATATATGTGAGATTAATATTATGACAGGTAATACCACCCCATCTTCCCACTACCAAATTGGTTTGTATTCCTTGGCTTTCTATCCTTATCTCATGACCTTCCTTCTTTGTCATGCTAACCATCGCTATACTATCATATATTTTTCTTTTCTTAAAACCATGTATTTGTTGTTTATTAATTGTACTTCCACATAAATCCTTATCCTCACCAAGTGGATAATATTCTTCTTTACGAGACTGATTAAAATCATGTAGGTCTTCTATGTTTATTGAAAAAGACCAATTATACCCTAAATCAGGCATATCATACCCCCATTTATTAATTCGCATATTAACTATATGTCCTTCTTTATAAAATTAAATTGTAAGCAGGTAGTTAAATTCAATGAGGAAAGGTGTATGGTCAGTATAACCAGGTGTTGTGGTTGTAAATTTTACTTGTTTAACAAAACGTGCTGTTTTCTTTAAATATATATATTGTGATAAATCACTAAATCTAATTAAGTCATTCGCATCTGTAGGGTTTGGATAATTGATTAATTTATAAGTATTCTTCATATTAATATTTTTACTTACACTATATTTTTGTCGTTCAGCCTGTGCCTTTGTATAATAATTTGATAAATCAATATCCTGAGAAGATTTTCCAAAGATAGAACCATCTTTTCCAACATAAGTCATTTATATTAGATTAAAAATGATATCATAAAAATTTTCATTATTGTTGAGTTGAAATAATACATATAAACATAATTGACCACAACATTTAGAATTAATTTCTTGAACTTGAAATGTTTGATAAACACCATTCTGTAAGAATTGTATTACTTCAACAGGTGGTGGCATGCCATAACTATCAAAATAATATTTATCCTGACTATTATGAATACAAACCCAATGAGAACCATTCTGTGTGTCTAAATTCATAATAATATTCTTTGTATTCTTATTTATATGTATTAATTCATCTCTCATACAAATAACCACATTATCAATTTTTAGTGTTTTACAATACTTAGCTAGTACTATATTTGACGTTGTATTCTTTCCAAATTGTTTAAACCATTTATCCATTTATTTATGAGAAAGATACAATCCATTACCCCGTTTAGTTAGTTTAACACCCGCTTGAGCGATAGAGGAAAGCATATCTCCAACCAACAATCTAGCTTTATCAGGTAGACTTTCAAGTTTTTGAGCAAAATCTACAATTACACCACTTCCACTAATTTGTTTCTCCAACTCCTTGTTATGTCTTTCCAATTCTTTTTGAGCTTTTAATTGTGCCTTCCTTTCGTTAGCAGTTTTTACCGCTGCTGAAATACCACCAGTCAATGCTCCCGCTGCACTTAAACCAGCAAATAAAGGAATTAGAAACGGGAGAAATCCTCCTCTTGACTCGTCTATTGAATATTTCTTTAACATAGGTTTCGTCATTTTAATTTTAAGAGATCCAACATCATTTAGTGTTTTTACTTGTGTGTGTGTGAGTAAAACATCAATTCTTACAGCTCCTTTTCTTTGAATTGTATTAACATTAATAATACAAGGCTTTTTTTTTTTTTTTTTTTTTTTTTTTTTTTTTTTGTATACAAGATCGAGGCTCGTGAAAGAGCGAACATTAATCACACAGAAAGACAAACCGACACATAAAACTATAACATAGGGAGCGGTAGACAAGATGGGGAGAGAGGGGGAAGGACACAAACACAACATTTGAGAGCAGGGACCGAGAGACATGGAGACATCGAGAGATCTGAGAGAGGGCGAGGGCTTTGGGGGGGGGGGGCGTGGGAAGGGGGCAGTGGGAGAGGTATAAAACATATGGACACTGCCAGGACTTCCAGGAAAGAAGTTGGAATTTCAAACAAGGTGGATCTGGGGTGAATTAGCGGGGGTAGAAAAGATCAAGGTTTTGGATGGGGGAAGATAAGAGATGGTGGTGAACATCTGTTTTAAAGACCTGGAGGGAGGAGTGGGATTGAAGGGAGTGAGGGAGTTTGTTCCAGAGGCGGGAGAAAAGAGGAATGAAAGAGTGAAGGTGAGCGGAGAGCCGAGATTTCGGCAGTTTAACCATCAGAGGGTTGCTGGCAGATCTTGTGCGACCTGTAGGAATATTTGGGGGACAGAGCACAGAGAGAGCTGGGGGTGCAAGGCCGGAGAGGAGTCGGTAGAAGACAGAAAGACCACCTACCTGCCTGCGGTGAGTGAGTGAAAGGCCCTCAGAGATAGCTTCATCGCGGGAGATTCCAATAATTCTGAAAGCTTTGGTTTCAACAGCGTGAAGCCGAGCTAGGTGTGAGGCAGGAGCACCGGCCCATAGGGGAGAACAGTATTCCATTGAGCTGCGGATGAAAGCCTTGTATGTGGTGAGGAGCTCAAGTGTGCCGAGGAAGGACTTCGCACGACGGAGGATGCCCAGTCGGCGACTGGCTTTGGAGGCCAGCTTGGAAATGTGGTTTTCCCAAGAAAGATCATGGCAGATAGTGAGACCCAAAATCTTGAGCGACAGAACTTCTTGGAGAGGATTGTTGAGAAAGTAGATGGGAGGGTTGTCCAGTCGATCTTTTCGGAGAGACATAGTAAGAGTGTGAGATTTGTCAGGATTGAAAGACATGTTCCACTTGTTTGACCAGTCTGTGATTTTGTCCAGGTCTTCAGAGAGTGAGGAGGCAGCAGACTGCCGATCTGAGGGAAGAGGAATGGAGCGGCAGAGAGTGGAGTCATCAGCAAAGAGATAGAGAGGATTTTCGAGAGAGTCAGAGAGATCATTGATGAAGACCAGAAAAAGCACGGGGCCCAGAACACTGCCTTGGGGAACTCCAGCCTGAACAGGAAGAGGAGATGAGAGAAACCCATTCAGGGCCACACGTTGACGACGACTAGAGAGGAAGTCCGCCAGCCATGCATGGAGATTTCCATGGATACCAAAGGAGGAGAGTTTGGTGAGCAGAGCGGGGTGCCAGACCGTGTCGAAGGCATACATTGATGATTGAATGATTTTGATTTTGAATACAAGATGTTAATTTATTAAGATTGATTTGATTAACATATACCCCAACCATTTATTTATGAGAAAAAACCTATGTGATATTAATCATAACACCATTATCTGTATTAATCTGTAATTCTGTTCTCCAAAAGCAAACAATATGCATTAACCTCTTCACTCTCCCCTCTTTCAATGTATAGAGAAGTATCCACTCGATTAGACTTTATAGTTTCCTTTTGAGAACTCCGGTCAATTGCGTAGATTGTATAAAGTTTTTGAAACGCAACCATATCCAAAATAGGATCATTATTACCATTACTTTCACACACCTTTTGGTAGGACTTGTAGGCTTCCGCATAATCATTTTTTTCCCAATCAATTTCCAATCTATCTCGCGGATAAAATGTGCCATCAAGAGAAACCCGAAGTTGTTTCACCTTAGCATTATCACTCAGGGCATTATTCTTATTAGTACCGTCCTCTCCATCTGGTTTTTAAAAAATGAGCCAGAGGTATCGTGGCTTTCCTTGAAGAACACCCAAATTCCAAGTGTAGGTAGTGTGGTCCAGTTTAACGTGTTGACATCTTCTTTTAAGGTATGATACATTTAGCGGTTTCTTTGAGTTAAGTCTTCTATTTAACATCTCTTCCGTTTTAAGATTAGGAGTATATTCACTGATATACCAACACAAATCATTAATAACAAATTTATTGTTGTCTCCAAAAGCATTTTCAGCCCCAAAAAGCAACCTATTTACATTATCATTCCTTTGTAGTTGAAATCTAATTTTAAGACCATACAAAACTTTGTCATAATCACAAAATCCAAATATACCTTTCAGAGGTACTGCTACGGTAAAACTATTCTCTGGTTTTGTGTCATCATTATACATTGCCTTCCTTTGACTATAACCAGGGTCTGTGTTTGTACCCGTTGACATATCAGGAATAAAACCTTCAACAGCTCCCTTACCCATTCTATCACCAAACGAATATAGTGTAAATTTCATCATTTCAGATGTAGCAGAGACATAATCAACCGCTTCAACCTCTTGTGTTCCAATATACAGGCGGACACTGTCAAACATTTTCCAGAAGAAATCATTTACGAGTGTAGCATTAGTATTATTCGCAGCCTTAGTGAATTTAAATTTACACAGCAAGAAACTATCAGCTATATTCAAGTAAGTTTGTTGATTATTTATTTCAAAACTTTTTGTTCCGTTTGAATTCCAGTCTGTTCCTGTTATAGCATTTACCTTAAAATAGTCTTCCTTTTTAGTGGAGTTTGAAATGATAATCGTATCATCCAAATCATAGATACTATCAATCGCTTCCATACTTGTATTTATATAGCATTAAAATTGTTGAAACCCTGACCCAAGTATTTTAATGATTTTTTGTCGTTCTTGTGAAGATAGTTGAGTTTTACCTTTTTTTATTTCTTTGATTGCTTGTAATTTATGAGACTCCTTTTGAGCATCTTTTATACTCTTTATAGCACCCGCAACTGAACCCACGGCAGAAGCAGTTGAACCAATTAGGTCTTTATGTTTAAGGATGGTTGAACCAATACCCATTAGAGTATCAATTATCCCATCTCCTTTATTTCGAAATTGATGACCTACACCTCGTTGTCTCTTAGGTTTATAGTATCCTCTACCCACATACCTTGTATAGTATGGTGAAAGGTACATGCCCTCCCCTGTAATTATTTTATATTTTCCCAACTCGTGTTTTCTCACAATAACCATTATTTATTTATTGAAAAACTTCACGTAGGTGAATTCTGATGGATATAATTTCATCATTAAAGGATATCATACGATTATCTTGGTCGGTTATCCTAAAATTTACTCTGTATATGGTTTTTCCTGACACAGGTAAATAGACAAGATTTTTTGGTTCCATATTAAATTTATAACCAATCGGGGTTGAGTATGCACTGAATGAAAATATTGTATTTGTTCTTATTCCATCATTATAAGCACCATCAATCAAATCACAATGAATTAATACTGAATTTATACCGGAGGATATTTGGATAACATTATCACTGTAAAACGTCCCGTTATTTTCAATCTTTTTTGAAGAGAAACCCAATAGCTCTCTAAACGAATTTTCAATCGTGAAATCAACTTTATAATTATTTTTAAGTTTAATAGTTGATTTTGAAGTGTGTTTTTGAATATCTATTACAATATTTTTTGGTTCATCACCTTTTTCTTTCATAAGGCGAGAGACTTCTGAAGATATTTGAGAAATCTCGTAAGCTCCAGGTGAAACGGTTATAGTTTTATATCCACTTCCTGGATTATAACTAAACTTGTTGTTTTTCTCTGTGATATTAAACAAGGTATTATAAGTTTCCATCGACAATAAAGATGCCTCATATGAGGTAAGGGGGTCAAGTTGTAGTGGGTAAGGGAATGAAGCTGTGTAATCGCTCGTTGTGAAATTAAAACTAAGAATTGTGCTTCTCATCTTATTTAATATCTAATAAAATATCTTTGTATTGACATTTATTAATTATTTTCATATTCATCAACTGATCTAAAATGGCTGAGGATTCATTAAAACAATTGTTGTTTCCAACCTTCTTACTACCTAACAACAATAATAGCCTATTAACTAATTGTGATGGGTCATTTGGAAGAAAACTAACACCTGAACCAAGCTTACTTAAAGCATCAATAATATGTTTCTCCTTCTCATTCTTCTTACTTTTACCAGCAACAGAAACTCCATAATCAAGTGCATTTAGCAACTCAATATATACCCTATCTTCCTCTCTTTCCATATCAAGTGGTTCCTCAAAATATTTTGAACCGCTGAATCCGGGGTTTGTTAGAAGAAACATTAATCTTGGAGTTAATTTAACATTTGGTTGAGTAGAACTCAAGAACATCAATTCATCATTAAATATCAATACCTTTTCTTCCACAAGATGGAACACTGCTGGTTCTTCTGTTGGAATGAGACCTGCTCTGGTTTTTGAATCTGCCAAATATTCATTGTTTTGAAGAGCTTCCACTACATAATTAGGGGGTTGATTTACCTCCTCAAGTTTCTGAAATAATTCTTCATCATTATATTCTAATTTTCCAAGTGCTTGTTTTGTTATCTGACTAAAATCTTTGAGCATTTGAAGTTTTTTTGGAGTAAATTCTACCGTGGGAACTGTAGGGTGTTGAGTTTTTAAAAGCGGTTTAAAAAATTTCTCTTGTTTTCTTTCAAAGGCTTCTTCACCAGTTAGTTTCTGTCTCCGTTTCTTCTTTATCTCTTCCTGTTGCTTTACAACTTTTGAAACCAACTCTTGATGTTCTTTAAACTTTCTTGCTCTTTCTTCGGTATTCATTTTCTGTATTTATTTATTGAAAAATATCATTTAATGAATTGTAAAGGTCAATGGGAAAATTTTCCTTTTCTTTGTCATTATAGTAAATGTGTTGAAATAAATCCTTTTCTTTAAATATTTCATCAAATTCTTTATTGGTATTAATACGAGTTGTTATTTCTTCTTCACTAATACTTGTATCTCTGCTTTTCATACGTTTGCGTTGAGTCTCCTCATCGATATCAAAACCGAATGATAAAATCTTAACTCCATCACCACACAATTGTTTAATAATTTGTCTCATTCCTTCAGGATTAGTTTCTAAAATCCCAAGACCATTAGATTTTACTTTATTTAACTCACTCTTACAATGTGAATATTTTGTAGAACCAAGAGAGACCTCCTCAAATATTTGACCTTCGTTCCTCAATCGCATATGTTCCTCCATTGAAATGTAGTAATAATCTTTCCCTTCTACTTCTCCTGGTCGCTTTGCTCTGGTTGTAGTACTCACAAAACGAATCATAGGGTGTTTTTTAAAAAAACTTACAATCTTTTCATTTTTACTATTCAAGAGTTTAGATTTATGAAAGTTCTTTCCTGAAGCAGATTTACCCACAAGATTAATAATAATAGTTATCATTTATATATGTAATTATGTTTAAAATAAAAATACATCCTTTAATATCTCATCTTGTTTCACAACAATATATTTATATTTTTCAATCGTGTGTTTCATATAATTTTCAAATTCTTTTTTACTACATAACGTAGAGCAATTATCTCTCCAAAAATTATTTACATCTATTGAATTTAACTTAAATAAAATAAAAGTATTGGCATTGTTTCTTATTGAGCGTCGAGGGAGTTGAAAATATGATTGACTAAGATATATACAATTACAAGAAGAATGTCTCCCTCTTGTATAGTAGCTATCCATTACTGTTTGGTTTCTCTCATTAACACAATCATCAAAGATGACGAGGTTCTTTTTTGATTTATCTAAATCTTGAGGTGAAGGTATATCATCCGTATTATCACTGAGAATACAAGTTATGGGTTTTGGTTTCGATTTTGATTTCTGTGTATCACAAAATAATTGTATTATATCTTCAATATTATAATCATTTAGTTTGTTTTGAAGTTTAAATAAACCGATAATGTCTTCCTTTTTAAGACCCGCATTAAAACCCTGTGAGAGTAGTTGATACTCGGGTTGAAAACTTGACTTTGTAAAAATTATTAAATTATCATAAGCTAAAAAATTAGGACCAAGGAGCATCTTTAAAAGTAAACAGGTTTTCCCACATCCGCTTGAACCAACTATTAGACATCTCAATGAATTTGGAATGTTTTTATGGTTATTAAATTTTATCTTATTTTCCCAAACGGGTAAAAAATCATTCATTTATATATTTGGAAAACAAGTCATCTAACTTTTTTTGAGCTATTTTAGAAACTCTATATTTTATCCTGAGTTCGGGTTTAATTTCAAAATAATTCATTATTTTATTTATATAGTATCTTGTATTAACATTTCCATTAAAATTATTTTGAATAATAAATATCATTAAACCCTTATACATTTCCTCAATACAAATAGTCTCTTCCCTTGAAAGAAATGGTGTATTATCATCACAATACTTAACATTCATCTCTCTTAATAATCTTGTAAAGTAATTCATTTTTGGTTCTAATTTAAAAGAATTATATATATATTTTATTTATTTATTATCATTAATTAAAATTAAATCACAGAAAATACATTGTTTATATGAACCCTCATTATTAAGCCTTATTCTATCACAAGCCGGACAATTCTCTAATTTATCATATGGAGAGTCTGGAAATTCTAAATATCCTTCAGAACTTATCATATTTATATAGTAAATTTTTACTTAAACTAAACGCAAGTTTATTCATTAATAAATACAATGTTTCAAAGCACAAAAGACAAATTTCAATCAATCTCTACTTCGGTGAAAGATATAGAAAAATATGTCAAAGATGTTAAATTGAACAAAGATAAATATGGAAATTTTTGGGTAAAACCAGTTATGGAAAATAACATGAGCCCCTCTATTTCATTTAAAGGAAGAGCTCTAACTATACCTGGAAAGACATCCATTAAAGTAAATCTAACAAAAGTTTCTCCTCTACTCCTGGCAATTTATTCAAAGCTTGAAAAAGTGATTGACCACGATACTTTGAAAAAGAATGATAAGACCATCAACAATACTCGTGGAGAAATTTGTATTTACTTTAATAATCCAAATGGTGTAGATCTAAGTAAAATGAATGATGTTAATATTTCTGGTGAAATGTCATTTCGTTCTATGATAGTTAGAGATTATTTAAAGATAACTTTTGATATTAAAAATGTAGAGATTGAATCCGTTAATGAAAGAAAGTATATTGGTATAGATGGAAAGGTTTTTTCTGCTAATTAAATATGAGTCATTACAGCAGTGAAGATTTTACTATTTCATTGAACTCGGACGATAGTGATGATAGTATTTCATTGAACTTGGACGATGGTGATGATAGTATTTCATTGAACACAGATGATAGTTATGATACTAATAGTTTGTGCTCAAATGATAGTTATGAGAGTAGCTTTATTGATGACTCTGAGTATGATTCTGAGTATTCATGTGATAGTTATGACTTCGATGATTCTGAGTGAAAAAGTGTTTTAGTTTAAGCACAGCGATATATATAAAACGGAGCTGTAAAGCTCAAAAGTGTTTTATTTTAAGCACAGCGATATATATAAAACGGAGCTGTAAAGCTCAAAAGTGTTTTATTTTAAGCACAGTGATATATATAAAACACCACGTTTTCTCACGCTATAAATATGGTTTATTGCGATACT
The DNA here is from genome assembly GCF_964187855.1 of Myxine glutinosa. Taxonomy (NCBI): domain Eukaryota; kingdom Metazoa; phylum Chordata; class Myxini; order Myxiniformes; family Myxinidae; genus Myxine; species Myxine glutinosa. The sequence continues at coordinate 89,107,768 of NC_136266.1, forward strand.
TGCGAGAAGGAAGTAAAATATTATAAACAACATATTCTCACCGCAAAACATACATACAACATTCTTAACAAACTTTCCCCTCTTCCACCTAAAACAAAACATTGTAAGGTCTGTAAAACAACCATCCTCAAGAAGGGGTTTAAAGCCCATCTTAAAACTAACAAACACTTGTCAAAATTGTTTACTATTAAAAACTCTGATGGTGCATTCAAAGGACATATTAAAATAAGAGTCTTTAACTTCAAACCTCCTGAACCAGAGTCTATAGTTGATGCTGTAGAAATAGTCAAACCTGCTGTTCAAACATTGATTGAAAAAACACTAAAAGAAATGAAACCACTTAAATTTTATATGGGGGTAAAATTAGAAATTACAAAGGATAAAGGAGTTATAGATACACCATACATGAGAACTGAGCCACACTTTATATCTTCATATCAAGATTTTAAAACATCAGGAGTCTATGATGAACTTATTAAACAAGAGCAAGATGTGGATAATTCAATCGTAGGAAGTGGTTTCAATATAGGAAAAATTATTTACATAGACATTCATATTCTTAAATCAGATCCTCTAAAAGCTTCTTCTTACATTGATTTACCCAGTGTTATCAAAAATAGAAAAGCAGTTATCAATATCAAAAATAAAGACAATAAATGTTTTCTCTGGTCTATTTTAGCACACTTACATCCTCCACATTTTCATGATGAAAGAGTATCTCATTATAAAAAATATGAGAATACATTAAATACGAAAGATCTAAAGTTGCCGATGACTTTAAATGATATTCCTAAATTTGAAAAGATGAATAATTTATCAGTTAATGTTTATGGTCTAACAGAAACAAACAACATTCAGGTTTTAAAGCTTTCTGACAATTGTAAACAAACTCATATTAATCTTCTATATTTTAATTCAGAGGAAAATTCACATTATACATACATCAAAGATATTGCTAAATTAATAAAACCACAAGTATGTAAAAGAACAAATAAAATATATATTTGTATGCGTTGTCTTAACTTCTTCCATACACAAGAAAGATTAGATAAACATTCAAATTATTGTGGTGAACATAAATCAACGGTAATCAACATGCCTAAAAAAGACTCAAAGATCACATTCAAAGATGAAAAGAAAACAATGAAACATCCATTTGTTATATATGCTGATTTTGAAAGTATTTTAGAAAAAATTGATACTGCTTCTCCAGATCCAAAAGAATCATACACAAATAAATATCAAAAACATACTCCTTGTGGTTTTTGTTATTATATCAAATCATCCGTTGGTGATAAATATAACAAGTTAGAGATGTATAGAGGCTCAAATACCCCAGAGGAGTTTGTGAAACGACTAGAAAAAGACTGTGTTCGATTAACCAAGATAATGAGAGAAACCAATAAACCAATGTCCTTAACAAGTAAAGAAAAAAGGGAATTTATAAAAAACAATGTCTGTCATATTTGTGAGGAGAAAATTGGTAAAGGTCTAAAGGTTAGAGACCATTGTCATCTCACTGGTAAATATAGAGGTCCGGCTCATCAAAGTTGTAATATTAATTATCAACTCCCCTCTTTCATTCCTGTCTTTCTTCATAACAACGCTCATTATGATACACATCTATTTATCAAGGAACTCTCAAAGACTTCTGGAAGTATCTCAGCAATTCCAAACACGGATCAGAAATACATTTCATTCACAAAAACAATTCACACATCTCCTATTACTCATATCAGATTTCTTGATACATTTAAATTCATGGCAAGTCCATTGGCTAACTTGGTTCAAAATCTAAAAGAGTTTCCATGTCTTTCAGAGTATTTTTTAGATAAAGATTTTCTAACACAAAAGGGAATTTACCCCTATGACTATATGGACTCATTTGAGAGATTCAATGAAACACAACTTCCTTCAAAAGAAAATTTCTATAACAAATTAAACAACAGTAATATATCTGATAAAGATTATGTACACGCACAAAATGTTTGGGAAAAATATAACATCAAGAATCTTGGCGAGTATCACGATTTGTATCTCAAAACTGATGTGCTTTTATTGGCCGATGTATTTGAAGCCTTTAGATCTGTTTGTCGCACTGGATATGGATTGGATCCTGCTCACTACTACACAGCACCTGGATTGGCCTGGAGTGCGATGTTGAAAATGACAAAACAAGATTTGGATTTGATACCCGATGTTGATATGCTTTTGATGATTGAAAAGGCAAAAAGAGGTGGAATTTCACAAGTCTGCTCGAGTAGATACGCAAAAGCAAATAACAAATATCTTCCAAATTATGATCCAACGAAAGAGAGTTCTTACTTGATGTACTATGACGCGAACAACCTGTATGGCTGGGCAATGTCTCAGGCTCTTCCTTATGGAAAACTTAGATGGGTAAAGGAAAAAGACTACAAAAACGTTTTACAAGATGTATGTATCTCTACACAAAAAGAATTGGATGAAGAAAAAGTTGGTTATTATTTTGAAATTGATTTAAAATATCCAGAGGAACTCCATAACCTACACAAAGATCTCCCATTTGCTTGTGAGAAAGAAAGTCCAAAGAAAGAATGGTTGAGTGATTATCAACGATCGTTTGATATAGGTGAATCAACAGAAAAATTACTTACTACATTATATAACAAGAAAAATTATGTTCTACACCAAAGAAATTTGCGACAATATTTATCAAAAGGTCTAAGAGTAGAGAAGATCCATAGGGTTCTAAAGTTCAATCAAAGTCATTGGTTAAAGGGGTACATTGATTTTAATACACAAAGAAGAACAGAGTCAAAAACAGATTTTGAGAAAGACTTTTATAAATTGATGAATAATGCGGTCTTTGGTAAGACTATGGAGAATGTGAGGAAAAGACAAAATATCAGACTATCAACATCTTGGGAACAAGCATCAAAATTAATTAATAGACCGAGTTTTACTCGAGCTGAGGTCTTTACTGAGAACTTTTGTGCGATCCATTTGATTAAAGAGAGTATTGAAATGAACAAACCTATTTATATTGGAACAACAATTCTTGATTTATCAAAGTCATTAATGTATGATTACTTTTATAATAACTTGAGGAAGAAATATCAAAATGATGTTAATCTACTTTATATGGATACAGATAGTTTTATTTTGAAAATTAATACCAACGATGTTTATTCAGACATGAAAAGAGACATTAATATCTATGACACGAGTAATTACAGTCCAGAGAGTGAGTTGTTCTCTTCTAAAAATAAAAAGGTGATTGGAAAGTTCAAGGATGAATTAGGAGGAAATGTTATGAGTGAATTTGTGGGATTGAGGTCAAAGGCTTATGCTTATAAATACATTGTGAATAACGTTGAAAAGACTGATAAGAAGTTAAAAGGTGTAAAGAAAAATGTTATTAAAGAAACAATAAACTTTAAGGATTATTATAACTGTTTAACAACAAAGAAAGAAGAGTTTAGAAAGATTAATGGAATAAGAAGTTATAAACATCAATTATATTCAGAAGAGATAAATGAGAAAGCATTGGGGGCTTTTGATGATAAGAGGTTTATTTTAGAAAATGGAATTGATAGTCTCCCTTATGGTTATATAAGTATATAAGTGATAAGATATATATAAGTGATAAGATATATATAAGTGATAAGATATATATAAGTGATAAGATATACATAAGTGATAAGATATATATAAGTGATAAGATATATATAAGTGATAAGTTAAAAAGGGGGGGTTGGGGATTTTAACGGGCTACCGCCGCCTTTTTTACTATTATATAAATGATAGAACCAAGTATCAACCAGACTAAAGAGTGGAGGTGTAATCAACCTTGGTATATAAATGGAAAACATAATGAATGTGAAAAATATCAAATAGGTATAATTGAAAAGGCAACTGGTAAAAAAGTTCACAAAACAAATAAGAGAATTAATTTAAATACCGGTGAGTTGGGTAAAAAAGATAAAAATATTTTTGAGTGGACGGAAAACTTTGATGGTTGTCAGGAAAATATATACATTAATTTTAAAATGGTATGTGGGAGAGGAGGCGCTCAGACAAGAACATTGAGGGAGGTTTATCATTTTATTTTAGCTCAGTTAAAATATCTTGAGAAAGAACCAAACTCAAACATATTTTTTGTTAATGTATTAGACGGTGAGGAGAGTTGTAGGAGAATTAAATTATTTCCCACACATAAACAAATATTTGTAGGGTCGTTGTTTGAGTGGGTCAAAGATGATTCACCAGATGATATTAAGAGTAAAAGGTTAAAAGGTCCATAAGGTCAGAAGGATCACAGGTTCACACAGAAGGACCATTGTTTAAGTGGTCTAATGAATAAGGATAACATGTCAAAAGGTTAGAAGGTTCGTAAAGAACAAGGTGAGAGAAATAGAGGTGTTTAGGGGCAATGAGGGAGGGGAAAAATTAACATGTAAGTCAATGGGAAAATGAGAGTGTCCCAGAAGCAACATATATGCACTACTTATATATATATATATCTGTAAGAAATAGTAGAAACTCCAAAGTACGAGCAGGGCGTCTCATTTGTATTGAATAAATAATCGTTAGATTAAATAAGACGCGGACGTAGCTTCAGGACGTCGATCCACAGAAGAAGACCTTTGTTGGTCGAAAGCTTGTCGACAATTAAAGATCGACATCCTGAAGCTACGTCCGCGTCTTATTTAATCTAACGATTATATATATATATATATATATATATATATATATATATATATATATATATATATATATATATATTATTATACAGACTTGGCATTTAATATGGAATTTTTTTTTTTTCTTGACTTAGGTTTACTTTCTTAATTCAGCATATCAATCTGGTGAGTTTCTTTTACACTTTGGTGATTTATTTGTTAAAAGAACCATGTCACTGATTGTCTGTCGCAGCAAGAAGTCCACAACAGGATTATATCACAGGTGGCGTGGCAAAATGTACGGACAGGTGCATTTGATGATTGGCTTCACAGTCGGGTATACAAGGGTTGTTGCGTTCTGTAATAGTGGAAAACAACTGCTGCACGTCTCCAAAAGTTATTGCCGCTTCCTCTGGAGATGGTCCGTCAACTCGACAATGCTGTTTGTCATGGAGTATATATATCACACATGGAGTATATGGAGTATTGTCTTCCAAGTGTATCGTGCTTTACGAAATTACGGCATGAAACAGCATGCTATTGCTCGGCAGTATGGCATCACTCAAGGTCAGGTGTCAAAGATCCTGAAACGAAATGCTCAGAGGGGTGTTCCTACTCCAATACCGAGGCCAGGACGTCCCGCAGAACCACAAGGAGGGATGATCGCCAGCTGCACCGGTTAGTCCACAATGGCCGTTCCAAGTCACCTAATCGGCTTAGGGCTGAGTGGCAGCAACTGACAAATGTGCCTGTATCCAGAAGGCTAGTCAACCAACGACTGGTTCAAGCAGGCTATCGTGCCAGGCGTCCCCTGAGAAAGCCACGCCTGACCAGACAACACCACCAGCGCCGATTGCAGTGGGCCAGAGAGCACCGTCAATGGCAGCCAGGACACTGGAATCACGTGATCTTCAGTGACGAGTCTAGATTTCTGGTCTATCATCAAGATGGCCGCATCCGAGTGCGCAGACAAGTGCATGAAGCGTACAACAAAGATTGTATAGTGCCAAGAGTCCAAGCTGGAGGTGGTGGGGTGACCGTTTGGGCTGCTTTTCATGCAGGGGGCAAAACTGACCTGGTTGTTCTGAATGGAAATCTGAACCAGTTCAAGTACAGGGCCATTCTGGAAGAAACATTGCTTCCATTTGCTCATGCAGCCTTTCGAGGAAACTTTGTCTTCCAAGATGACAATGCACGGCCTCATCGTGCTCGCATGATCCAACACTTTCTTGCTGACCGTGGTGAAGAGCATATGGAGTGGCCTGCCATGTCCCCGGATATGAATCCAATAGAGAACTTGTGGGCAGAATTAATGCGTCAAATCGACAACTTGGACCAGGAGCCTGCCTCTGTGCGTGACCTTGGCAAATCTCGTGAACAGCATGCCTTAACGTGTACCTGCTCTCCTGAATGCTCGTGGGGGTTACACGAAGTACTGAACTGTAATTTTACTGTCCGTAATCCCAGTCGTAATTTAACTTTTGTTTTTGTTTAAACATTTTTTGGCTAATGTGCAAAATAAAGAGATACTTCTGGAAAATGCACAGAAGTTTAACACAGTACTGTCCGTGAATTGAGTTCGATATGAATTTACATCACTTTCAAGGATCAATTTATTTGTTTCGAAATGTCAAATGTGGTTTTTGTTTCTTTTAAAGGTCACATTAACAAAATCTAGAATAATTTCAACATAATTCCAATGAACTTTTGGTTCTAAGACATCTTGAAAAGTAAGTTCACCCCACAAAAAAAATATTCCATATAAAATGCCAAGTCTGTATATATATATATATATATATATATATATTTTTATATATATATATATATATATATATATATATATATATATATATATATATATATATATATATATATATATATGTATATATATATATATATATGTATATATATATATATATATATATGTATATATATATATATATATATATATATATATATATATATATATATATTGTTGCGGACATGAGGCCTGTATTTTTTTGATTGTGTTGTATTGTGGTAAATTGGTGATGATTATTGTTTATTCTGCGCCCCCCCTACCTCCGGAGCTGTGTAAAGGTGAAAGGGCATCCCATAATTAGTCCACAAGCATACACATCAGCCAAATAATAGAATACCCCTGTTGATAGTTATCTCTTATTCTGTGTTCTAGTGTAAGGCTGTGTCTCCCATTAATTGAAGTACTCCATTGCACCAGTGAAAGAGATAGATTCCCTTCATTCCCACTCCCCAACACTTCCATTCCCCCCTTTCCGTCAATTGCAATTCGCATTGCCAACTGCATGTTGGGCGGTTTTCCCTTCATCCGCCATTGACCACGAGGCAGGGTTGGGGGAAGGAAGGCGGGTCCCCACCTCGTCAGAGAGGGGAGGAGTGAGCCAGCCCCACTCGACCAACCATGAACAAGGGGTTTGGCTTGAGAGGGCGGGGAGAGAACGTTTGGGGGAGGTTCGAAAAGGTTAAGGGGCGGGGCCTATATAACCCACGGCGGGGGTGTTCCCGAGGGAGATGCACTTTGAGTTGGTTGAGAGTCGGTCGTCAAGTGGAGAGTGGTGAAGAGTCAGTCAGTAGAGTCGGTTGCCAGTAGAGGGTCCGTGAAGAGTTGGTCACAAAGAGTTGGTCACAAAGAGTTGGTCGTCAAGAAAGAGTCCTGAAGCTTGTGAGGGAAGGAGAGAGAACCCGTCAAACCAAAGCTCCACCAAGCGTTCACCTCCACCAAAGCTCCACCAAGCTCCGCGTTGGCTCCACCAAGCGTTCACCTCCACCAAGGCTCCACCAAGCTCCGCGTTGGCTCCACCAAGCGTTCACCTCCACCAAGGCTCCACCAAGCTCCGCGTTGGCTCCACCAAGCGTTCACCTCCACCAAAGCTCCGCCAAGCTCCGCGTTGGCTCCACCAAGCGTTCACCTCCAGCCATCCACCTCCTGCCATTCCTGTCATTCCCCGCGTGAGTCTGCCTTTTGTTTGTTCTGTCCTGGGTTAATTAAGACTGTAGGTAAGCTAGTATTTTCCCTGTGTCACCTGCGTCTTATGTGCTTGTAAATAAACGTGACTGCTCCTTTTTGCTTGTGTGTGTACAATAAATCCAATTACTCTTCTGTCCGTCTTCTCGTTTTATTCCTTTTCCTCTTTGCATTCGTCGTTTTTGTCTTTTCCCCTCATTGAGCAGCTGCGGTGCGATCCGGCCAAAGTTCTGGGTGAATCGGGTGAGTCAGGGATCCTGTAACGGTCGCGGCAATACCACCGCTCGGTAAATAACATCTTAATCCGCGATCAGTAAAAATTGGGGGCTGGGAGTGAGATTCGAGGCCCGAACCAAATTTTTAAAACGAATAGAGAAAAAAAAAATTTGGTCAAAATTACGAGCTGCCGAAATTTGTTTTTTTTAAAGAAAAACCCGAATTTTGAAATCGCGCCATGGCTGGTCAAGGCGACGGGATGCCGGTGGGAGAGATAGAGGGGTTAGGAGTAACCCAGGATCAAATGGAGGGGAGCAATGAGGAGGCGGTTGAGGGAGTATCAGGCGCGCAAAATGGCGTCCTCGCGCACGTGGGTGGAGCGGCACCAAATTTTGCCGCGCCCGCGACCGCAGCAGCGCCGCTAGTGGATTTGAACCTTTTTATGATGCAAATGAAGGCCCTTATGGAAAAGAATAGTGAGCAATTGGGAGACCAAATTAGAGGTTTGAAAAGCAGTATGGGAGAGATGGGGGGCCAAATGGGGGTCATGGGGAACCGGATGGATGCTCAGAGTGAGCAATTGGGGGTAATGAGGGACGAAGCGAGGGGTACCGGTGAGGAGTTAGACAAGAAATTTGGGAAGTTCGACAATAATTTTGAGGGGTTAGACAACGGGATAAAAGAGGTAAAGAATGGGTTAATGGGGTTAGAAAATAGGATGGAGGACAAATTGCGGGAGATAGGGGAGCAATCCGCCCGAGAAATTAAACAGATGGGAGAGCAGATAGAGGAGGTAAAAATCGGGGTAGAAACCAAACTGGATGCTCAGAGGGATGAATTGGGACAGATGAGGGTGGCATCTACAAAAGAAAGGGAGGAGATGAAGGAGGAGATACGACGAGGTGTGGGTGAGGAGGTTTCGGGGCTACGCGAGGAGGTAAAGCGAGGTGAGAAGCGTATGGAGAAAGAAGTGAGGAATAATACGGCTAAGTTACAGGGGGGCATAGAGGATCTGACGAAGGGAGTAGAACAGCTGACAGTCGGACAAAGGGAACTAGCGGACCAAGTGGAAAAGAACACTGCAATAATCGGGGGGTTAAAAGCGACACAAAAGGACATAAAAAATGAATTAATAGCGACACAGAAGGAATGTCAGATGGTACATGAGGGGTTGACGAAGAAGTTGGAAGAGGTGACAGAAGTAATAGAGACGAAGGACCGAGAGGTGAGGACGCACATAGAAACGGTTAAAGTGGCGTTAGAGGAAGAGATAGAGGGGGCGCACAGGGAGATGAAGGAGGTAAAGGAAAAATTAGAGGAGGTGGAAGAGGGGGTGAGTGAAATTAAGAAGAGACGGAGGGAAACTAAGAGGGAGATAAAGGAGGAAGTCATGGAATATGTACAAGGTCTGTGTTCAAATCATGATGAGGTGCTCACTAACCAAATAAAAAGTTTGCAGGTGGCAGAGGAGGTGCGACGACGAGGTACGGAGGTGAGTGGCAATGTATATGATGTGAGGGGAGATTCAGTCGGCTTGGGGGGTGGTGTAGACCCGGGTGTTCGTGAGGGACCAATGGTAAGATGTATGACTGGTCCGGAGTGGATGGACAGGGGAGGTGTGCAAGGAGGTTTGGCTATGGGGAGTGAGGGGGGTGCTGGTGAGCAAGGATGTGGGGGCATGGCGTGGGTAGCGGGTTGCGGAGGGGCGACCCAGGCATCGACACCAGAAGGGGTAGTGTTTGGAGGGACGGGGGACGCGCGGGAGCCCCCCGGGAATAACGTACTGTGGGAGCCCGAACGGGTTGGTCCCGCATTGATCCTGCAAGGAGTGACGCGCGGGGTCCGACCTTCGGGCGCCCACAAGGTCCCACTCGCGCCGTATGACGGCAAGAGTGATTTGAGGGCGTACCTGGCGCAGTTTGAGTACGTGTGTAAAGGCAACGGTTGGAATCCGGACGAAGGTGGAGTACACCTGGTGGGGGCACTGCGCGGTGCGGCGGCGGAGGTGCTGACGGCTTTACCACCGGGTGCTCTCACCCTGCCAGCTCTCCATGCGGCATTAATTAATCGGTTCGGCATTGAACAGCAAAGCGAGCTTGTTAAAGCCCAACTTGCGCAGCGAAAACGCAAGCCCCAGGAAACCATCGGGGAACTTGCTCACGATATTCACCGCGCGGTCGGGATTGCACACGCGGACATGGCAGCGAGTTCCCAAGAAAGCCTGGCGCTGGATCACTTTATTCAGGCCCTTCCGGATCTGGAGCTCCGGCAGCAGCTCGCCATGTGGCGCCCGCAAACCATGAGTCAGGCGGCCGACGCTGCAGCCCGTTGGGAAGCAGCGAGGCCCCTGGCCCGGGGAGGTGAGCGCCACGCAGTGGCGGTGCGTCAGATGGGGCCCGTGATGGGGGGCGGCCCCCCAAGGGGGCCCGCCCCCGACGGGGGCCCTGACCTGGAGAGCATGGTCCGGAGGTTAGTGGATCGGCGCCTGGCGGGACCTGGACCATGGCAGGCGGCCCCAGCGGTGGCACCCGGTAGTCCACGACAGAGTACCCCAATTCGGACATACAGGGGGGGGAATTTGGAATACCGGAGGCAAGCACCTTACCAGGTGAGGTGCTATAATTGTGCTCGGATGGGTCACCGTGCATGGGAGTGTCGAGCTCCGCGCCGGGACGTTTCCCGCCAACCGATGCCCTCAACTCCGCCCCGTATAGATCGGCCTAGCCGACCTCAGACACCCCCCCGCCAGGGCCCGGGAAACTAGAACGTGCCGGGCATGCAGGGCGGTGTTCGGCAGTAGGGGATGGGGAGAAGCCCTCGTTGACGTGACAGGTCATTCATTGTGGCCGAATTGGGACGGGTAGTTTGACAATTCGGTGCAAAATTGCCGGCGTGGGGGTAGACGCCGTGGTGGACACGGGAGCCAGCGCCACGATCATCAGCCCCGTGGTCCTTAATTCGAGTGCAGACGGCTGGGGTAAAATCCAGCGTCTGTAAAATCATAGTTTGCAGTTGGCTACCGGGGCAACGGCTCCGATCATAGGGCGTGGTTTTGTGACCCTCAAGTTGGGATCGGTAAAGCAAGAGATAGAGGTTTGGGTGGCGGAGGTGTGCGACCCATGCTTAATAGGGTTGGATTTGTTGACTGCCAGCGGTTGTAAAATCGACTTGAGTCGGGGGATCCTGCGATGGGGAGTGGAAGAGCTACCATTGGAGGGGGTGAGCACGGCCGAGAGGGTGGAGCTGGAGGCTCCTGAGGCCGTGACCATCCCTCCGGGGGCCGAGGCCGTAGTGCCGGCCCGATGGTCAGCTCGCCCGACATGGCAGGAATCCTGCGGCCTGGTCGAACCGGTGGCAGCGCTATCCATACCTGGTTTAATCGTGGGCCGTACCCTTGTAAACACGGACGGGCCGGTGGTGGCCGTCCGAGTAATTAATATTAGCACCGAACCACGCACTGTAGTGAGGGGCACGAAGGTAGCTGGCTGCACCCCAGTTAGAGAAGTCGCGTCATTGAGGGGCGAGAACGTCCAGCCGAGCCGGCCCCAGGGGGAGCCTTCAATAAGTTCTAGGAATTGGCCCGATCCCATTTGCGAGATGGTAAATCGTAGTAGTGTAGAGTTGGGAGGTACCCAGAGGGAGGCCTTACACAAACTGGTTGGGTCCCATTTGGACCTCTTCTCCGTGTCCACCGCGGATATTGGACGTACGGGCCTGGTGAAACATCAGATCCACACCGGTGAGGCCCGGCCTATTCGTCAGGCCGCCCGACGGCTCCCTTGGAGCAAGAGGGCGGAAGCTGACGAGTAGGTTGAAAAAATGCTCGACGCAGGTGTGATCGAGCCCTCGGGAAGTCCTTGGATGTCACCTGTTGTGCTGGTCAAAAAGAAAGATGGGACCACGCGGTTCTGCGTGGACTATCGCCAGCTAAACAACGTGACACTCAAGGACTCATATCCCCTGCCAAGGATTGATGACACCCTCGATGCCGTTGCGGGCTCAAATTGGTTCTCAACTTTGGACCTCAAGAGTGGGTATTGGCAGGTGGAGATGGATAGGGCAGGGAAGGAGAAAACGGCATTTTCCACAGGTAAGGGACTGTATCAGTTTACTGTGATGCCGTTTGGTTTGTGTAACGCCCCCGCCACCTTTGAAAGATTGATGGAACATGTACTAGGCGGCATGCCATGGCAATCATGCCTGGTGTACCTGGATGACGTCCTAGTACATGCCAAAACGTTCCCCCAGGCAGTAGCTAATTTGGACCAGGTGTTCGGGTGCCTCAGACAGGCAGGGTTGAAGCTGAACCCGAGTAAGTGCACTTTGTTTGCAAGAGAGGTGGCCTATCTAGGTCACGTGATCGGCCGCGAGGGGGTAAAAACGGACCCAGACAAAATTAAAGCGGTAGAGGAGTGGCCCGCACCACGTACCATCAAGGAGGTGCGGGGATTTTTGGGACTCTGCTCCTACTACCGGCGCTTTGTGGCGAAATTTGCGGAGTTGGCCCGTCCCCTCCACCGGCTTACGGAGAAGGGGACGCGATTTAATTGGACACGGGAGTGCCACGAGGCCTTCCAAAAATTGAAGGGGTGTCTAACATCCGCACCCCTTCTAGCTTACCCCACTAGTAACGGGGCATTTACCCTGGACATGGATGCGAGCCAGGAAGGATTGGGCGCAGTTTTGTCTCAGACACAGGAGGGCGTGGAGAGAGTGATTGGTTACTATAGTCGGGCCTTAAGTAGGCCCGAGCGAAATTATTGCGTCACTCGCAAAGAGTTATTGGCTATGCTGGCTGCCATGAACCATTACGGGCGGAAATTTTTGGTTCGAACTGACCATTCCTCCTTGCAATGACTCCTTCGGTTCAAGGAACCGGAGGGCCAAATTGCAAGGTGGTTGGAAAAGTTGCAGCAGTACGATTTTGATGTGGCCCATAGGGCCGGGAAGGCCCATGGTAATGCGGACGCACTCTCTCGGCGTCCTTGTCTGGGGGAAAACTGTAAATTTTGTGCGAGACACGAGGAGAGGGAGCAATTGGGCGATTCTGCCCTGATTCTCGTCGTCCGGGCAACCCGGGTGAGAGTACCAATTTTGCCACTAACCGCAGACGAGGAATTTGGAGATTTGGCATGGAGCACGGCCCAGCAGGAGGATCCTGTCCTGGGGCCAGTGTTCAATTGGGTCAAATTGGGGCAAAGACCAAAGGGGGAAGAGGTCACCCCCCTCGGGGCACAAACAAAGGCGTATTGGGCTCAGTGGCAGACCCTGGAATTGAAAGGCAACATCTTGTATCGCAAGTGTGTGGAGGTTCCCTCTGATAGAACTTCCTGGCTGGTGATAGTCCCTGACAAATTCAAGAACGTCATATTGCAACAGGTGCATGGTACCCGCTCCGGCGGCCATTTGGGCAGGACAAAGACAATATCTCGGGTCCGCCGGAGGTTCTATTGGGTGAATATGGGGCGCGACATACAGGACTGGTGTCGGAGATGCGACGCCTGTTCTGCCAAAAAGGGACCAGCACGGAGGATGAGGGCCCCCCTTCAATTACATCAGGTGGGGGCCCCCCTTGAGCGGGTGGCTATGGATATTCTAGGACCGCTGCCCCGCACCCGCCAAGGTAATAAGTATATCCTCGTTGTAATGGACTATTTCACCAAGTGGCCGGAGGCCTATGCCCTCCCCAACCAAGAAGCAGGGGTGGTAGCACAGGCCTTCGTAGAAGGATTTGTATGTCGGCACGGGATTCCACAGGAGCTGCACACCGATCAGGGTCGAAATTTTGAAAGTCAATTGCTAAAAGATGTGTGCAGACTCCTGTCAATTCGGAAAACCAGGACCACGCCCTTGCGGCCACAATCTGACGGGATGGTGGAAAGGTTCAATCGAACATTGATCCAACAACTGGCATTGTTCACCACCACCCGTCAGGATGACTGGGACGAACATCTCCCGTACCTGTTGATGGCCTACCGAACTAGCCAGCACGGGGCCACCGCATGCAGTCCAGCGTTGCTTATGTATGGGCGGGAGTTACGGGCTCCCGCCGACTTGCTATGCGGTCCCGTGCCAGACACCACGGACACACCGCCGAGGGAGGGTTACGCACGTCACCTGGAGGAAGGCATGGAGCGGGTCCATGCCTTCGCCCGCCGCCAGCTCCATCTGGCGGGGGCCAAGATGAAGCGCAGGTACGACGACCGGAGCCAGGGGAGTCAATACGCTCCGGGGATGAAGATTTGGTTCTTTAATCCCCGGAGGCGGAAGGGAAGGTGCCCAAAACTCACCTCCCCCTGGCAAGGCCCAGGAGTCGTCCTGTCGCAAATCTGTGACGTGGTCATTAAGATCAAAATGGGGCCACGGACCCCCCCTCGGATCGTCCATGCCGACCGGATAAGACCTTATGCCGGCGAGCAGGCGCCCTCATGGATCGCCTCGGCTCTAGATGCCGAGGCAGGACCCAGTACCTCTTGCGACGGGGGCTCGTAGCGTCAGAGGACTGGGGGGATGGTAGTGAGTGATGCCCCGCTGTGGTGGGATGGCAACGCTGTCATCCCTCACAGAAGAGTGGGGCAAATGCGCTATAGTTTATGGGGTGTATGGCAGTGAAAACTAGCCCGGGTGGGTTAGGTTATATTGTAGGGATCTAGCGAAGATGAGATTAGGTGACGTTAAGGTTAGTTAGTGACTGATACCTGTAGTGGGGACGCAAGCGTGGATGATAATGACGTGAGAGCGCAAGAGTTTAAAGGGACGACTGGGAAGCGCAAGTTTCAGAGGGGAGTAGTTAGCTGAGATGATGCCGTGTGTTTGAAGATTGAACAGGTGTGATTGAACAGGTGGGATTGCACAGGTGTGCAACTGAACAGGTGTGTGGAGCAGTGTATGAGCGAGTGATGGTGATGTGTGTTGTGTTGACCAACTGGTCCAGGAAGAGGAGGAGGGTGCAGGTGGCACCAGGTATGATTGCACAGGTGTGCAACGACAGGTGAATGGAGGACAGGTGTATGGAATAAATGGTATGGAGTATTGGAATGGATGGTCGTGGAGTGAGTATGGTGGAAATTGTGGAGTGGAGTGGATGGTGCGAAGGTGTGAATGGGGGAAGAGTGGACCCCCATCACGGATACCCGGGGCGGGTAGTGTAAGTGTTAGGTAGAGGGTACAGGTAAATTGTGGTTGGATATTGGCATCTGTGGTGCGGGTGAAAGAATGGTCTTTGGATGGGTGCATTAGTGTTGTGGAAATGGCTGGGCGTGTAGCCTGTTAGTGTGTGTAGTTGGTTTGGGCACTCCACCACTGTGAGGATGTCGGCCAGGTGAGGCCGCAGGTGGGCTCTGGGAGCCGGTAGTTGTGGATGGGGCCCGAGGATCCGGAGGACGGACCCGGGTAGCCCAGTGCCAGAGGGCACCGAGTGGGGTGACAGAGCCAGGAGAGGGCCTTCCCCAGTTAGTTAGGTTAGGGTGAGGAGCTAGGTAAGCTCGGGTGGCAACTACAGTGGTGGAGGTGTGCAGGTGGGTAGACCTGCTGGGAGAGCTACACGTCGCAGCCCAGAAATTGTGCGAGGCACCGGGAGATGAATCGGGGGAGTGAGACCCCAAATTGAGAAGCACCACAGTTTGGTCAATGGGAATTGGTTTTTAGAACCCATAGTGTAAGTTGGCCAATGGATTGGCAGGGAGAGACCCCGGGTAGTGTAAAGTGTGTTAATGTCATTTAGAAAGTAGTTAGGATGAAGTCTCCTCGCACCATCTGCATCCACTCACCTGAGGTGACAGGAACTCCACACCATGCCATGTTTTGATTATTTTTTATTGTGCAGATGTTTGGAATGTGAGACGCATCATGACGTGGGTGTGACATTGTGCTTGATGTTCCATCTCTGCCTCCTTATGAGGATTGATGATGAATTTGGTGATGGCAAATTTTGAAGTAGAGGGATTGTGGAGACGAATTTGGTATAGGGGAAATATGGGGAAGACGTGACAGTAGTGACGAATTTGTAAATGTGTAGATTTTTGTACATATGGGGTAAGGGCAAGGGTAGGGTAGGTGACAGGGGGGTGACGTACGGTAGGGACGAGCTTTCTCACTTCGCCCTCCGTACGCATTTCGCCTTGCATTGCCTTATTGATGTGTACCCTTGTGACCTTACGCCTCGCTCAATTGTCTTTCCCCTTTTGTCTCCCACATGACCTGTGCGCCACTGGGTGCCGAGGGGAGCGTGCGTGGGTCGGCCATTGTGCGCCCGAAATTCCCAGAACCAGCTGTCTGCATCGATGCACCACATTATGGACCACATGTCTGTGGCCGAGCACCACTTATGGACCCCATGGGTTGGGGCATGGCCCCTCTGCTGGAACCGGCCATGAGGGCCCGAAATCTTGCTGGCGGACCTTGGCCACAGGGCACCGATGCCCCACAGGTGAACCACACGTAGTCGGCCCCTGTGGGCCATAAATAAAATAAAAACGGACACGTTAGGTGCATTCTTTTATTGCAAATAGGCCGCCAGCAAGGGAAGATGACAACACCAGGAAAATAATAATAACCAGCAGAGGGAGCCGAAGAGCAAGAGACACCTGCAGGGTTTGGGTTTGTTGGCTTTATTTTATTGATGAACAATGGTGACTGCACCGATTGGTGCTTGGGTGTGTATTGGTGCGTTTTTGGGTGCTTTCATGGTGCGTCGATGCAGAGCAGACTGTCTCCCCCCCAGAAAGAACAATCACAGGTCCTGGGTTACTTTTGTAAATAAAAGTAGCGTCAAGTGTAAATAATGCTTCCCACCGTCAGTGTGTAGTTTGAAGACCATTCCGCAATTCGGTTAACTGTGGGCGTAAGTCTGTTAGGCAGGGTGCAATGGAGCAGCGGGACACATTTATTTATGTTTTAAAACTGTCGCACTCAGGGTCAGGTTAAAAGTAGAGGGAACTACACCTACGTGTCACACTAAAAATAAAAGTTGTAGGCCCGGGACGTGCCTAAGATGAGGAGGGTGCAGTGTTGCGGACATGAGGCCTGTATTTTTTTGATTGTGTTGTATTGTGGTAAATTTGTGATGATTATTGTTTATTCTGCGCCCCCCCTACCTCCGGAGCTGTGTAAAGGTGAAAGGGCATCCCATAATTAGTCCACAAGCATACACATCAGCCAAATAATAGAATACCCCTGTTGATAGTTATCTCTTATTCTGTGTTCTAGGGTAAGGCTGTGTCTCCCATTAATTGAAGTACTCCATTGCACCAGTGAAAGAGATAGATTCCCTTCATTCCCACTCCCCAACACTTCCATTCCCCCCTTTCCGTCAATTGCAATTCGCATTGCCAACTGCATGTTGGGCGGTTTTCCCTTCATCCGCCATTGACCACGAGGCAGGGTTGGGGGAAGGAAGGCGGGTCCCCACCTCGTCAGAGAGGGGAGGAGTGAGCCAGCCCCACTCGACCAACCATGAACAAGGGGTTTGGCTTGAGAGGGCGGGGAGAGAACGTTTGGGGGAGGTTCGAAAAGGTTAAGGGGCGGGGCCTATATAACCCACGGCGGGGGTGTTCCCGAGGGAGATGCACTTTGAGTTGGTTGAGAGTCGGTCGTCAAGTGGAGAGTGGTGAAGAGTCAGTCAGTAGAGTCGGTTGCCAGTAGAGGGTCCGTGAAGAGTTGGTCACAAAGAGTTGGTCACAAAGAGTTGGTCGTCAAGAAAGAGTCCTGAAGCTTGTGAGGGAAGGAGAGAGAACCCGTCACACCAAAGCTCCACCAAGCGTTCACCTCCACCAAAGCTCCACCAAGCTCCGCGTTGGCTCCACCAAGCGTTCACCTCCACCAAGGCTCCACCAAGCTCCGCGTTGGCTCCACCAAGCGTTCACCACCACCAAGGCTCCACCAAGCTCCGCGTTGGCTCCACCAAGCGTTCACCTCCACCAAAGCTCCGCCAAGCTCCGCGTTGGCTCCACCAAGCGTTCACCTCCAGCCATCCACCTCCTGCCATTCCTGTCATTCCCCGCGTGAGTCTGCCTTTTGTTTGTTCTGTCCTGGGTTAATTAAGACTGTAGGTAAGCTAGTATTTTCCCTGTGTCACCTGCGTCTTATGTGCTTGTAAATAAACGTGACTGCTCCTTTTTGCTTGTGTGTGTACAATAAATCCAATTACTCTTCTGTCCGTCTTCTCGTTTTATTCCTTTTCCTCTTTGCATTCGTCGTTTTTGTCTTTTCCCCTCATTGAGCAGCTGCGGTGCGATCCGGCCAAAGTTCTGGGTGAATCGGGTGAGTCAGGGATCCTGTAACGGTCGCGGCAATACCACCGCTCGGTAAATAACATCTTAATCCGCGATCAGTAACAATAATATATATATATATATATATATATATATATATATATATATATATATATATATATATATATATATATATATATATATATATATATATATATTATTATATATATTATTATATATATTATTATATATATATTGTTGTGGATATGAGGATTGAGTTTTTTTTGATTGTGTTGTATTGTATACCAATTGTTGTGAATATTGCTTTAGTCTGGACCCTCCTGCCTCCAGTGTTGTATAAAGGTCAAAGGGCGTTCCCGCAGTTAGTTCAATAAAGCATACATGAAGGACACTATAATATCCCTGTTCAGTAGTTTATTTCCTTATTCTGTGTATTAGGTTAAGGCTTTGTCTTCCATTAAAATGACACTCCAATGCACCAAGTGAAATAAGATAGATTCCCTTCATTCTTCATTCCCATTCCCAAAACCTCCATTTCCCCTTTCGTCATGGCCAAGCCTCTATTGCAAATTACATCCCCTCCAAAACCACCATTGAACATGTGCTCGGGTCGGGGAAGAAAGGCGTGCCCGCCCGTCGTCATCAAGGGCGGAGCCAGAGGGTCGCGCGACCAACCAGGGCCGAGGTGAGCACACCGATGGGCGTGGCCTGAAGGCCGGCGGCTTGATCGCCGGAGGCGCTATAAAAGCGCGTGTGCAAGGACGTTGTGAGTGGAGTAGTTGCTGAGTGGAGTAGTTGCTGAGTTGTGTAAAGAGATGATCCAGGAGAACAGAGAGAACCAACTGCGAGAGAACATTAAGGAGATCATCATCCAGGGAAGCACAAAGCCTGTTGTAGTCTTGGCAAAGCCCGCGACGTCCACACCAGCAGCAGCAGCGGCGGCCACAGCAGCAACAACACTCAACAGCCGCTTGGGGCCTGGACGGCGGTTTTGAGCAGGGCCGCGAAGGAACGGCGGTTGCTAAACGCGCCGATCGTGCTGTAGGACCCCTTGGACTTTCCTCTCCCTCCAGCCATCCACCTCCAGCCAGTCCTATCATCATTCCCCGCGTGAGTCTGTCTTTGTTTGTTCTGTCCTGGGTATTTAATTAAGTTTGTATAAGCTAGGTTGCACTGTGTCAAAAATCTTCTGTATATTATTTTATTATCTTTCCTTCTCCTTGGTTTCTTTGAGCCTGTAAATAGTAAATAAATTATATTCGTATTTCCAACCTTTTTGTCTTCTTCTTCTTCACATCCGTGTCGCCTTAGTCTTTTCCCTATTGAATATCTGTGGCGCGATCCGGCCAACGTTCGGGGATCGGGTTAATCGGGGTAACTGTTAGGCCATCTGCTCGGCAAACCAATATCCTTATCCGCGGGCCGTAACAATTGGTAGTCAGGAGTTGGGATTCGAACCTGGGACTAAATTTATTTAGCCCAAATTTTGGACACAATTGTACAATTGGCCGTAACAATTGGTGTCAGGAGTGGGATACGAGGCCCGAACCAAATTTTTAAAACAGCTAAAAAAAAAAATTTGGTCAAAATTTGGAGCGGCCGAAATTTGGTTTGTTTTAAAGAAAAACCCGAACTTTGAAATCGCGCCATGGCTGGTCAAGGCGACGGGATGCCGGTGGGAGAGATAGACGGGGTAGAATCGACCCAGGATCTCGGGGAAATGTATGTGGAGGAGGGCAATGAGGAGGTGGTTGAGGAGGTTTCAGGCACGCAAAATGGCGCTCTCGCGCACGAGGTTTCAGGCGCGCAAAAAGGCGCCGAGCACGCGGCAGCCGAGCCCGCGGTGCCAACAGACTGGGGCCTATTCATGACACAATGCCTGGCGTTCATGGCCGAGCAGAAGGAAGAAAGGAAGAAATTTAGCAGGGAAATGAAAGAAATGGGAGACAGAGCGAGGGCTGATAGTGAGCGATTGAGAGCCCAAATGAGGGACGAAAAGAGGGCTCAGACAGAAAAATTGGGAAATCTAATTGAAGGGTGTTGTAATAGAATAAAAGGGGCCGAATTGAAAGACATAACTGCCCAGGCCAAAGAAGTAAATGAGGGACTGGCGAGGGACAGAGTCGCATATGAAACAAGGAAAGCGGAGAGGGACAGAGACCGTGGGTTGAGCGAGCAGGTCCCAGGGGTGCACGAGGAGGTAACGCGGGTTGAGAAGCGCTGGTTGAGCGAGGCGGAGGAAAGCGCGGGTACAATGACGGGGGTAGAAATCGCGACACGGCGTATGGAGCAGCCGGCGACCGCTGAGGTAGAAGAGGGAATTTTAATAAAGCCAGCGGTCATCGAGGTGAATAAAGAAAAAGTGCAGGGAATTAAAATTGAAGAGACGACGGAGGTAGCCCGGGAATTGCAGGAAGAAATGGATTATGCACAAAGTCCCTGCTCACATCACGATGCTGTGCTTAATCCTTATAAAGATTTGCAGGTGCGTGTGGAGAAGGGAATCCCCCAGGTGAGTCGTGCTGTATATTGTGTAGGTAGATTTTGCAGGAGGATGTTTGACGACAAGAGAATTGTCGCGCGATTGGGGTCAATATGGCACCCGGGCGTTGGTGAAGGGTCCCGTGTGAGTGGAAATGGCATGCGTGTGAGGAAAAAGTGTGCGTCGGCGAGTGGGTGTGTTATAAAGTGTGGGAGTGAAACCGAGTGCGAGCGAGAATGCACGTCGGGGTGTACGGAGTGTGACACGAGGAGTGAGTTGGTTGTGGAGCGGGTGCGAGGATGCACGTATGGGATGAACGGCGAGGGTGTGCGAGAAAGCACACCTGAGTTGGTAGTAGCGCGAGTGCGAGGGAGCACATCGGAGCGCGGTAGTGGGTGGATGCAAGAGTGCACGCCCATGGTGAGTGTTACGGAGGACGTAACGGAGGAGAGGTGTGGACCGAAGTGTGCAAACGGTGAGTGTGCGCGAGAGGTGTGGTGTGTAACAGGGAGAGCGTTGGTGGAATGTACGGACGGCGTTGGAGCACCGAGCTCGGTGAGGGTGAAAGGGGTAGCGTATGCGTGTGAGCATGCAGGTGAAGCATTGACGGTAACCGGGTTAGCGGTTAGAGCGACGGATAGCCGATGCGAGCACTCGGGGCGCGGTGTGCTTTGTTGGATGCCAGGCCCGGCGCGGATCGAAGCTGCGTCGCTTCTCTTCGAAGCGTCGTTGCCGATTCGGGCTTGGCCCCGCCCTGCACGGTCGAGTCCGGGCCTTGTCGGGCGAGGCGACCGGTCCGGTTCAAGGGCGAGTGGGAGGAAGCGGCACGGTGCCCCCTCGCGGGGACGGGGTTCCGACCGGGCGAGCCTCAGTCATCGGGCCCGGGACCGTAAGGTACCGAGCCGCGATGATGCGTGGAACCTCGGCCTGAGCATGCCTCCTCCCCAGAGTCGTGAATGCCGGACGGATCCAACCAAGGCGACCAAACCACCCGAATTCATTGCTCGGCTTTGCGAAGCTGAGTTTTAATGATGTGACGACGCACCGAGGCTCAGATAAAGCGGCCTGTGATGATGATGATGATACTGATAGTGTTTTGAACCCGAAATTAGAAAAACAAAATTTGATGATTGGCAGAGTGATGATTGGTAATGGTAGAGTGGTTGGCAGATGATTGGCAAATTTTTGATTGGCTGGAATTTGGTGAGAAAAATTGATAGTAGTGGGACGTCCCCGATGTGGTGGGATGGCAACTCTGTCATCCCTCACAACGGGGGGCAAAGGAGCACTAGATTTATGGGGTTTATGGCAGTGTAAGCTCGCCGAGGGAGGGTTTGGATAATGTGTAGGGACCTAGGATTGACAATAGGTAACGTTAAGATTAGTTAGTGGCAATGATACCTGTAGTGGGGACGCAGGTAGATTAGAGTGGATGATAATGACGAGGGAGCGCAATAGTTTAAAGGGACGACTGGGAAGCGCGAGTTTCAGATGGGAGTAGGTAGATGAGATGATGCCGTGTGTATGGTTAAAAGGTGTGATTGCACAGGTGTGCAACTGGACAGGTGAATGGAGCAGTGTATAAGTGAGTGATAGTGATGTGAGTTGTATTGACCGAATGGTCCAGGAAGGAAGGAGGGTGCAGGTGGCACCAGGTGTGATTGCACAGGTGTGCAACGACAGGTGTATGGAGAATGGTTGTGTGGAATAAATGGTATGGAGTATATGGAGTATTGGAATGGATGGTCGTGGAGTGAGTATGGTGGAAACTATGGAGTGGAGTGGATGGTGCGAAGGTGTGAATGGGGGAAGGATGGACCACCATCACGAATACCCGGGGAGGGTAGTGTAAGTGTTAGGTAGAGGGTATAGGTAAATTGTGGTTGGATATTGGCATCTGTGGTGCGGGTGAAAGAATGGTGTTTGGATGGGTGCATTAGTGTTGTGGAAATGGCTGGGCGTGTAGCCTGTTAGTGTGTGTAGTTGGTTTGGGCACTCCACCACTGTGAGGATGTCGGCCAGGTGAGGCCGCAGGTGGGCTCTGGGAGCCGGTAGAGTTGTGGATGGGGCCCGAGGATCCGGAGGACGGACCCGGGTAGCCCAGTGCCAGAGGGCACCGAGGGGTGACAGAGCCAGGAGGGGCCCTCCCCAGTTAGATAGGTTAGGTGAGGAGCTTGGTAAGCTCGGGTGGCAACTGCAGTGGTGGAGGTGTGCAGGTGGGTAGACCTGCTGGGAGAGCTACACGTCTCAGCCCAGAAATTGTGCAAGGGCACAGGGAGTTGAATAGGGGGAGTGAGACCCCAAATTGAGAAGCACCACAGTTTGGTCAATGGGAATTGGTTTTTAGAACCCATAGTGTAAGTTGGCCAATGGATTGGCAGGGAAAGACCCCGGGTAGTGTAAAGTGTGTTAATGTCATTTAGAAAGTAGTTAGGATGAAAGTCTCCTCGCACCATCTACATCCACTCACCTGGGATGACGTACCTCCACACCATGCCATGTTTTGTTATTTTTATGTGCAAATGTTTGGATTGTGAGATGCATCATGACGTGGGTGTGACATTGTGCTTGTTGTTCCATCTCTCCCTCCTTATGAGGATTGATGATGAATTGGGTGATGGCAAATTTTGGCTAGAGGGATAGTGGGAACGAATTTGGTATCGGGGAAATATGGGGAAGACGTGACGGTAGCGACGGATTTGTAAATGTGTAGATTTTGTAAATATGGGGTAAGGGCAAGGGTAGAGTAGGTGACAGGGGGGGTGACGTACGGTAGGGACGAGCTTTCTCACTTCGCTCTCCGTACGCACTTCGCCTTGCATTGCCTTGATTGATGTGTACCCTTGAGACCTTACCCCTTGCTCATCTGTCTTTCCCCCCCTTTGTCTCCCACATGAGGACCTGTGCGCCACTGGGCGCCGAGGGGGCGTGCGTGAGTCCGCCATTGTGCACCCGGAACTCCCAGAACCAGCTGTCTGCATCGATGCACCACATTATGGACCACATGTCTGTGGCCGAGCACCACTTATGGACCCCATGGGTTGGGGCATGGCCCCTCTGCTGGAACCGGCCATGAAGGCCCGAAATCTTGCTGGCGGACCTTGACCACAGGGCACCGATGCCCCACAGGTGAACCACACTAGTCGGCCCTGTGGGCCATAAATAAATAAAAACATGGACACGTTGGGTGCATTTTATTGTAACAAATAGGCCGCCAGCAAAGGAAGATGACAACAACAAAATAGTAATAGCCAGCAGAGGGAGCCGAAGAGCAAGAGACCACCTGCAGGGTTAGGGGTTGTTGTTTTTATTTTTATTCATTGAGCAATGATGACTGTGCACCGATTGGTGCTTGAGGGTGTGTTGGTGCATTTTGGGTGCTTTCATGGTGCGTCGATGCAGAGCAGACTGTCTCCCCCCCAGAAAGAACAATCACAGGTCCTGGGTTAGTTTTGTGAATAAAATAGCGTCACTGTAAATAATGCTCCCCACCGTCAGTGTATAGTTTGAAGACCAATCCGCAATTCGGTTAGCTGTGGGCGTGAGTCTGTTAAGTAGGGTGCAATGGAGCAGCGGGACATATTTATTGATGTTTTAAAACTGTCACACTCAGGGTCAGGTTAAAAGTAGAGGGAACTACACCTACGTGTCACACTAAATTAAAGTTATAGGCCCGGCACGTGCCTAAGAGGAGGAGGGTGCAGTGTTGCGGATATGAGGATTGAGTTTTTTTTGATTGTGTTGTATTGTATACCAATTGTTGTGAATATTGCTTTAGTCTGGACCCTCCTGCCTCCAGTGTTGTATAAAGGTCAAAGGGCGTTCCCGTAGTTAGTTCAATAAAGCATACATGAAGGACACTATAATATCCCTGTTCAGTAGTTTATTTCCTTATTCTGTGTATTAGGTTAAGGCTTTGTCTTCCATTAAAATGACACTCCATTGCACCAAGTGAAATAAGATAGATTCCCTTCATTCTTCATTCCCATTCCCAAAACCTCCATTTCCCCTTTCGTCATGGCCAAGCCTCGATTGCAAATTACATCCCCTCCAAAACCACCATTGAACATGTGCTCGGGTCGGGGAAGAAAGGCGTGCCCGCCCGTCGTCATCAAGGGCGGAGCCAGAGGGTCGCGCGACCAACCAGGGCTGAGGTGAGCACACCGATGGGCGTGCCCTGAAGGCCGGCGTCTTGATCGCCGGAGGCGCTATAAAAGCGCGCGCGCAAGGACGTTGTGAGTGGAGTAGTTGCTGAGTGGAGTAGTTGCTGAGTTGTGTAAAGAGATGATCCAGGAGAACAGAGAGAACCAACTGCGAGAGAACATTAAGGAGATCATCATCCAGGGAAGCACAAAGCCTGTTGTAGTCCTGGCAAAGCCCGCGACGTCCACAGCAGCAGCAGCAGCAGCGGCGGCCACAGCAGCAACAACACTCAACAGCCGCTTGGGGCCTGGACGGCGGTTTTGAGCAGGGCCGCGAAGGAACGGCGGCTGCTAAACGCACCGATCGTGCTGCAGGACCCCTTGGACTTTCCTCTCCCTCCAGCCATCCACCTCCCGCCAGTCCTATCATCATTCCCCGCGTGAGTCTGTCTTTGTTTGTTCTGTCCTGGGTATTTAATTAAGTTTGTATAAGCTAGGTTGCACTGTGTCAAAAATCTTCTGTATATTATTTTATTATCTTTCCTTCTCCTTGGTTTCTTTGAGCCTGTAAATAGTAAATAAATTATATTCGTATTTCCAACCTTTTTGTCTTCTTCTTCTTCACATCCGTGTCGCCTTAGTCTTTTCCCTATTGAATATCTGTGGCGCGATCCGGCCAACGTTCGGGGATCGGGTTAATCGGGGTAACTGTTAGGCCGCGGTGCCATCCGCTCGGCAAACCAACATCCCTATCCGCGGGCCGTAACAATTGGTAGTCAGGAGTTGGGATTCGAACCTGGGACTAAATTTATTTCACCTAAATTTTGGACACAATTGTACAATTGGCCGTAACAATATATTTATATATGTATATATATATATATATATATATATATATATACAGTGGAACCTTGACTTACGAGTTTAATTCGTTCCGTGACCGAGCTCGTAACTCAAATTGCTCGTATCTCAAATCAAATTTCCCCATTGAAATGCATTGAAATGCTATTAATCCGTTCCAGCCCGCCAAAAACCACACCAATTTTTTTTTAAATATACAGTATATATAAAAATATCTCGCGCTTTATATTTCACCTGTATGCAGCATACAAGTTGGCAGGATGGCCTGGACTGGAGGTACGCACACTTGACTCTAAAGTCTAAACTGTCCAGCCTGGGTTTGAATCCCGACCCAGCTATAACCTGTCATGGGTGAATCACAGGCAGGGTGATTCATCAATGTGTGTACCGCTAAACTGGGCGCCCCGTTTGCGTCCCATTAGTTGTTGGATGTTAAGGATCTCACCGTGTTTTCCACAAAGAGAAGGCGAGCTATCGCCGGCATTCTGAACAAGTTGTGGCCTGGCATGCTCTTCTCCTCTGCCGTTATATACGTCCTCCTCGACACCTCGCTCATGTTTTTCGACGATTGCGTGTTTTATATCCAAGCACATCATCCTCTTCTTCTTCTCAGCACTGCACTTGCCACTCACTTTCTTAGGCCCCATGGTTAAAACTAAGAAATTTTCCGAAATAACCAAAATGCGAAAACTAAAATGCAGCGCTATACGACAGAGATACTGTACGTGCACGGCAAGATAACCACGTGACCGGAACCCACCTGGCGGCGTAAACTCAACATAACCGAAATGCGAAAACTAAAATGCAGCGCTATACGACAGAGATACTGTACGTGCACGGCAAGATAACCACGTGACCGGAACCCACCTGGCGGCGTAAACTCAAAATAACCGAAATGCGAAAACTAAAATGCAGCGCTATACGACAGAGATACTGTACGTGCACGGCAAGATAACCACGTGACCGGAACCCACCTGGCGGCGTAAACTCAAAATAACCGAAATGCGAAAACTAAAATGCAGCGCTATACGACAGAGATACTGTACTTGAACGGCAAGATAACCACGTGACCGGGTGGCGAAAGCTCGTAACTCGGATCTCGGCTCGCATCTCAAAGCAATAAACCGCCCGAGCGACGGCTCGTATCTCGAAAAACTCGTAAGTTGGGGCACTCGTAAGTCAAGGTTCCACTGTATATATATATATATATATATATATATATATATATATATATATATATATATATATATATATATATATATATATATATATATATATTATTATATATATTATTATACATATTATTATATATATTATTATATATATATTATTATATTATATATACAGTCACGTGAAAAAGTTAGTACACCCCATGTAAAGTTTTGACTTTTTCAACATATTTCAATATATAGCTATTTGATCTTCATTTCAACAATATTGATAGATAAAGGTGATATAATATAACAAATATCATGAAACATTTACATTTTGTAGTCCATTGTATAATTTAAATAAACATAAATGCAAATTTCACATGTGGAAAAAGTAAGTACACCGTTGGCTCTCATAGGTGGTATTGCTCCCTTTGGCAGAAACAACCTCAAGTAGGCGTTTCTCATAACTGTCTACCAGTCTCTGACATCGACTGGGAGAAATTTTTGCCCACTCGTCCATGCAGAATTCTTTCAGCTGTGCGATGTTTGAGGGGTTTCTTGCATCCACAGCTTGTTTCAAATCCGCCCACAACATCTCGATGTGATTTAGATCCGGGCTTTGACTTGGCCATTCCAGAACCCTCCATTTCTTGCTTTTCAGCCATTCCTTGGTGGATTTACTGGTATGTTTAGGGTCATTGTCATGCTGCAAGGTCCACTTTCGGTTGAGCTTCAACTTTCCGACAGATGGCCTCACATTATCCTGAAGCACCCTCTGGCACAATGAAGAATTCATAGTGGATTCTATGATGGTGAGCTGCCCAGGCCCTGATGCAGCAAAGCTGCCCCAAACCATAATATTTCCACCACCATGCTTTACAGTTGGTATCAGGTTCTTGTGGTCAAATGCTATCTTTGGTTTTCGCCAAACATGTCTTCTGGTACTGTGGCCAAATAGCTCTACCTTTGACTCATCTGTCCAGAGCACATTGTTCTAGAAGTGCTGGTCTTTCCATAGGTGTTCATTGGCAAACTTTCGTCTTGCCCTGATGTTCTTTCTGGACAGCAAAGGTTTCCCCCTGGCACACCTCCCATGTAGATCAAATTTGTGCAGCCTCTTTCTAATGGTATACTCGTGCACTTTGACATCAACAGTGGCAAGAGCTACCTGTAGGTCCCGTGATGACATTCTGGGGTTCTTAGATACTTATTTCAGCATCTTGCGGTCTGCTCTCGGGCTGAACTTGCTGGAGCGGCCAGGCCTGAACAAGTTGGCAGTTGTTTAGAATCTTCTCCACTTGTGGATGATCTTCCGGACATTCGAATGATTCATTTCAAAATGTTTGGAGATCTTTTTAAATCCCTTCCCAGACTCGTAGGCATCTATAACCTTCTTTCTGAAGGCCTCAGAGAGCTCTTTTGATCTCGGCATGGTGACGCCACACACTTCAACAACAAAGAGCAAACCAAACTAAATGTCTGAGGTTTAAATAAGACAGGTTCCTCCAAGATCCGCTCTGGCGATGTTCTAATCATTTGCACCTGAGCTGGTGCACCTGATTCAAATTTTAGGTATTTGAAGTAGTGATAAATGTAGGGGTGTACTTACTTTTTCCACATGCGAAATTTGCATTTATGTTTATTTAAATTATACAATGGACGACAAAATGTAAATGTTTCATGATATTTGTTATACATGATATTTGTTATCAATATTGTTGAAATGAAGATCAAATAGCTGTATGTTGAAATATGTTGAAAAAGTCAAAACTTTACATGGGGTGTACTTACTTTTTCACGTGACTGTATATGTATATATATACTAGCAAGGTACCCATGCTACGCACGGGTGGGAAGCCGTAAGCAAACAGACAATGCAGAAACAGTGAATGTTAAAGCATGAAACCAATAAATTCCACATTCCTGTGCCACCTGCAGTCAAACATCAAGCATGGACAGCAGGTTCATGAAGGACTTCCACGAAAAACTTGCCCGTTTGAATGGTTCCATACCCAGTCAATGGTGAATCTGCATATGGCGATCCGCAAATGTCACGCTTAGAAAGTAGAAACCATCATGGTATTTCGTCATTCACTTGAACTCAATATCTCCATTTTCATTCCAAACAGCATAATAGTCAGGTTTGTTATGTAATTTCGTTCTTTTTTTGTGGAGATTAGCAAAACTATACATTTTTGGAAAGCTGATAGCACCAGGAATCCGAAAAACCATGTTTCCATTTGCGCAAATTTTTCTTTGGCGGCCATATTGGATTTTCAAAATGGCCACCATCGGAAACCTATTTTTCGCGATATCTCAACATCCGAACCACCTAGAGTGCTGATTCCAACACCTATACCCACATTTTTGGGGATGAGGAATCACATGAAGCCATCTAAAATAATCTACACCTACCCTGGGATACCAGGTGGCAGCCTACAGCGGATTTTCAAGATGGCCACTTTCAGGAAACATGTTTTTTTCTGAATATGTATACCACATTGAGTGATGTTTCGCTACATTGTGGCACACGGATCATAATTATGAAACCACATCCCTCATATATCCTAAACAGGTGATTTATGTATTCAAGAGGTAAGTATATAGAGATGAGGCTATACAATCCATAATTATACATGTAATAATTACTTTTATTTGAACATAGAATATTTCCCATAGATGAAATTTTATCTTTGTCAACATTCATCAACATTTTGTCCTCATAGGTTTTCAAATGTCCTCATCACTGTCGTCAGAGCAGAGAACAGGTTGACAGTCATCGTCGTTTTCACATTCGGAGCTGCACAAACACAAGTCTGTGCATGCCAAGTCATTGGCACGGCACGAACACCGTCTCGATGAGCAGTCTCCTTTGCACTGACATCTGACCATCTCAAGTATTGCTTTCGGTGCTGGTGGTACATCTGTCATTAGTGGTTTCAATTCCCCATCGTTGTCCTTGAAGTAGCCATGTTGCTGTGGATCCAGGAACACTTGATGTGCGATAGTAGCCTGAGCCCATACCCTTGCCTGAAGATGTACACGATCAACATGCTGATTTAGAGCCCCTAGCGTTGGAGGTAACTTGTGACTTTCAGTCATGTGTTTACAGAAGAGGTACCAGCGCAACTCCGGAATGCTGTTGATACATATTCCCTTTGGTACGTACACTGCACATACAAATCTTGCCAAGTTGGACATCTGATCTGCGGTCACATCTGCAGCATCACCGAGCATTCTCATGGCCTGTATCACGTCACTATCGGCTCTGACGAAAGCTTCAAACCATGTTGTTTTGCCTATTCGCGAAAACCGTCCAGTATTGTCTGCTCCTGTGAATGTGTGGAATGCTGGCAATGCCTTGGCCTTTTCGACGCCAAGATTGTTCCAGATTGGTTGTACTTGCACAAGGCCCGACACAAGGGAGACAGCAGTGTTTTTGAGCAGAACATCATAGTTAGCTATGACCAAGACCAGGACATCCGTATCAGGAGAGAAGAAGGTAAGCTGTTCTGCGTTGGGATTGCGGCGAGTTGCCAGCACTGCTTGGTGAATCATCAGAGTGTCTGCCTCCTCATGATTATTGTCTTCAAAATGCACGCCTTTGTTACTCTTGGCCTTTGCTGCTGCACATATAATTATCAGCTTGGAGGCATCTCTGTTGTACTCCAACGTTTTCTCAGCCAGATATTCTGCCAAATCTGACGTTGTCTGATCGTGTGACAAGAACCGCTTCATGGTGATGTGTTGGATCTTGGTATTGTCCTTCACTTGGTACTGGACTGGATTGGGCCCCCCTCGTCTTTTTTGTCTTGTGCTTTGCTTCAACGAATCGGCCTTGTAAGTATCAAACACGAGGATAACTTCGTCAAAATGTCTTGTCAGTGACATCAATCTGGTATTAAAGCTGACACTGAGATCTTCAACGGTTACTGTTGCAGCTGGTTTTGTCGACAATTTCTGTACAAGAACCATGGCGTCGACTACTGCTATTTTCATAGCTGCAGAGTTATGGACTTGAGCTTGAGGACTTGAGGTCGGAGCTAAGTCACCCGGAGCTAAGTCTCCATGTTTCACAAGGAGATGGATTAACTTTGACTTGTCAAGGCAAGGAAGCAGGTCACCGTTTGGTGCGAACAAGGCGCGAGGTGTAAGGGTGAATTCGTAGTTGCCTATTGCGTCTTTCTGGTCAACATCACGGCTTGATTTTGTCAATATCATCAGCCTTCCATACAAGTCTTTTGTTTCCTTCAAGTCGACTGACTTGTCCCTGAGCATGATCTTGGTCTTCTTCACACCAGACAAGTACATCGTGTTGTTTTCTTTTTTCACGGGTGCAAATAAGCTGACTGTTCCGTTGATTCTTTCGTCAACATACTCTTCGTACAAGTGTTGACCAATGTTGTCGATATTCAGGATTTGTGACGTGTGCTCCTCTGGGACATAGGCATGTGTGATCAAGTTGTATATGCTATTTCCTTCTGTGGTAAATGGATTGCCATGACTCATGATAGCAGCCTTGATCTTTTCAACCGCTGTATTGTTCAGATTCACTGCCCTCGGACTAAGTTCGTGGTGTTCTGTCACTTTGTCTGTTTTGGTGTCGAACTGATCTTTGAATTCTCTGGTCAGCCGTGACAATTCTGGAGAGGCCATAAAGAATCTCTGCCTTGCATTGGCATTATTGGAGATGCCTGGAAGTCCAGAATGAACCTTCATTGCTCTGTTTTCCTGTTCACAAGCGTGGTCTGCACCGATTGATACAAAGGGGATGCTAGATTTCGTTACTGAGATATTTCCATTCTCGAGTTCCCTGTATGTGGCCGGATGCGTCTTCCTCAGGTCATACATATCTGCTATGTATCGCGGCCAAAGACGTTTGTATTTGATACGATCCATGGAGAAAAATAGCTTGCTGAGTGCCTCACCAGATTCGAGGTGGAGTTTGAGATCTGCGTCCCGAGAAGCTTCCACAAAGAACAGAATTGTCTCCACTCGATGCAGGTAATTCATCAAGGACTTGAACATGGCTTTTTTGGATTGTTCTGTTTCCCAAGTCTTGAATATGTTCACAACATCAGCTGTAGTGATGACATTCAACAGTTTTGTGTTGGCTTCTTTCACACTTGTGACTTTGGTGAACTTGTCCTTTTCTGAACATGCCTCGTCTATTTCTTCTGACATATCTGAGCAAACGGCTTTCAACTGTGTATAATCTTTGAAGAACAGGTCCAGCGCCATTTCATAAAGTGCTATATATGAATAAATATGAGCACGGAGAGTGCGTTTGTAATGCGAACATCTCAGGATCTGCCTTGTTGTTGAAGGTCCGTAGAGGTCGGCCTCTATCCACGCGTCATCAATACCTGAGTTCTCAATGGAAGTACCCAGGGCTCTCAAAGCAGTCATGACCACATGCAGCTCGCCAAGCCGAGGTACAACGGTACCTTTCAGGTCTGGCCTTGCATCCAGCAGCCTTATCACCTTTTCATAGAGGGCCATATCCCAGGAAATGACTGTAGGGTGGCTTGTACCAACAACTAAGTTCTTTAGCTGAGTTGTCTGAGAGATGACGGTCAGAAGAGTCGACCACTCGTGTGCTACTTCAGGTAGAAGGGGTAAGACTCCGACTTGTGTCAAACTGTGACTACCCGACAGCAATGAGTGGTATCCTGCCCAACCAGGTATATATGTGCTGTTTGATTTCTGCATTCTGGTGATCATAGAAGCAACCAACCATCCTAGATGTGTAAGGTGATACGCTGGTGATATACCATCCTTGCTGATGTGGAATGTGTCTGTTCTCTTTATGGTTTTCGGCACCGGCTTGTCACAATGAAGCATAGGAACCTGGTACGGGGTCACTGACAAACTGGTAGTGTCAGCTATGCTCAGTTGTGGCGCCAATGTTTCTCCTTGAGTGTCACGTTTTTGATAAACAGCAATGATTGTTCCATGGGTTGTCCCTTTGCCATCCACGCTGTCTTCAGCAAAGTCTGTGTTATCAGCTGCAAAAAACACAAAAGTTCCCTTCTTCAAAAATGGAGGAACATAAAGTCCTTGGAACTTCAGGGTGTTTTCCACAATGGCATTTGCTAGGGCTGTTTCGAGGTGCATAACACGACTGTACGAGACACAGTAACCTTGAGAGCAGAGACTTTCCAGGAGTTTCTTGTTTCTTGTGTCATGGTGAACTGCCAAGGCTAATCCTAGAGACTGTGGAGTTTCTTGTGATTTGGTTGATCGGAAGGTCGCAGAATCAGTTTTGGGCCTATAGTTCACTTGCTTGTCAGATTTGAATCCACCCAATAGCATCTGACTAACAGTGAGTACTTCTCTGTTAACGTGAGTGGTTCGTTTTTCAGTTTCTTGTGTTTCTGTTGGCCCCACCATAACCCATCTGATCATTGCGTGGAGTGCTGCTGGAACATCATCTGTGCTGCTAGTGACCTGTATAGCATCGGATGAGTTTTCCTGTTGGTGGAAGTTCTTGATAATTCTGCGCAATGCCTTTGCTGCTTTATAGATAATATTCAGATCGTCTACTTCACTTTCTATCATGGCAGACTGAACCATATCGGATTCGCATGCATCTGGGGAGTAAAGAACAGAAGGTTTTCTCCTGTCCTTTTGCCTAACAGACGTTACGTGTGGTAGTTCTAGAAGAATTCTCTCCTTGAGCCAGTGTCTACTATATGCAGGGAAGTGGTGCGCCAATGCATCTGTGCCACCAAGCAAGTTGATGTATGTTGTTTCAATATGTGCCATGGATAAGTATTGTTTATTCTGAGTTTGACAGTCGACAAGGCTAATCAACTCAATCAAACATGATGTTTGAAACGGATGACCTCTCTCTGTTGTTCCCTTGTTATCCTTGGTACGTAACACATGGAATACATTTGTTGTCCAACATGACTTGTGGTATTGAACATCGATTGCATGTGCATCAGTGGGTGAGATGGATGTGTTTAACCTAGTTTGCAGGGTGAGATTTCCAGACAGCTCCACAGCATCGTGTAATGCTTTCCCACCGTTTTCTGTTCTCAATGTGTACAATTTTTGCTCGTTATCTTCCTGGCAGAAAAAGCAATGTTCCTTAATGAATGGAGCTGTTGCAGAACGTGTAAACGGACTGGTGGTGGAAGTTGATGGTTCGTCCAGTTCTGTGCTTTTTCGCTTTTGTCCACGTTTTTTCTCTGTGTAGGAGCCGGCTGAAATGTGATATTGATGGCGGTCTTTGGCACGTTGTACCTTCTCTTTGTTGGTTGCATTTGAATAACAGATACGATGCCAAACTGCATTATTGAATTGCAGACTTTCACTTGTTTCATCCTTTAAGCGACTGTGAATTTTAACATATTTTCCATCATGGTAGGCTGCTCTATCATTAAGGGTTTGTAGCAAGTGTTCAAACGAGTCCGGTTTGGGCTGCTGGACAAGCGTTCCATATTTTGCTGAAGCGGTTTGACAAATTATGCAGTGCTGCCACTGTGTGGGCTGAGTCGTAACTTCACTCATCTTCTCTCAAGACCTGCAAATATATAAAACGACAACAGGTAAGTAATTGTGAGCTTCATGAGGTTTATTTTAAATGAACTATTATGTCTGATATAATGACTTTCCATGTACATGAACTGAACATGTTGAAATGATTATTTTCATGTACATGAATTATGAAATGAAATGAAATGAGTAGATTATTTTAGATGGCTTCATGTGATTCCTCATCCCCAAAAATGTGGGTATAGGTGTTGGAATCAGCACTCTAGGTGGTTCGGATGTTGAGATATCGCGAAAAATAGGTTTCCGATGGTGGCCATTTTGAAAATCCAATATGGCCGCCAAAGAAAAATTTGCGCAAATGGAAACATGGTTTTTCGGATTCCTGGTGCTATAAGCTTTCCAAAAATG
Source organism: Myxine glutinosa (assembly GCF_964187855.1). Classification (NCBI taxonomy): domain Eukaryota; kingdom Metazoa; phylum Chordata; class Myxini; order Myxiniformes; family Myxinidae; genus Myxine; species Myxine glutinosa. Next base: position 89,142,413 of record NC_136266.1, read on the forward strand.
TATAGGTTTGCTAATCTCCATAAAAAAAGAACGAAATTATAAATCTGAACATAATGAACCTGACTATAACTCCAATCACAAATTAAATAGCATTAATGTTTAAAATAAACTTTCATGAACACTCGTGACACAAACAAATATTTAAATCCGGATGTGAAGTAGTTCCATATGGTTGGGTGAATGCAATTATGAATTCAAAATCGTAATTGTATTCACTCAATTCCAAAGGTCATTCCAATCATAAATTGATACTTTAACAAAATACTGTGTTAAATGACGGTTGTATTGGGATATTATAAAACCAGTTCATCGCCGTCATCTGTCCACTTCTGGATTCGCGGAAGGTTCGTATCGAGTTAATTTCAAAATCATAATTTTATTGAGGAATTTTTGAAACCTCCTACCTACCTTACAACATCCCCTGGGACCCCAAAACGTTCCACAGGAGGTTTGGTGGGCCTAGCCCCAAAACTGAGGGAGTAGTTGGGGACGGACAGACAGACAGACAGACACTCCTGTTTTATAATACGAGTACACCCGCAGACTCCGGGAGGGGCAGGAAGAGTCACTCCTCTTTGGGGTACATAGATTACAGTCGATCTATGGGTGGGTCTCAAGAACATTAGGTTTGTGTTCATTTACCAAGTTTCTTGTGAAGAGATCACCAAGTGGTTTAAGCATTTGAGCAAGCACTCCATTCAAAACCATGAAGGAACGGCTGGCTTGGCCAGTGCTAGCTAGCTCCTTGGTAAATGAGCACACCCCGGGCTTCCTCCCTTTCAGTTTCGTATGAAACAGCAGGAGCGAGTTTCAAAAGTTTGCTACGAAAAATGCCATGGTAGTGGCAGAAAGGACCATGTTATTAACCTAACATTTGTGGGTTATATAGAGTACAGTAGATCTTCGCTCAGTTCTGGAAGTAAACCTTACTTCACGGATGTCGGGATTCCTCCAAATGTCTTCATTTAGTGTTATAAAGAGCATTAGTGACTGTTCAAAAAGCTAAGCATATGTGTTTGTGGTGTATAATATTTTTACTTCCTGTAGAAGACGTTGCTCCCACAGAAACGCCATTATAACTATAAGCTATTAAACACATTATCACTGCAGGAAAACGCCTTTGGGAAGTTGGACATTATTAGTATTTATATTTGTTTTGTAATAATATCAACAATATGCGATTATCATTAATTTTGTTATTAAAAGAGTCTTTGAATATACGCCATGATAAAGCTTCTTTGGAAATACGCCATGATAAAGCTAATTTAACATTTATATACATCTTAACGTGCAACCCAATTGACGGCAATGGTGGGCAAACCCGCTTGGGGGGAGAAATCCCCCTAGGGGAGGGGGGGGGGCAAATGAATGCGCTACAACCTTGTGTAACCCTCCATCATCCTGTCAAGTTTGGTTGAGATTGGATAGGTAACGACAGAATGTATTGGCGTCAAAAATTAATCAGACAGACAGACGTATTTTAGCGTATTTTAGTATTTTAGTGTGATATTTATATATATATATATATATATATATATATATATATATATATATATATATATATATATATATATATATATATATATATATATATAGATATATATATATATATATATAATATATATATATATATATATATATATATATATATATATATATGTATATATATATATATATATATATATATATATATATATATATATATATATACAGTGGAACCTTGACTTACGAGTTTAATTCGTTCTGTGACCGAGCTCGTAACTCAATTTGCTCGTTTCTCAAATCAAATTTCCCCATTAAAATGCATTGAAATGCTATTAATCCGTTCCAGCCCGCCAAAAACCACACCAATTTTTTTTTAAATATACAGTATATATAAAAATATCTCGCGCTTTATATTTCACCTGTATGCAGCATACAAGTTGGCAGGATGGCCTGGACTGGAGGTACGCACACTTGACTCTAAAGTCTAAACTGTCCAGCCTGGGTTTGAATCCCGACCCAGCTATAACCTGTCATGGGTGAATCACAGGCAGGGTGATTCATCAATGTGTGTACCGCTAAACTGGGCGCCCCGTTTGCGTCCCATTAGTTGTTGGATGTTAAGGATCTCACCGTGTTTTCCACAAAGAGAAGGCGAGCTATCGCCGGCACTCTGAACAAGTTGTGGCCTGGCATGCTCTTCTCCTCTGCCGTTATATACGTCCTCCTCGGCATCTTTTTCCAGAAGAGCCCTGTCTCGTCACAGTTGAAGATTTGCTGGGGGATGTATCGTTCGGCTTCTATCAGTTCGGCAAAAGTTATAATAAAATCTTCAGCTGCCTTCACATCCGCCTCACCAAGTCGACAACACGCACACCTCGCTCATGTTTTTCGACGATTGCGTGTTTTATATCCAAGCACATCATCCTCTCTTCCCTTGGCACTCAATTTCTTAGGACCCATGGTTAAAACTAAGAAATTTTCCAAAATAACCAAAATGCGAAAACAAAGCAGCAGCGATATACGGCAGAGATACTTGCACGGCAAGATAACCACGTGACCGGAACCCACCTGGTGGCGGGTAGCGTAAGCTCGTAACTCAGATCTCGGCTCGCATCTCAAAGCAATAAACCGCCCGAGCGACGGCTCGTATCTCGGAAAACTCGTAACTTGGTGCACTCGTAAGTCAAGGTTCCACTGTATATATATATATATATATATATATAATATATATATATATATATATATATATATATATATATATATATATATATATATATAGTGTGAATATATATATATACTGTATATACATATATAAAGACTTGGCATTTAATATGCAATATTTTTTTGTGGGGGTGAACTTACTTTTCAAGATGACTTAGTGTTACGGATTCGTCACTTCCATTGTGGTGGTTTGCATCCACTGTAAATATTTCCGATTCCATGTATTATTAATTTATTATTGTTGTCATTTCAAGGGAATAGATATTTCTAGTTTCAAAAGTTAAAAGTTAATGTTAAAAGAAACAGGAAACTGGATCGGGAACCGGACGACAAACCGGAAGAAGACGAGGAGAGAGGCGGCAGAGCGAGTAAAGTCGGACAAGAAGCTGGTTGCTTTGCGGTCTGGATCGAACGTTGTCGAGCAAGTCACGAGTGAACTTTGGGTTTCCTGGGAAAAGGGATTCCTGCGATTGAGTTGTTATCGCTGTGACTGATCAACCTGCATGTCAGGTTTGACCTTGGATTCCGAGGAATCATCGTCGGGTCGTTGCGTCTCGAGAACGAGCCGTCGGCCATTTTGACTCGCGCGCTTTGCTCATCGCGAAAGGTCTTTGCTTCGCATCAGCCGTTTTCACCATTCAGACGTCTATCTGGGATGTGTGTGTGCAACGCGAATTTTGAAGACAAACCTGAGGTTCGCCGATTTGGAGCGGTAAAACATTCACACCCGAGGGTGTGAATTTCCCAGTCGCCTTGAGTGCGCCTTTTCACAGCTGTTGGCCGCGTGACCCTTTTCTGCCGCTTTGGCCACGTACGCCTTTGTGCAGTTTTGGCGGCGTGACTGGGCCTGTCATCTGAACGGGATTCGGGTTTGGATTCGACAACTTTCTGACGATCGCTGGAGGGGATCAACTTTGAGCTTGAAGACGGGAATATAGAGACATTGGGGAATGTTCTTTTTTCACTCACTTGGAGCACAGTGAGTTACCTTATACTAGCTGATGGTACCATCATAAGATATACATTGATTGTACTTTTGATTGCTATTATTGTTGTATTGTTATTCTTGTGTGATTTTTAATACAATATTTTTTTTTATTATTATTATTTTTTTTTTGTATACAAATCGAGGCTCGTGAAAGAGCTAACACTTTTAAATAGCTAAAGAGAAAGAGCTAATTTGTTTGTTTGTAACAATTGGTGTGGTTTCACCATTGTTTTTGACACAGGATAACACACTTTTCTGCCGTGACTCCTCTCGGGGCTCGAAGGTACACCGTGACCAGGGGGTCGGGGAGGAGCACGTAACAGAAATTGGGGGCTCGTCCAATTGACTCGGGGTCTCGAAATTGGGTCTTCGTCTGGGATTAAATTCCCTAATAACACTCGTCTGGGAGCAAATTCCCTGATAACATTCGTCCGGGATAGAATTCCCTAGCATTCCCAAAATTCCCAAATTTGGAATTTTTTCCTAACATTCCCAAATTTTTCAAAAAAAAAAATTGAAATTTTTGTGTGAAGGTTAACAGGTGTTAACTGATAGTCACCATGGTGTTTGACGCAGAACAGTTTGCGGCGTTCCCTAGTGAGGCACAGTTCCAAGCGTTAAAAAAATCGGAACTCTTGATATTGGCCAGACATTTTAACTTGGAGGTCCGAGTTAATATGAAGAAAGCAGAGATGCAGACATTGGTGATAGAATCTCTGGTGGGACAGGGCACATGGACAGAGGTAGCCTTGGATTGGTTACCAGAGGAAGAAGAAAATGTGGAGCTCCGGAAAATGGAGATGCAACTGCAGAGACAGGAAAGGTTAAAAGCAGAGGAAAGGAAAGCAGAAGAAAGAAGAGCAGGGGAAAGAGCAGAGGAAAGGAGAGCTGCAAGTGAACTCGAGGAGAGAAGAACAGAGGAAAGGAGAGCTGAAAGAGAACTCACGGAAAAAAGAGTAGAACAGGAACGAGAACTCGAGGAGAAACGAGCAGAGGAAAGAAGAGCCGAAAGGGAGTTAAAGGAACGTGACATGGAGTGTCAGAGGGAAATTAAACTCAAGGAACTGGAATTAATGAGAGAACGGGGAGAGGTAGCATCCATGCCGGCTAGTTCGACAACTAGTCAGAACATTTGGGATGTTGGTAAACATGTGAGGCTGGTTCCACCCTTCAATGAAAAAGAGGTAGCCAAGTTTTTTTTACACTTTGAGAAAGTGGCTCAAATGCTAAAATGGCCTGTGGGGTCTTGGGGTCTTGGACTATGTTAGTGCAAAGTGTTTTGGTGGGTAAAGCTCAAGATATATTTTCGGCTTTACCGATTGACAAATGTACAGATTATGAGGAAGTGAAGAAAGCCATTCTAAAAGCCTATGAATTGGTCCCTGAAGCTTACCGGCAAAAATTCCGGAATGCCAGGAAGAGGGAGAGTGAGACCCATGTGGAGTTTGCCAGAATGAAGGAAACCATGTTTGATCGGCGGTGTGATTCGAAGGGGATTGGGAAAGACTTTGAACTGTTGCGACAACTGATCATGGTGGAGGAATTCAAACAGTGTGTCCATGAGGACATTAAAGTACATCTGGAGGAAAAGAAGGTACCAGAGTTGTTTGAGGCAGCAACCATGGCAGATGACTATGCCTTGACACACAGGATGGGGTTCCACAAACCTAACTTCCTGCCTAGAGTTCGCCAGGGGAGTTATGATACATCCGGTGCGGAGAACGAAGATTCATGGGGCGGCCTAGAGATGACTATGAGGATAGATCTGATACCGCGACTCTTAGGGATCAGAAGTCTACAGTTCTAAGACAGACTTATCTTCCGGGAGGCTCGAGGCAGACCACGAGTTTCTCCTCCGGGCCTACTGGCGCTTTTTGCAAGAAACCTGGACACTTGATGTCCCAATGTTATGCCCTGGAAAGGAAAAATCAGGAGCGGAGTCAGACAAGTACAACTCCGAATGCATTGGCAAATGTGAGAAATCGTCCTTGGAGGACAGTGCCTTGTGAAGGTTCCCATGCCAAAGTTACGGCATCACTGAACAACCTTGTTCCAGAGGGATACAAACCTTTTATTTCAGAGGGGTTTGTGTCACTGGATGGAGACGTGACTAACCAGAGACCTGTTAAGGTATTGAGGGACACAGGAGCACATCAATCTTTGATGCTTGAAGGCATTTTGCCATTGTCAGAGAAGACGGCAACTGGTGTTAGTGTTCGTTTACAGGGGGTTGGTGGCTATGTTAGAGCCCCACTTCATGTCATCCATTTTCAGTCTGATTAGGTGTCAGGACCGGTCACCGTAGGTTTCCAAGCCACTCTTCCTGTAGAAGGAATATCTTTTGTTATCGGGAATGATTTGGCCGGTGGTCAAGTCTCTGGTAACCCATTGTTTGTTGAAAAGCCTGGCATGGAAAATAACACTGCACAGTTAGAGCAGAAGATTCAGGGTATCTTTCCCTCCTGTGCCGCGACTCGTGCTATGGGTAGGAAGCGCTCTGAAGAGAAGAGGAAGGCACTGACGTCACGCTTTGCACAGGCATGTCTTGTCAGGTACCCAAAAACTAAGTGTCAGCACACACAAGTCATGGATGGAGGCAATGTTGGCAAGCTCTTTGTCGGTGGACTGAACTTCAAAACAAGGGAAGTTGTTCTGGACTCTGTCTTCGGCCAATATGGGCCACTCTTGGAAATGCGGCTGATAAAAGACAGGGAGACGTAAAAGTCAAGAGGGTTTGGCTTTGTCACGTTTGAAAACACAAAGGATGCCAAAGTTGCATAAAAGAATTTGAATGGCAAGGATTTGGATGGTCAGACCATAACAGTAGAGAAGGCAGGCCATGGGCGTCGAAGGAGCTACGGAGGAAGAAAACGTGGAGGTAGTTTCAGGGGTGGCTATGGCTCTTGGGGTGGGAGTAGTAGTTTTGGTGGTGGCCGCAGTCGAGATTACTATGGAGGCTCCCAGAGTTACGGCAGCTCCCGCAGGGATGATTTATCAGGGTAGTGGCCGAGAAGGAGACCGCTATTCCCGTGACTACCGCGACAAGCGCTCCAACCGTGATTATTATGAAAGTTAGGAAGAGTTTGAAGCACTGAATGCTGCGGAGCAGCCGAGCCAAGATTCCTAGACGGATTAACTGTGAACTCCATGTTCCTAAAGGCGTCCATGTAGTGAATACTTCCAGGCCTCACCACCCAACCACCATGAAACCTGGCTCTCAGCTCGGCCTCCCTAAAAAAGTGCTATAGATTTCCTTGACTTTGGATTTTGATCACAACCAACCCCTTAACCTTCATTCAAAAAAATGAAAAATAAAAATCAGAGGTTGATGAGATGGAGTTTGGCTTTGCAAGAGTTCAACTTGGAGATTGATCATGTAAAGGGCAGGGACAATGTCGTGGCGGATGCTTTGTCCAGAGTGAACTGACATTGGCGATCTCTGTAGGTTGTATGAAGTTTTGTTGCTTCATTTTTGGGAAATATTGATTATCGTTGCTCACGGGAATTGATGATTTGGGTGTGAGTTTACTTTCGTTTGTTGGGAGAATTTTACCTACAAAGAAAGTTTTCACTATGTTCAAACTTTCTTTCTTGAGGGGGGGAAGTGTTACGGATTCATCACTTCCATTGTGGTGGTTTGCATCCGCTGTAGATATTTCCGATTCCATGTATTATTATTGTTGTCATTTAAAGGGAATAGATATTTCTAGTTTCAAAAGTTAAAAGTTAATGTTAAAAGAAACAGGAAACCGGATCGGGAACCGGACGACAAACCGGAAGAAGACGAGGAGAGAGGATTCCGAGCGAGTAAAGTTGGACAAGAAGCTGGTTGCTTTGCAGTCTGGATCGAACGTTGTCGAGCAAGAGTCACGAGTGAACTTTGGGTTTCCTGGGAAAAGGGATTCCTGCGATGGAGTTGTTATCGCTGTGACTGATCAACCTGATTGTCAGGTTTGGCGTTGGATTCCTAGGAATCATCGTCGGGTCGTTGTGTTTCGAGAACGAGCCATCGGCCATTTTGACTCGCGCGGTTTGCTCATCGCGAAAAGTCTTTGCTTCGCGTCAGCCATTTTCACCATTCAGACGTCTATCTGGGATGTGTGTGTGCAACGCGAATTTTGAAGACAAACCTGAGGTTTGCCGATTTGGAGCGGTAAAACATTCATACCCGAGGGTGTGAATTTCCCAGTCGCCTTGAGTGCGCCTTTTCGCAGTTGTTGGCCGCGTGACCCTTTTCTGCCTGCTTTGGCCGCGTACGCCTTTGTGCAGTTCTGGCGGCGTGACTGGGCCTGTCATCTGAACGGGATTCGGGTTTGGATTCGACATCTTTCTGACGATCGCTGGAGGGGATCAACTTTGAGCTTGAAGACGTGGAATATAGAGACATTGGGGAATGTTCTTTTTTCACTCACTTGGAGTACAGTGATTTATCTTATACTAGCTGATGGTACCATCATAAGATATACATTGATTGTACTTTTGATTGCTATTATTGTTGTATTGTTATTCTTGTGTGATTTTTAATACAATATTTGTTTGTTGGTCACAATTGGTGTGGTTTCACCATTGATTTTTGACACAGGATAACACACTTTTCTGCCGTGACTCCTCTCGGGGCTCGGAGGTACACCGTGACCAGGGGGTCGGGGAGGAGCACGTAACACTTAGAACCAAAAGTTCATTGGAATTATGTTGAAATTATTCTCGATTTTGTTGATGTGACCTTTAAAAGAAGCCAAAACCACATTTGACATTTCGAAGCAAATAAATTGATCCTTGAAAGTGATGTAAACTGATATCGATCTCAATTCACGGACAGTATTGTGTAAAACTTCTGTACGTTTTCCAGAAGTATCTCTTTATTTTGCACATTAGCCAAAATTTTTTTTAACAAAAACAAAAGTTAAATTACGACTGGTATTACAGATAATAAAATTACAGTTCAGTACTTCGTGTAATATATATATATATAGCGCATTGCTATTGCTGTGTGTGTTCACTTTACTATCACTGTGTGTGCTAGCTTTGTTATCACTCTTTCTCACTTTATTATCTCTCATGTTTACGTTGTTATTTCTCTATCGCTTTGACACCTCACTTGATCTTTATCGTTCTGTCTTTCTCTTTCCTTCCTTTTGTCCACTCACTTTGTTTCACCTCACTCGCCTCACTTCACCTCGCGCTCCTTCAGCGCCTTTCAATTATGTTTCACGTCTTCTCGTCTCCACTCATACACACACCTTTCGCTTCATGGCCTGATGCATCTTCATTTCAACTTGGTTGCCTCACCTCTTTGCCCACCGTATCATGGGTCCTCCCCTCACTTCACTGCCTTTCTCCCGCCATTAACTGACGCATACCATCGCGCTTAGCCATTTGTATCATTGGGCAATCGGAGGGAGCGCAAACACTGTGGGATCGCATGCCACCATCCATACCATTGAGTGCCTGGAGGGAGCACAAGCATAACGGAAGAAGGAACTTGGGAGGGAGTTTGAGGAGGTCCAAACACTATAAGGCCAGACGATTGAGCGGTGTCAATTCAGCCAACTCAGGTGTGTTGGGGCACACAACAGACCCCACCTACTTCTTTATCTCCTTTCCTCCTCCTTACCCCTTTCCCCATCTTTCACTTATTCCGGTGTCTGGCGCCTTATAAGTGTGCATGGGACAAGTGATTGGCAAAGGTTCCGAAGGTGGGTAAATTGCATATTGGTAATGGGAATGTTATACATGTTTTAAGTACTTGTCTGTAAATACTTGTTTGCCTGTCATTGTAAATACTGTACTTGCCCCGAATACAAGCTTGAAACTGTCTTCACTTATCCTGTCCTGCTTTGCTTGTGACATAGCATGCTTTGAGGGCCATTGACCCAGAGCTAATTGGTCTCTGACAGATGATAGGTAGGTTGCGGTACGTAACGTTGGTTCGCTCGGCTAATTACCATCCATTGCACGGCAATCGGCATGGTTCCCCATCTGCTGCAGTAATCTCACTGGTATGCTAAACCGACACTGGGTGCAAGGATCTGGCCAGAGGTGGGTATTGTGGATGGCATCCGTGGTCTTTTTACTCTTTGAGTTATCTGAGACCAGCGATGTCCGTAACAATATATGTAAGTACGTGTGTACATGAGAGAAAGAGAGAGAGAGAGAGCACCAAGTGGAATATGATGTTAAATGTGAATGTGGTAATTACATGACAGACCTGAATAATATTGTCAATTAAAATTTACTTCCTTCACGGTTCATTTCCACAGTGATTATAAAATGTTAATAACACTGCCATGGCCATTATAAACGACAGCAATTGCCATTTTAGCAAATTTTCAGTAATATCATGCATTAACATTAATGCCACACCAAAGTCCCATTAATACCAAATTCTCCTTGCGTAATATTTGATGAATGGAATTTATCTTTGTTGTAGAAGAAAAATGCTGTAATTAGAAGGTCATGATTGTCTATTCTGTATTACTGAGTTTGGGGTAAAACATTAATGCATCAAAGGTTTCCTTGGCTTGTGTTTTGCATGTAATTGATCAGAATGGTATTCATCACAAAATGACAAAGCACAGTTTGTGTAAAGCTTCAAAGCACTCTCAAAAGTGTAAATAAGAGAAAAAGTTTAAAATATATTGTTGCAGAAGCTATCAAGCTGTATTCAATCTCCCTACTCAAAGTTTAAGTCGCCTTACAAAGCATTCCGGTGGAATCATCTCATGATGTATGTATCGAGAGGGTGTGCTGGCAACGCCACTCTCTGCAAGCGCTTCAAAGAAGGAAGTCGAGACACCTCTCACTGGCCTTGCACTTCTACAGCCGTTGGTGAATATCCGTGTACTGATTTTTTTTTCCTGCATATTGTACTTATTGGCTAAGACCATGGATGACAAGTAAAGGAATCCAATTAGAGTACCTTGATTATTTAGGAATTCCTGTGCGTTATGAGTGAAGCTCATTCTTTAGGTGTAGGACATTATGAAGCAGGTGTTGATTGTTGAGGCCATGGATCAGATAGGCCGCAGCAGTGATATTCTTGTATATAAATAAATGATTTTTTTATTGTATGTACCAAATGCATGTTACGAAATATGTGCAACCAGGTAAGATGACTCGGCCAGACAGACAGACAGACAGACAGACAGACAGACAGACAGACAGACAGACAGACAAACAGACAGAATAACAGACCAGACCAACCAATATACTTGCAAATATTCAATTTCGCTTGTAACAACTGGTTACCTTTGGGTTGTGTGGTTATACGCATGGTTACCTTTGGGTTGTGTGGTTATACGTGTGGTTATATGTGTGGATACCTCTGGGTTGTTCGATCACAAATGTATTTTGACTCTTGTGGAGTCAAATTTCACAAAACTACAGTTATGCTGCAGCACAGACAGTGGTCTTGCCATCTCAGACTGTGGCTGTCCCGTGAATGGGGACCCAAGTCTGGTCATCCCATCCCCATTTCATTTGTTTATAGTTTAAATTCCATGGCATTTTTTGAAAATTGGTAGGCCATTTTGTGCTGGAATCCTGCCCGAAATCTCTACTTGTGTTTGGCGGTGCGGTTTGATTTGCAATCGTTGTATTCAGTTGGGTTGCTAGGGTGTGGATCTGGTACATGTTTAGTGTGGGTTTTATCTCTTCTTTTCCATTAACATTTAACTACATCCTTTCATCGTGCACATTGCGGGTGGAAAGATGAAAATATCCTTTGATCCACAAATACTGCTTGACAGCCATACAGATTTTCACCTTTGGCCTGCTAAGGATTCCAAATGTGTTCCATTGTTTTTTTGTGAACAACCGGTGAGATCAAAACCTTGAATCCTCTTTCTCTTTCTGCTCTTTATGTTTTTGCTTTCCTGAAAAGTGGAGTACCTTTTGTTGTTCCATTAGCAAGGCTTTGATGGTGGGTGTTGAGTTGCCTTTTCTTCTTCACATGAATATGAAGCAGGAGGTGTTTATAAGCATATCACGTTGTGAATTGTCTCGACTATACATCTCACCATGATCTCACCATGTCGATCTGGTTACTACAGAGCACGACCATATTAACATCAAATGTTCTCAATATGTGTTGGTCAGTATACAATAAGGGCTGGCAGAATGGTCTGGCATACATTTAGTCATACATCAACTTGGGGGTTCGTGATATAAGCAAATAATATAATGTTAAGAAACCTAAATCATTGTATACTGTACATTTACAGACTACAATAGTTTCACTGAAAGTATCAGGGACCCACAGACTCCTCCCCCCCCCCCCCCCCCTCCCGTGCCTTCCTTCCCCCCAAGCCCTCTCCCTCCCACAGATGTCCCGAAGTCCCTGCTATCAAATGTTGTACTTATGTGCTTCCCTCTCTCTCCCCATCTTGTCTCCTGCTCCCTTTTTCTTAAGTTTTATGTGTCAGTTTGTCTTTTTGTGATTAATGTTAACTCTTACACGAGCCTCGATCTTGTATTAAAAATAAAAAATAACTGAAAAAAACCTCCCTTTTTGGGCAGTGTATAGGCAATGAAGCACAGCCTCACACGCTCCTGGAAGTTTGTTTTAGCAATGTAAAAGTAGGGCATGGTAATTGTGAATATTACAGGTTTGACGATGTGTTCGGCCTGAACTGCAAGATAATCAAAATGCCGGTGGGTAGAATCAGCCTTCCTACTAATGACATCATTGTGGGTGGGGTCAGGCCAACTGTTCAACCAATGGGTGGAAATAGAGAAACAGATGGACAGAAAACTGCCACTCCTTTAATATATAGATGCACAAGTAGTTATATTCAAATGTCGGCCGAATTTATTTTGCAGTCATGTTATCATCATGAGATTATGCCGTACTACTATATTTTTCATGACATTTAGATTCCCCCCTAAAGTGACGATGTACGGTGTCTAAATATCTTCCTATAATTCACCAAATCTTCTGTCTGTCCGTCCGTTGCCAAGTACCGCAAAAACGGCTGAACCGATCGCAACGATATTTTGGGTGGGTAATCCTGGGACCCCCTGGAGTAAAATAGGGTATATTGTTTTTCCAATTTTTTCCCAATTTTCCAGTTTTTCCAAACACGATGGAATAATATTTACAGATATGAACAGTGATGTGGCTTTTGTTGAAATTCTACGTACCAGGAGAGAGTAGATCGACTCCTGACAAACTCTTCCTGCATAAACGTGCGGCTCCGAAGAAACACGGCAGCGTGTACAAAGCGACTGAGAAACAGGTGTAGCGGCCGCTTCCGTGTTACAGATTCGGCACGCACCCTTCACACATAAACGTGTGACTGAGAAAGACGTGTAGCGGTCGCTTCCGTGTTTGCAGAATTCAATCTTTTTTCAAAATGGGCACCATATACTGTTTAGATTTTGATGATTTGCGTGTGATATGATTTAACGGATGTTTATATGAATCGTTTAAAATAATAAAAGCCTTCAATTTCTGATATTTTGCCTTTTCATTTGGGCTTCCCAATTGAAGCCCCGACCGTAGGGCGGGTACCGTTGCTAGTTTCTATAATGTATTTATGCTGAACTGGTCTGTCCAGAAACCATAATGGAGTTCGAAAAGTTTTTACGAGGTATGATTAGGATTCTGTTGGGATTGTTTTGTTGGGTGGAGATTAATAATTTTGAGGGAAATTTACTCTTCGAGTACCTATAGGTAACCAGTGCCCGTAATCAGTTGGCCTTGCTTTAATGCTCGTGGTGAAAGTGAAGATGGCAGCAAGTGATATGACAAAAAGGAAGGAATATGTCCATCCCTGCATCCACTTGCAATGACAGCACATGGTGATTGTTTCCATGCATTAACCAATGAAATATTAAACAGTTCACATTTTTATTGACGATGCATGACAAGCATTTGTGTGTGACTCCATCATATCTTATAGGATAAACCTGTGCTCAAATCACAGCCTGGATCTTTACTCAAACAACCACTATAAGTCCCTTAGAAGCTCCTATCAATGGAAAATAATCAATAATATTTGAACTTATTGCTCCACAAAATTTGCTTTCATATTTTGAAGCTAGAGGGTACCTGTTCATTGTCCTCCATCTTGTAACAACTGGCACTGACTACACTGATGGAATATTGTCCTTGAGTGTGGTTGCTCTTGAGTCGGCAACACTCAACACCATTATTTGGCGCTATCCCGATATCCAAATTCTACCTGAACTCTTTCATCACACAATGGAGGTTTATTGTGATGAAATAGTCAGATCTGTTACATTTCACATTCCAACACAAGATTTTCTTCCCTTGTACCAAATTCTGATAATCTGCCAAATTTCTAGTCAGGGTTAAAGTCCGCTGTCATATTCTACTTCATGATGACATTCCCATTGATTGATTTGGACAGGGCTCGGGTGATTGAAATCATCTTGGCTGCGGAGGTGGCCACTCTACAACATCTGATTATTTTCATAATTGTAACTCCATGGCTCTATTCCTCTGGTAATGTGATGCTCTGAAGCTGAGCAAAGCGACTTACCATGACTGTTGAAAGTAGTGTGCCCATTGCTAATATTCATGGGATTGCCAAACATGTTCACGTCTACGATTGCAACAACAGGAAATGAATGTCTTATTATTTTTGGAAGAAAAGGATTTTGCTTTTCCATTAATTTAGAGATTGTACACAAAGAATTGCACATTTCCGGAGGCCAAGATAGCTCAGATGTAGTGTACCAGCCTTTGGACAGGGTTTGATTCCTAATAGTATGCCACTGCATGCTAGTACTCTTGGCAAATTCAAAATTCCTTCCTTGACCACTGCTGGGAAGAGCCATTGGTAAAAAAAAAAAAATATATATATATATATATTAGGGTGGGCTTCAAAATATCAAAATGCAGATTTTCTACGGGACATGGTCTATTTTTGTTCCTTTTGGTGTCAAAGGAAACCACACCAAATTTGAATGGAATCCAATAATATGTAGGGGTGCCACATCAGTGATGAATTTTCCCCCATGCAAAAATAGGAATTCCCATTTTTTGGGCTGTATATACACAAAATAAATACATAATTATATATATACATTAAATATAATATTAAAAATAAATATGTAGTAAATATACATTAAATAATAATAATATATATTATATTATACATTATATATACAATTATACGATAGACAATTATACAAATATAGACAAATATAATACATTAAATAATATTTTAAAAATAAATATAATACATTAAAATTTAAATATAATAAATAAATATATAGTTATACAATATATATACATTATAATTAAATATACATTAAATTTATACATTAAATATACATTAAATAATAAATATACATAAATACACATTATACATTATATATATAGTTATATACAATATATTATACATACAGTTTTGAGACTTCCTATGATCACGATCTGGGCAATTTTCATGCATGTTTTGTACAGGTTCCCGGGGTCAGGGGTACGCTTTTTTAGTGTGTAATATGTAGGCCTAACTTATTGACTGTGGCTCTTTTGTAGAGAGCGACCCTGTGGAGTAAGAATTAACAGGATTTTACCCACATTCTTGCGTATTTTGCAGATATGGCATGTGCTAGTACCAGTGTTTCATTGAAAACTCAGGCTCAGGATAATGTGTATCTCATTGGGTCCACTTCTGGAGATGCCATCAAAGGTGCCAAGCTCCCGACTGTGCATCAATCTCTTGTCCTGTTTTTCCATCACCTGAAGAAGGAGAATCGCACTGCCCGGGAGAGTGCAACCCTCACCATTGAAGAGGTTGTGAAGTTCTGGGAAAAAGCTCACCTACCTACAACGACGAAGCAGCACTGCATCCATCGTTTGGAGAGGCTATATGAAGAATGGAGGAGCCTCCAAAAAGGTGCAAAGCGGGGTGGTGCGACCCAAGAGAAAAAGGAAGCATCCTTCAAGGCCTCCTTGGAGAAGACGTTTGATCTTAGGCATGCAGATTCGGAGGCCATTATCACCAACCCCGAGGACAGGAAGTTTCTTCACGATCAATTCTCAGAGAGGAAGGCTTCAATGGGATCTGTAGACACTGTGTTGGAAGCAAAAACGAAGCGGAAGAAAGAAAGGGAAGAAAAGGAGAAGACTAAGGCAGAGAAGGAAAATAAGAGACAGGAAATGGTCATGAAGGGTGCTACTGCTATGGAAGTCACAGACTCAGACTCTGACTCTGAGACCACGGCACAGGCTGGTTCTTCATCATCTGATGGTGGGATATCTCGTCCCAAGAAAAGAAGGCCTATCAACATTGTCACTCCTGAAGTCGCAGCTTCTTTGGATCGTACGAAAACAAGTGACTGAATGGCTGTCCACAACTTGGCATCCATTTGTAGAGCAGTAGGATGGGATCCTGCAGAGCTGGCACTGAACCGATGGACAGTGCGGCGGAATCGCATGATGCATCGATGCAAAACCATGGACGAAATAAAAGAAGCATTTCATCATAATGTGCAGGGTCCTTTAGTGGTCCATTGGGATGGAAAGCTTCTTCCCGATGTCACTGGAGATTTTGTGCATGTGAAGGTGGATCGTCTTCCAATCCTTGTGTCCAACCAGTACCATGGAATGGAGCAGCTGTTGAATGTTCCCAAGTTACCTGACGGGGGAGGAGAAGCTATGGCAACCGCTGTAGTGGACACACTGAAGAGCTGGAACCTTGTGGGCAAGGTGAAGGCTTTGTCTTTTGACACAACGGCCAGCAATTCAGGTGTTCGTGGAGGGGCTGCTGTCCTCATTGAAAAGAAGCTACAGACTGAACTAATTCATTTGGCTTGCCGCCATCATGCGCACGAAATCATTCTGGGAGATGTTTTCACCACTCTTTTCGGTCCTTCATCAGGCCCTGACATCCAGCTTTTTAAGCGGTTTCAGGCGGAGTGGCCGTCCATTGCCCATCACCAACCAAAAAATGGATTCACAGATCCTGATACGGCAGCTGAGTTTGCACAGAACAATGACATGATGGATGAAGCTCTGGAATTTGCTCTTGTGTGTTTGAAAGATCAGCAGCCACGAGATGATTATCGTGAACTCCTAGAACTGACTGTCATCTACATGGGAGGAATCCCACCTCGTGGAATCCGGATCATGGCTCCAGGAGCAATGCACAGAGCCAGATGGATGGCAAAAGCACTATATTCACTACAGGTGTTCATGTTTCGGTCAGAGTTCCACTTGACACTTCGAGAGGCGAGAGAACTCCGAGCCTTCAACATTTTTGTCTGCCTTGTGTATGTACAGGCTTGGTTTCGGGCTCCACAAGCTATTGAGGCTCCCCTGAATGACATTAACCTCTTCAAGAAGTTGGAAAAGTTTGAACAAATCAATCAGAAGATGGCTCAGGCAGCCTTGAAGGCACTTGGCCGCCACACGTGGTACATGAGCCCAGTACTAGTGGCATTTGCATTCTTTGACACCAGAATTGACAAAGAAAGCAAGATCAATATGATTGAAGCATTGAAAAATGACGGTGAAAACCCCTCTCCAAAGAGACCAGCTATCAAACGAGGAACCGCCCTGTCAATCGCTGGCCTCATAACAAAACACACCAAGCATTTCTTCAGCATCCTAGGGACCCCAACTGATTGGATGGATAAGGATCCTGGTTCATGGGAGCAAGAAACCAGCTTTCAGGAAGCAAAGAAAGCCGCCAGTGGCTTAGTCATGGTGAACGACAGGGCAGAAAGGGGTGTCGCATTGATACAAGACTACAATAAGCTCCTTACAAAGGATGAAGAGCAAAAGCAAGCTCTGCTCCAAGTTGTTGCTGCTCACAGGAAGATGTACCCCGATGCCAAGAAGGCAACAGTGGTGAAACAGGCCCAGAAATAGGAGTTACATTTCTCATTATATTTGGGTTTTTTAATATTATGTGATATGGTGTCTCTTCATTTTATGAACTGAACATTTGGATTGTTATCATTGAATTTGAGTTTTCATAGCAATATAGTGCTATTTGTGCAGCTATTGTAACTTGTGTTTGCTAGAATACAAAGAAAGTGAGTGGAGGGTGGATTTTCATAAAACAAACTTCTGGTTTTGCTTTCGATCCATATATAGAAAAGTTTTGTAGACACCTTTAGTTTGAAGGCTGATGTGGCACCCCTAAATAAATTCAGATTGCTTTCATATTTGGTGTCTTTTCATTTTGGAACAAAAGGAACAACATAAAGCCATGTCCCAGTAAATATTAAAAAAATTTTTTTTTGAGCACCACCCTAATATATATTTATGTATATATATACTGTATATAGTATATATTTATTTGATCCCTGGTGTTGGGCTAGCGGCTAGGGTGCCGGCTTAGGATCCTAGGATCCTGGGTTCGAATCTCGGTCGATCGCCGAATTAATGCCAGGGGGGTTGACTCAGCCTGTCATCCTTCCGAGGTCGGCTAATTGAGTACCAGTTCACTGGTAATTCCCTGTTTGTCGTTGAAGGTGGCAAAAAAAAAGGGTTGGCGTCAGGAAGGGCATCCGGCCGTAAAACATTGCTTCAAAAAGGGGACCAAAAAAACAACAACTACCACGGTCCCCGAAAAGGCCAACCCCCGCTTTGCGGGGAAAAATGGCCTCTAAACGGTGGTTTTATATAGTATATATTTACTGTTTATATATATATATATATATTTTTTTTTAATTTAAAAAATATATATTTATTTTTCTATACACTTCTTGTTTAGATAAATATGTTTTTATAAATATTCCCGTGCCCCTCCCCCCCCCCCCCTCCCCACTCTGCACGCATTACCTACCTTTGCTCTTAAAATGTTTTGCTTGTCTTCAACCTTCTCTATAACTCACCTTCCCTTTTATCTTCTATCTTTGCCACTCTCCTTTCTCAAATGTGTTATTTTAAATAAATAAATAATATATATATATATATATATATATGTATGTCGCGCGGACCCTTCGGTTAATACCAGGGCTCGCGGATGGACCTAACGGATTTAATTGGAGGCGACGACCGAACATGGATTTAACTATCAAACGTTGGAGGAAGAAGAAGTGAAGAGGAAGAAGCAGCGGAAGCGTACCTGTGGAATTAACTCAAGCGAACGACACAAGATTTTGAATTGGAAAGGGAAAATAATGCAAGGGTTTATTTACAAGGAATCGCGGGACAGGGAAATACGCGCCGGTAAGAAAATGCCCTAAATTGGGATCCCACACACCAGACTTCAGAAACGAGACGAGGGAAGAATTAATAAAAGAACACGTTCGTCGTGAAATTGGGAAATGTGGGGTGTGGGTGCAGCCTTATCTCGTCCGTAGTCTTGCGTGTAACACGGCCCCGTTCGGCCCCGCTCGCATGCCACCAGGCCCCGCTCCAAGCCTCTCGCCGCTCACGAGGTCCGTGCACCAAGCACCACGTGTCCAACGCACCAAAAGCACCACGCATCCAACACAGGCCAGCGAGCTCCACACGAGGTCGATCTCCACTCACGATCGGTCTGCCAAGACGAAGAGAGCGTGTTGCGCAAGACGAAGCACTGGATGTCCAAGAGGAAGGGCTGTGCAAACAAGAACCGGATGTGCTCTCTCAAAATGTTGTTCGGCGCGTGCTGATATAACCTTGCCGGTGACGTCAGCCTTGGCACGCTACCAACCAGTGACTTCCACCGAACCTTCCAGCTTCGCGCCTCTCACACTCGTTGGCTGGAGGTTCGCGCCTAGCGCGCTGACCAAACACAGGACCATAGCATGGTGATAGCTCGTAGCGCTCGATGTGGCTAGGCCTGTCAGAGGTGTAACTGGCGGCGGCCATCATCAGCAGTGGCCTGGCTTGGTTTCCTTTTGCCTGTTCTCTTCCGAAGTCTTTGTCAGGGAAGGGAATTATTTAATGTTGCGCTAAGGGCCTGTCTAAATGTCTATGTTGGTGTGCAGTGCCAGAAGGGACAAAGGTTTGACTGCCAGGTTTGATGCACAGGGGGTTTATCTTTAATCCCTAACTATTGAACACTCGATCATCCTGGTATGTTCACAAGCAGACATCTTAACACGCCAAACCGGACTACACAGAACTTGTTACAAGGTAGAATCCCTATCACGACAGTCGGATACCTACCTGTCCTTCAAGCTCTCCACGTCATCAAATTTAAGTATTTTCCCATTCGGGTTTGTCAAATTTTCATTGGTTATTTTACTGTGTATGTGTTACTGTGTGCTTCTAGTTAGTCTCGGTTTATTAACCGAATGTCGTTTTTTTTTTTTTACCTCCTAGCTAATCTTCTCGTTAAATTCGTGCAAACTTGTGTGTATTTTGTTCGCACCACTGTCTGTCCCTCGAGGCTTTCCTCCCCCACCCGCCGGTATTTTGGAAACTTAAGTTCTTTCCTTTGGCTGTATTGCTCTTTTCTTTGATTTTCTTCCCCCCCCCCCCCCTGCCTCCCCCTAACATCTTACCCTTTGTTAACGTTTTAAACACAAAAAATAATAGTAATAATTTCCTTCTCTCCTCGTGGTCCCTGTCCACGACCACGTGTGTGTTGTCACGCCCCGCCCCCTTTATCTACTTTCTCTTCTACCTCTCCAGCTGATACTTACCTTTCCAATTCTAGTTTCCACCATACTCATTCAACCCTTACTTCTTCTTTATCAGATCCACACCCTCACTTCAGGGATTTTCCCCAGATTGTTTTTCACTGTTTTGTTTAAATATTATTTAAATATGTTTAAACTTTCCACTGCAGTGTTTTATTCAGTGGTTTATTACAACACGCTGTTTCTCTTCCTACTTAAAAGGCTTTTTTTCAGTTTCCTCATCAAATAATTATATTTCAAAAAAAAAATTCAATCTCTTACAGTTGTTCCTTTCTATATTCTCTAAACTCACCTTCATTCCACCCCTCCTCTGTCGTTTTCAAACAGATCTCTGATTTGAAAATCACAATAAACCCAGTTTATAATAAATGTTCATTTGTTATGAATCGTCCACTTTCTAAACTCACCCCTCACCTCTCCCTTTCAAATCTTCCCCTCCCCTCCTGAACTCCCATCTCTCACCCCTCCCCTACAAATATATTTTCCTGGTTACTCCCTCCTCTGGTAAGGTAGACCTGAGCCTCGTCCTGGTGGTGGGGGTTGCTATCTTTATCAAAAACTCTCTTCCTCACTGTCCCTGCACTTCCCTCTCTCTACCCCACCCCCAGGAGTACCTCAGGCTGCAGCTTCCCCTCCACTCCCACCTTTTGTTCCTATGTGTTCTGCATGTGTCCTCAAAACAGTGATGACTCCATTTACATCTCGCTGTCTGACAACATGGACCAACTTCTATCCACTCATCCCAACTACAGTGCATTCAGAAAGTATTCAGACCCCTTCACTTTTTTCACATTTTGTTATGTTGCAGCCTTATGATGAAATCGGATTGGCCAGACGGAAGCCAAACAGTTCAATCTTCGTTTCATCAGACCACAGAATCTTGTTTCTCACAGTCTGAGAGTCCTTTAGGTGCTTTTTTGCAAACTCCAAACGGGCTTTCATGTGTCTTTCACTGGGGAGAGGCTTCCGTGTGGCCAATCTGCCATAAAGCCCAGACCGGTGGAGTGTTGAAGTGATGGTTGTCCTTCTGAAAGTTTCTCCCAACTCCACACAGGATCTCAGCCAGAGTGACCATTGGGGTCTTGGTCACCTCTTTTATCAAGGCCCGTCTCCCCCGATTGCTCAGTTTGGCCGGGTGGCCAGCTCTCGGAAGAGTCCTGGTTGTTCCAAACTTCTTCCATTTAAGAATTATGGAGGCCACTGTGCACTTTGGAATCTTCAATGCAGCAGAAATTTTTTTTAGGCTTCCCCAGATCTGTGCCTCGACACAATCCTGTCTCTGAGCTCGGCAGGCAGTTCCTTCGACCTCAAGGCTTGGTTTTTGCTCTGATATGCATTGTCAGCTGTGAGACCTTATATAGACAGGTGTGTGCCTTTCCAAATCATGTCCAATCAATTGAATTTACCACAGGTGGACTCCAATCAAGGTGTATAAACATCTCAAAGATGATCAAGAGAAATGGGAGGCACCTTAGCTAAATTCCAAGTGTCAAAGCAAAGGGTATGAATACTTATGTCAATGTGATATTTAATTTTTTTTTATTTAATAAATTTGCAAAACTTTCTAAAATCCTGTTTTCTCTTTGTCATTATGGGGTATTGAGTGTAGATTGATGAGGGAAAAAATGAATTTAAACGATTTCAGCATAAGGCTGCAACATAAAAAAATGTGAAAAAAGTGAAGGGGTCTGAATACTTTCTGAATGCACTGTATATCTTCCTCATATGTGGCGACTTCAACTGTCACCATGCCAGCGGGCTGGGTGTGGGTACCTCTTGCACCAGCCACGGCACCTCAGCAAAGGGCTTCTGTGACCAACTGGGACCGACACAATCTGTCAATTTCCCAACCCCGATCTCAGTCAACGGAGTATCTTTTCTTCTAGACTTGGTTATGACTAACTTCCCTGCAAACATCTGCTGCACTTCTTCTGCTCCAATCAGTTCATCTGATCATTTGCTTGTTAAAGTAACATCTCTTGCCATTCTCAGAGAGCCTCGTGAGCATCGACGAGTCTGGCATTTCACTCAAGCCGACTGGCACGGTCTTCAAGCAGCCATCAATCATCTGGACTGGTCTGCCATCTCCACTGCCTCTGGCATTAACTCATCCTGGGAATTCTTCCAAAGTAAACTGCTCTCTCTCTCATGCACAGATTTATCTCATATAGTCTTCCATTGTCATACCCTTCCTCTAGTCCATGGTACACTGAATCTTGTGGTGATGCAGTTGCCCTGAAACAATTTGCCTTTGCCTCCTGGAAGGCTAATCCAATTGAAGGCAATCTCATTTCCTTTCACAAAGCTCGGAACAAGTGTGTGTCTACCCTCAGGAGAGCCAGGAAACAATATCTCTCTACTCTCAAGACTGAACTCACAAACCTATCTCCCTCCTCCAAATCCTGGTGGCATCTGGTCAAATCTGTTTCTGGTGTTTGTTCCTCCTCCATCCCCTCCCTTACCTCAAATGGCTACACGGCTGACTCCGCACATGAAAAAGCTGAATGCCTCAACTCTGTGTTTGCCTCAAAATCCTGTGTCCCAAACCCATCTCCCTCTGTTCCCACCTTACCCAGTCGAACCCAACTGCTCCTGGACTCTGTGTCCTTCTCTCCTGACAAGGTGGAGAAGTTTCTGTCAATCCTCGACAATGATTCTGCAACTGGACGAGATGGCATCAGCCCACGGGTCCTAAAATCCTGCTCTGCCGCTCTTTCACAACCTCTCTCCGTTCTCTTCACCCTCTCTTTTTCTCAAGGTCATCTGCCATCTGGTTGGAAATCAGCCAACATTACCACTTTACACAAAAAGGTGCAAAAACAGATTCTTGCAACTGCAGACCAATCAGACTGCCCCCAATCATCAGCAAGGTCATGCAATCCATCATCGCTTCTGATATCAAATCCTTCCTCTTCTCCAATGGCTTGATCTCAGATCATCAATTTGGATTCAGACCAGGTCACTCTACTCTGGACATGTTGCTGCTGCTGTCTCAACAATGGATGGAGGTCCTCAATGCCAAACAGGAAATCAGAGCTGTCTCCCTTGACATATCTCGTGCCTTCAATACGGTCTGGCACCCTGCCCTGCTCACCAAACTCTCCTCTTATGGTATCCATGGAAACCTCCACGCATGGCTTTCCGACTTCCTCTCTGGTCGCAGTCAACGTGTGGCCCTGAATGGAATTCCCTCATCTCCCCTTCCTGTTCAGGCTGGAGTTCCTCAAGGCAGTGTTCTGGGCCCTGTGCTTTTTCTGGTCTTCATCAATGATCTCTCTACCGGTGTGTACCCCGGTTTAGAATAGGTACACCATATCCCTGTATGTCGTAAGAGGCGGACTAAAGGGGTTGGCATCAGGAAGGGCATCCGGCCATAAAAACATTGCCTCAAAAAGAGAACCATGACAATTACGACTACATATGGGCAGGGTACAGCCCGAAGTACCCCGTGGGGGACCCCACGCACTCTCGTCAAAACTCAAGGTGGGGAACCCGATCGGAGCAAGGGTGGAAATCATTCCATTTATGACGACGAAACGTCTGATGCCCGACGTGGAGATCGGTTTCTGAGGTTTGGGACATGGAATGTAGGGACAATGACGGCGATCAGGAGAAGTGGTGGAAGTATTGGTCAGAAGAAGAGTGGACATATGTTGTGTGCAGGAGACGAGATGGAAGGGAAGTGGTGTGAGAATGGTGAAGGGTAGGCAGGGACAGAAATACAAGTTTGTGTGGCAAGGGTGCTCGGAGGGCGTGAATGGTGTTGGTGTCCTGTTTTCTGAGGAGTTTGTAGACAGTGTGGTGAGCGTGACTAGAGTGAGTGAAAGGTTGATGATGGTGAAAATGATGATTGGAAAGCTCTTGGTGAACATCATCTCGGGATATGCTCCGCAGGTTGGTCGGAGCGATGAAGAGAAGGACAAGTTCTGGTGTGCTATAGAGAAGCTGATGGAAAATGTGAAAGATGAGGAAGTTGTTGTGGTAGGAGGAGACCTAAATGGACATGTGGGAAGGAGTATGGACGGTTTTGAGGGAGTTCCTTGGGGTTACGGATATGGTGTGAGAAATGGAGAAGATGAAAGGATTTTGGATTTTGCTGATGGAGCTGATTTGTTGATTTGTAATACTCAGTTCCAGAAAGAGGATAATAAGCTTGTTACATACACGTCAGGTGGGTCGACGACAACCGTTGACTACCTGCTGGTGCGTAGGCGAGATAGGGGGCACCTCCGGGACACAAAGGTGATCTCGGGGGAGGAGGCTGTTTCACAGCACCACTTGGTGGTCTGCGACATAAGGGTGAAAGGTGCGAGGAGAGCTCGGCGGGTGAAGTACCAACCGAGAATGAAGGTGTGGAGGTTGAAAGAGGTGACAGTGAGGGGGGCATTCAAAGAGAGGCTGAGTATGGTAGAGGATGATGTGGTTGAGCTTGAAAGTGGTTGGATGTCAATGAAAGATAGTCTGTTGGGAGCCGTTGGTGAGGTATGTGGATGGACAAAAGGACCACCGAGGCACTCGGAAACATGGTGGTGGGATGATGAAGTTGGAAAGAAGATTGACGAGAAGAGGAAGAAGTTCAAGCAGTGGCAGAAGTCGAAGGGTATGGGGGCAGAAAAGGCAGAGCATGCAAGTTATAAGGCAGCCAAGAAGGCTGCAAAGAAAGAGGTAGCAAAGGCACAGGAGGCATGTAGGAAAATGTTCGGAGAACGCTTGGATTTGGAAGAGGGTCAGAGAGCGGTATTCAGGATTGCAAAGCAGATAGCGAAAGAGAGGTGTGATGTGATGGGGGTGAGTTGCTTGAAGGATGAAGTGGGACAAATCGTTGTGGACCCAGATGGAATTAAAGGAAGATGGAAGAGATATATGGAAATACTGTTGAATGCAGAGAATGAATGGGATGGCAACATAGAGAGTAACCCAATTTTAGGACCGGCAGAGAAGATAACCGAGAAGGAAGTTGAGGAAGCGATAAAAGCAATGAAGAGTATAAAAGCGGGAGGGCCGACGGGAGTTGTGGGAGATATGTTGAAGGCAGCGGGAAATTGGGGTGTGAAGAGAATGACAGAGAGCTGCAATCTGGTTGTGAAAGAAGGCCGCATTCCAGTGGATTGGGAACTGAGTACCCTCGTCCCTCTATACAAGGGGAAAGGTGACCCTCTGGACTGTGGCTCGTATCGAGCGACAAAGTTATTGGAGCAAGGAATGAAGGTATTGGAAAGGGTGTTGTAGAGGAGGATAAGGAAGAAAGTGAAGATTGACGAAATGCAGTTTGGATTTATGCCAGGAAGAGGAACGACAGACGCGCTTTTTGTTGTGAGGCAGTTGTAGGAGAAGTATATGGAAAAGAGGAAGAAGTTGTTTCTTGGGTTTGTTGATCTGGAGAAAGCATTCGATAGGGTTCCACGTGAAGTAGTGACATGGGCATTGAGGAAGTTTGGAGTGGAGGAATGGTTGATCAGAGTAGTGATAGCAATGTACAAAAGAGCGCGCACAGCTGTAAGGATGAAGGACGGGAACAGTGGTGAGTTTGAGGTGAAGGTGAGAGTGCATCAGTGGTCGGTACTAAGTCCACTATTATTTGTAATTGTGATGGAGGTGCTGGCTCAGAACGTAAAGGAGGGTTTACCGTGGGAGTTGTTGTATGCAGATGATCTGGTGTTGATTGCAGAAAGTATGGATGGACTGAAGGAGAAGATGAACAAGTGGAAGGAATGTATGGAGACAAAAGGTCTGAAGGTGAATATCGGAAAAACGAAGATGATGGCAAGCGGTAAAGCATGTGGTGAGGTGGAAAGAACTGGGAAGTGGCCGTGTGCTGTGTGCAGGAAGGGGGTCGGAGTGAATTCCATTCAATGTACAATGTGCGCTGAGTGGGTTCATCAAAAATGTAGTGGTTTGAGAGGGTCATTAACCAGTGTGGCAGCTACATTCAAGTGTAAGGTGTGCACAGAGGGAGCTGTAGATGGAGGAAATTTTGAGTTGGATCTTGGAGATGGCGTGAAGCTGGAAGGTGTGAAAACATTTTGTTACCTTGGAGACATGCTGAATGGAGAAGGTGGATCAGACTCGGCAACGGTTGCTCGAGTGAGATGTGCATGGAAGAAGTTTCGGGAACCGAGTGGCGTGCAGACGAGGAGGGGAGTGTCGTTGAAGCTGAAGGGAAAGGTGTATGCTGCATGTGTGAGAAGTGTTATGATTTATGGGAGTGAGACGTGTAATGAACGTAAAGCAGCAACGAAGGCTGGAAAGGGTGGAAATGCGAATGGTTCGGTGGATGTGTGGAGTATCGTTGAGAGAGAGGAAGACAAATGATGAATTGCGAAAGATGATGGGAATAGAGCCTGTGATTGATGCTGTGAAGAGAAACAGGTTGAGATGGTTTGGTCATGTGTTGAGGAAGGATGAAAGTGACTGGTTGAGAAGAGTGATGGAAATGAATGTAGAAGGAATTAGAGGACGGGGAAGACCGAGAAAGACTTGGCTGAAGATGGTCGAAGAAGAAATGCTGGCAAGGGGGTTAACAAGGGGAGATGCAGAAAATAGGGCAAAATGGAGAGCATTGTCATGGGGACCGCAAGGCTAACCCCCGCTCTTGCAGGGAAAATGGCTTTAAAATGCCTGTTTTTGTTTGTTGTATCAATGATCTCTCTGACTCTCTAGAAAATCCTCTCTTTCTCATTGCTGATGACTCCTCTCTCTGCCGCTCCATATCTCAACCCTCAGATCAGCAGGCAGCACCCTCTTCACTCTCTGCAGACCTGGACAATATCACAAACTGGTCAAACAAGTGGAACATGTCTATCAATCCTGACAAATCTCACGCTCTAACTTTGTCTCTCCAAAAAGACCGTCTGGACAACCCTCCCATCTACTTTCTCAACAATCCTCTCCAAGAAGTTCTGTTACTCAAGCTTTTGTGTCTCACTATCTGCCATGATCTTTCCTGGGAAAACCACATTTCCAAGGTGGCCTCCAAAGCCAGTCACCGACTGGGCATCCTCCGTCGTGCGAAGTCCTTCCTTGGCACACCTCAGCTCCTCACCACATTCAAAGCTTTAATCCACAGTTCAATGGAATACTGCTCTCCTCTCTGGGCCGGTGCTCCTGCCTCACACCTAGCTCGGCTTCACACGGTTGAAACCAAAGCATTCAGAATCATTGGTATCTCCCACGATGAAGCTGATTATGAGGGCCTTTCACTCACTCACCGCAGGCAGGTTGATGGTCTTT
The DNA here is from genome assembly GCF_964187855.1 of Myxine glutinosa. NCBI lineage: Eukaryota > Metazoa > Chordata > Myxini > Myxiniformes > Myxinidae > Myxine > Myxine glutinosa. The sequence goes on from NC_136266.1 coordinate 89,169,891, forward strand.
CTGTCTTCTACCGACTCCTCCGGCATATCTCCCCCTGCTCTGTCTGTGCTCTGTCCCCCAAATATTCCTGCAGGACTCACAAGATCTGCCAGCAACCCTCTTCTGGTGAAACTGCCAAAATCAAGACTTTCTGCTCACCTTCACTCTTTCATTCCTCTTTTCTCCCGCCTCTGGAACAATCTCCCACACTCTCTTCAATCCCTCTCCTCCCTCCAGGTGTTTAAAACAGCTGTTCACCACCATCTCTTATCTTCCCCCATCCAAAACCTTGATCTTTTCTACCCCTGTTAAAACACCCCAAATCCGCCACTTTCAATCCCCAACTTCTTTCCTGAAATTCCTAGTCGTGTTTATTTGCTTTCTACCGTGTACTTCTCCGTCCTTCCCCAGCCCTCCCTTTTCCACAGATCTACCGACGTCCCTGTTCTCTCCTGTTGTTGTGCTTGTGTGCTGGGTTGTTGGTGTCCCTGTCTCTCCCTCTTGTCTCCCGCTCCCTTCATTGTATGTTTTATGTGTCTGTGCATGTTTTCATGTTCAATGTGTGAGCTCTTACACGAGCCTCGATTCTGTATCCCCCCCAAAAAAAAGTTTTCAAAATCTAAAATCAATGCCCTAAAAATCGTATTCAGGCATCTTCCTATCTCGAAGCATGTTTTTGAATTTCCTATCTTCACTCAAAGCATTCTGGGGAGACACCTTCTTGATGAAAATAATCAATCCAACTTTTATTTTGTACATTTCTCACAATGTGTGTGTCTGCAGTTTGAAATCACAACAATAGACCAATAAACACCAAGGAGGCTGTCCAAATATTATTTTTTGGCTTGCTGAGCTCGCCTGTTCATTAAGCTTATCAGTCATTTCACAGCTCCACACTCTGCCAGGGAGCTTTTAATCCCAACGGCAGCGAACTGCCGGGTACTCCATTTTCTCCAGTTAAAGGCCAATTATAATAAACCATCTCAAAATTTGGGTGGCTGTGAGGCTCAATTTGCCTCCTTACTCCCCAATCATTGTTTGTGACATTTGACGCATCTTTGCACACAGCTTAAATGAATGAAAAAGAAAGACCCTGAGGAGGTTTTATAAATTTTCCTATTGTTTCTTGCAAGCTTAATATGCATCCACATCACCATATTCCGTACATTTGTGCTGTGATTGAAATTGACAAGCAGCTGAGCTGGCAGTGGTGGACAATTCCTTTCAAGCATTTCATTCCATTACCTGTGTCCCTTGAGTCCAGCTTGAGTTGCTCAAAATGCATGGGTTATGGAAAATATTCCTGACAATTCAAATTGTGTGTGTGTGTGTGTGTGTGTGTGTGTGTGTGTGTGTGTGTGTGTGTGTGTGTGTGTGTGTGTGTGTGTGTGTGTGTGTGTGTGTGTGTGTGTGTGTGTGTGTGTTTAATATATAACGAGAGGTCAATATCTATATTATCAGTATTTATGATAACATGTATATGTTATCAGCACATGTATATATTGTATCAGTATTTGTATAATGAAGGATGTGATTTGTATAAGGATGCAAGAGGCGGCTAACAGGGTTAGCGGCAGGAAGGGCATCCAGCCATAAAACGTTTTTCAAAAAGGGGACCTCAATGCCCGAAAATGGCCAACCCCTGCTCTGCGGAGGAAAATGGCCTCCAAAGGTGTATAATGAAGGATAGAAAAAACCTCGGCACTTTGACAATATTGTCGGTTTATCGCTCGGATAACTTTTTGAATGCCTTCATATGATGATACTTAACTTTGATGCTTTGTTTTTCTCTGCAAGATCGAGGCTCATGGAAGAGCAAGATGATAGAGGGAATGAACGGACAGTAAGGTAGCAGGTCAATTCCTGGACACAATGAACGAGGGAATGAACAAACAAGAAAAGAAGAGAAAGAGGAGCGAAGGAAACACTGAAACCTGCAAGTTAGAGGGGTGATTTCGGAAGGATTAAATAGGACAGAAACGATTTTGCATAGGGATGGGGGATGACATTGTATGATGGTGTATCACCTGGGTTATTAGGATGATGTTGAGTTTATCGTGATCCTCTGTGAGCAGTAAAAGTAAAGGTGGTAAAGGTATTTTTAATGCAGGCACTGAAGGTCAGGGATTACCAGCTTATTTGTTTATGCACAATAAACATTACTGGTCCTATTTACTAAAACTTGGGTTTACATTGTCTGAAAGTGAGTCCTTATTGTTATAACGTTGGTTTACATTGTCAGTAAATTTGCATTGTCGTAAAGTGGGTTTACATTGTCGGAAAGTGGGTTTACATTGTCGCAATGTGTGTTTACATTGTCATAAAATGCATTTACATTGCCGTAAGGTGGATTTACATTGTCGTAAAATGGATTTACATTGTCGGAAAGTGGGTTTACATTGCCGGAAAGTGGGTTTACATTGTCGCAACGTGTGTTTACATTGTCATAAAATGCATTTACATTGCCATAAGGTGGATTTACATTGTCATAAAATGGATTTACATTGTCGGAAAGTGGGTTTACATTGTCGGAAAGTGGGTTTACATTGTCGTAATGTGGATTTACATTGTCGGAAAGTGGGTTTACATTGTCGTAACGTGTGTTTACATTGTCGTAACGTGTGTTTACATTGTATGCCTTTGTATGTTTACATTGTTGGAAAGTGGGTTTACATTATCGTAACGTGTGTTTATATTGTCGTAACGTGTATTTACATTGTCGCAACGTGTGTTTACATTGTCGGAAAGTGGATTTACAGACGGAACGTGGGTTTACATTGTCGTAACGTGTGTTTACATCGTTGTAACGGGTGTTTACATTGTCGTAAAATGGCTTTACATTGTCGAAAAGTGGATTTACATTGTCGTAAAATGGATTTACATTGTCATAAAATGGATTTACATTGTCGTAAAGTGGATTTACATTGTCGGAAAGAGGGTTTACATTGTCGTAAAGTGTGTTTACATTGTCGGAAAGTGTGTTTACATTGTCGGAAAGTGGGTTTACATTGTCGGAAAGTGGGTTTACATTGTCGCAACGTGTGTTTACATTGTCATAAAATGCATTTACATTGCCGTAAGGTGGATTTACATTGTGGGAAAGTGGGTTTACATTGTCGTAAAGTGGGTTTACATTGTCGTAACGTGTGTTTACATTGTCGTAACGTGTGGTTGCATTGTCGTAATGTGTGTTTACATTGTCGTAAAGTCGATTTACATTGGCGTAAGGTGGATTTACATTGTCGGAAAGTGGCTTTACAGTCGGAAAGTGGGTTTACATTGTCGTAACGTGTGTTTATATTGTTGTAACGTGTGTTTACATTGTCGGAAAATGGATTTACATTGTCGTAAAGTGGATTTACATTGTCGTAAAATGGATTTACATTGTCGTAAAATGTATTTACATTGTTGTAAAATGGATTTACATTGTCGTAAAGTGGATTTACATTGTCGTAAAGTGTGTTTACATTGTCGTAAAGTGTGTTTACATTGTCATAACGTGTGGTTGCATTGTCGTAATGTGTGTTTACATTGTCGTAAAGTCGATTTACATTGTCGTAAGGTGGATTTACATTGTCGGAAAGTGGATTTACAGTCGGAAAGTGGGTTTACATTGTCGTAACGTGTGTTTATATTGTTGTAACGTGTGTTTACATTGTCGGAAAATGGATTTACATTGTCGTAAAGTGGGTTTACATTGTCGTAAAATGGATTTACATTGTCGTAAAATGGATTTACATTGTCGTAAATTGGATTTACATTGTCGTAAAATGGATTTACATTGTCGTAAAGTGGATTTACATTGTCGTAAAGTGTGTTTACATTGTCGTAAAGTGTGTTTACATTGTCTTAAAGTGTGTTAACATTGTCGTAACGTGTGTTTACATTGTCGTAAAGTGGATTTACATTGTCGCAAAGTTGGTTTACATTGTCGTAAAGTGGGTTTACATTGTCGTAAAGTGTTTACATTGTCGTAAAGTGGATTTACATTATTGAAAAGTGAGTTTACATTGTCGAAAAGTGGGTTTACATTGTCGAAAAGTGGGTTTACATTGTCGTAAAGTGGATTTACATTGTCGTAAAATGGATTTACATTGTCGTAAAGTGGATTTACATTATTGAAAAGTGAGTTTACATTGTCGAAAAGTGGGTTTACATTGTCGAAAAGTGGGTTTACATTGTCGTAAAGTGGATTTACATTGTCGTAAAATGGATTTACATTGTCGTAAAGTGGGTTTACATTATTGTGAAGTGGATTTACATTGTCGAAAAGTGTGTTTACATTGTCTTAAGTGAGTTTACATGTTCCTAAAGTGGATTTACATTGTTGTGAAATGGATTTACATTGTTGTCATGTGGGTTTACATTATCGTATAGTGCATTTGTGAAGAATCAGCTCTTCGTTTGCAAAAGAAGTCCACAAATAGCCTGAAAAATGACGCAGTTTATTAAAGCCAACTTATACAGATCCGGAGGAGACAAGACATCTACAGCAAGCTACAGCAAGAACATGCCAAGTCAAGCCTTCCTGAAAACGCATTGATTCTCATTCACTTATATACGAATACGATTATCAGAAAATCTCCGAGAGAACGAAGCGACTGGCGAGAGTCCCTCCCACCGTTATCATTCGGGGGAGTCAGCCCTTCCTTATCATTTGGACCAATTGTTTCTCTGGGCTCCGAGAAAACAGAGATGTAACTCACAAAGAGGAGAGTGTATGCTTAGCCAAACAAACCCATATATTTTATGGGTTTGTGTACATGAGTAATCCAAAGCATGTTTATACAGAGTCATGCGTTGCTGAGATTAAAACAAAATACATATGGTAAAAACAACAGGTTTATGTTATCTAGCCTTGAAAAAGCACACGTATACAATTTGTTCAGCATGACCTCAGCGAGCCTCTCCTCATCCAAAACTAAAACGAAGCAAAAACCCTTTATTAACTTCATGAAAATAGCATTTTTAAACCAGATTTAAATCATAACACATTAGCGACCAACGTCTATATCTGAACTTTAGGCAATAACAAATCTACTACTTGACATTCCTTCCTCTTGTCTCGTCGAGACAAAGTATCTTAAGAGACAACGTGCCACATCGGGCTTTATTGAAAAATAATTGTGTAATGCGGGTATTGAAAAAATAATTGTAATGCGGGTATCTCCCAAGGGCATATCGTGCGCCCAAAGCGCCTCGCCCGTGCATTTGGCGAACGTGTCGTGTGGTGCGTGCTCGGAGCCTGAGGGCTCAGAACATGAAAGTCCATTAACGTTTCGGATCCACAACGAAGAGGTCTGGTCCAGATGAGGTTCTGCTCCGCCAGAGGGCCCATCACCTCCCCTGCGGAACTTGCTCCCCCCACCCTTTGCAGACCCAGTCCTTGCAGATCTTCGAAGTTAATCAACGATCATGCCCATGAGGTCCCTCACGTGCTGCTGTTCTGGGGAATACATAATATTGTCAGTATCTTGTGTCTCAATTTCCTGGTCAGGGTACAGAGCGTAAAAATCCGATTCACTTGAAGCATTTGAACTTAATACATATGAAGCAAAGAGAGGAACTTCCTTTATGTCAAAGTCTCCCTTGGGCGCCTGGTCGGCTTGCGGGTCTAGGATATCCACGTCGGGTCCCTCGACCGCCAGACCCAGCGTCGCAATCAGATCCATAGTTGGGTTGAAAGGGGGCGTGCAGCTGTCAGCTTGTAATACATAAGCAGCGTTAGCCAGTACACGCAAGGGGTTTATAGCACAAGTATCACAGTCATCACATACACCGTTACAGGCAGCAGCCAGTTCCCACATGGGATCCACACAAGTATCACAGTCATTACATACACCGTTACAGGCAGCAGCCAGTTCCCACATGGGATCCACACAAGTATCACAGTTGCCACAAAATTCAATGCAATTTTCTGGAGCGCCGGTCGCAACTGCCTTGTTGAAGGACCCGTTCAGGTCGACGGCCTCTGTGGTCAGAGCCATAGTCGTTGTCGGCGGCTTTTTCACTTTCCATCCTGTAAAATACTTTCTCATACAGAGGAGGACTAGAGATTTCATTAGTGCCCCCCAAATTACTACCCCGATTATCACAGCCAGTGCGGTCAATAACCACTTCACTATGGTGCCCGTCCATCCCTGGAACCAGTCAGTGAGCCAGCTAAATGTATAAGAATTTTCGCGCGCGATCCGATCGATCGTCAGGGCGTGGCTAGTTTCCCTTAGTCTCACTTCTGCATCACCATTGTACGCATGTGAATTACCGTGTCCAATAGTATGTCATGAGCCGTAGCGGTGTCGTTTGCCACCTTTTCTAGGGCCAAAGCCAATTTATCTATCCGGAAACTATCCATGACTGTGCCCGCTCCTGGGAAGAAGAAACCAAACACCTTTTCCCCTAGGCTCCCGTGTAGTTTAGTGGTTCCATCTTCGTTCATGACTGACCTCTTATAACGCCTGTCCAAGGACTTTGGGTCTAGCTCATCCAGTATCTCAACGTCAGGAAGGACTGAACCCAGATAACATGTGCCCCCCCAATTATTTGGTAAATAGGGGTAAGCCTTGTCGCCGCATATAAACATTGTCCCATGGGGTGGGACCAGGTGGGTGGATAAGCACTGGAGTCCCTTTACCACCCCATTAATCCTACTAACCCCCCTAGAGAATGTTATAGCCGTTATGTTGTGGTTGTGTTTATCTTGCAGTACTATTCGTAATGTAATCCCCGAGCTCCCTTGTCCCAGCTTCCCGGGGAGAGTGTAGGCGCATTCTGATTCTCCCATACGCAAGTGGCCGGAACCCTGGAGGCAGACCCTCCCTTTCTGTGGTTTGACCCAGACGGGGGCAGGCCTCTCGGCCACATGGGCAATCATTGACGGGCGATAATTAAATTGTCGATTGCAACTCTTGCCGTTGTCAACCCCTTCTCTTTCCAGCGTGGTGACTAAACATGGGGAATCGATAGGTTGTGAGCAGAGGTCATTGAGGGACAGAGGTAGCACTATCATGTGTATTCCTGTGGTGCCTGCTTGGGGAAAGCGCATGCACGACCAGCAGTGTGTCCTATTTTGAATTGTTGCCACTTCCCTGGCCACTTTCCAATATGTGTTTTCACCCTTCTTTGGGGCCTTATTCTGGGGTTGTGGCGTGAGTATGTATTCGATGCATGGTATGTAGTTCTTTTCGCCACCGGCCGCGCCAGGGGTCCAGACGCTGCACCGGACCTGCATAGTCATGCCTTTCTCTAGGCGCGTGCGTGTTTGTAGCTTAAAATCAGGGGTTCCCCATTGGTATCCTGGTTGGGCCAAGGTCTTAATGCTAGCTTGCCCGTCTTCCCGGAACTCTCGTTGCTTTTGTAGTATCATGCCAACGCGTCCAGGCCCTGCCGACAGTGCTAGCCAATTTATGTTCACCCAATTTGTGTGCAGGGCTTTCTGTTCGAAACATGGTAGTGATACTCTTTGTCCCCATGTTACGGTGAGGTGTCGGGTTTCGTTTTCGCATCTATTGGAATCGGAGTTTCCCCTAGCTGCTGTCGCTATCAATAGTATTGTACCTATGATTAGGCCCATCCTTACTGTGTTCTGGGGGTGTGGTGTCTGGTGCTTGTATGGCCAACTTACAGTGCGTGGCGTGGATCCACGAAGTCTTGCCCTCGCAAAAGACTGCCGTTGGTGTAGTCAGCAACACCTGGACTGGTCCCTTCCACCTTGGTTCCAAGGCGTTCTTGCAGGTGAAGTGCTCCACGAACACCTGGTCTTTTTCCTCTGGTGGAACACCTGGTCCACAAGTCTCCTGGGAGCGCCTGGTCTACAGGTCTCCAATTCATAGATTCAATTCATTCAATTCATAGTTTCATAGAACACCTTTTCTCCAATTTCCTAATCCACTTTTTTTCAAGTGGATCCAATTTTATCCAATATTCAATTTTTAAATTCAATCCCATTTAATCCAGTCCAATGCAAATTAAATTCAATCCTTCTCTCAGCATCCCATTACCTGTTTCCAACATCAATAAAAATAAAATTATAAAATTAATAAAAAATCAATCATCTCAACTCTCAAATCGAATCAAAAAATAAAAATAAACGAAAATTACTTCAGCGAGAGTTTCAACTAGAATTAACACAAACAAACCACCATTAACCTCCATTAACCTCCCCCTATTATTTATTTATTTTCACGAATAAACAAATAATAGAAATAACCTGGTCTACTTCCAATTTCAATTCTGGTCAGTTCTGGTGTCTGGTCACACACAATGTTTTCCTCACCCACTGTGATTCGCTCACAATAGATTCTCACTGTTATGTCTGAAATTAAGCTACCCTACTGGGTATTCGTGAAGGGGGTCCATCTTTCCCAACCCCTTCCTTCACACCAGCCACTTCACGTTGTCCACCATACTCACTGAATTGTCATCAATTCTGAAATTCGTCTCATGAAAACACATCCCAGAGTCTAGTGTAACAGACAGCCAAACACATAGACACGCTGAAGACCCCAGGGTACCCATCAAACTAGCTTGTCCCCAGATCAACAACACAGCGAAACATGTAATTTTACTAAAATAATCACTTACTCATAACTAGCTGGATAACTAGCATAACTAGCTCAACACCTGGAACTCATAACTAATACTCATACCACTAATTACTCATAATAACTCATAATTACTTCTGTAATTACTCATGCCAATACTTACTCAAAATAATGTAATATCCCAATCTTCACCCCTTATGCAAATCGAAGCACCCCGGACAACCCACAACCAATATCAACCACTGTAGCCGCCTTCCCCTCCAGGCAGCCACACACAGCCACATACATCTCCATCCACGTCACACAAGACAACAGCCAACGAGTGTGTCCACCACACAGAAACCTTTGGCAATGCAACAACCGAACACCCAGACAACCAACAACAAAACCCAATCCATCTCCATGGCTCATCAAGCAGTTCCAACTTAATCCAGCTTCACATACCGATTTCCCCAAAAACTCGTGAAACTTCACCCCCATTTTGGAAAAACCCTGGACTAAACCCTGACACCCTAAATAACTTCAGACCCATCTCCAATCTACCCTTTCTGTCAAAAGTTTGGAACGTGCTGTGGCCACTCAACTCAAACATCACCACTCTGCCAATAACCTGTATGAAACATCCCAATCCGGATTCTGCTCCAGCCACAGTACTGAAACTGCTCTCCTCAAAATCACCAGCGACCTTTTCTCTCCTCTGATGCCGGCAACCTCAACATTTTCATCCTCCTCACCTCAACGCCTCCTTTGACATCATCAATCACACCATCCTCCTCACCCTGTTTAGACCAGCTTGTGCCTATTAAACCCAAATCAGTTCACTCCCAAGCCCCACAAGGACCACCTACAGCACTGCAAAGATGTCCTCTACTCCACCTACTACCCTCAAATTATCCACTCTGGCTCCGGAATCCCAAAAGCACTCTTTTCTACAATAAACAAACTAAATAAACAAACTTTACAACGTGAACAAACTCCTCAGCGCCCTGGATACCGCCACCTGTCATTCAGAGTAGACAACAGCATCTCCTTTCTGGCTTTCAGCATCTCCTTTCTCCTTTCTGGCATCCAAATGAAATTCTGGCTTCAAATCAACTTCCTCGAACTTAACTATGATAAATCTAAATTAATCTTCGTTTGCCCACAACCACTCATAACTTTGCCCCCCAAAAAACAAGTCACATTCTTTGTATATTGCCAACATTGTTCATCGTTTAAGTATCATCCAGAACTAAATTTTTATAAACCATCAACTTGTAGATGCATTTATTTATATCCCATTAACCCGAGAACTCTCAATTGCTTGGTTATATTTTAGTAATGTCATATATCCATATTTCTTTTCCAAAATGTTCCTGATATACACATTAATCCCATCTGTCTTTGTTTCCAGATCAACTCCAATCAAGAAATCGACACAAATCCTTATTACCTCCAATCAACTCATTCCAAGCAACAATTCATTCGAAGGCCAAGCTTAAAAACACAACTCTCATCTTACTGTGACAAGTAAGCAACCAACCTACTTCACACTAAAACAAATAACTTTTCATCACCCCTTCCTTGATGGAAAAACTTGATGATTACACAAAGTTCCCGTTTACATTTTGTGACTCACAGCTCCTGCCTCCATGGAACAATGACGCCTGAGCACTCAATTAGCCCTCCCAGTACCAAAGACTTACAATCAGACCGACAGACAAACAAATAACAGAGGCCTGTCGCCAGCCCCAGCACAGGACATCACCTTTCCGGGCAGGTACAATATAATCCACAGCATCGAAATGCCAATTTCTATCCGGAGCCTCGCAAAGCCAAAATCCATGCATGCGTGCTCCATCATGCAACCCGATCTGTACTCGGTGCGCCCGGCGCCCCCTATAATCAGTGAGTTATAATAACCACAATATCTCTGGCACCCAACTCGTGATACCACAATTTAATCCACGTTACTTGCATCTCTTCATCCTCACAAATGTCCTCCATTTAACGTGACTCAAATCCATCTCAAATCCCCACAGCTCGATCGAACACGTTACTGTACTCGACCCGGTTAAATTAAATTCCAAGCGTACTGCACCTGACGCTTCCGGTCGGCACCGGAAGTCTGTTTATTTCTTGAGACCCCTGAATCGGGACATCAACGACAATTACAACGACAAACAGGACTCGATATTCTCTGTTCATTAATTACGTACATGATTTTGGTTTTACCCACAATATAATGTCCCGATATTCTCCAGATTTAAGTCCTATATATCCTGTCGTTAAAGCAACACCCTGTAGACTGACTCCGCCTGTCGTTCTTCCAAGGTTAGTGAATTACCTCTGACCTTTCCCTTGCATATCTCGAACAAAGGTCAACTAAACTTTAAAAGGTCAAACTTCGAATTGGTCAACACAAATGCATCGATGCATCTTCCAGCCGCCACTCCGCACTGTACCTTACTGTATGAACAAGACTTCCTGTTGGAACTTGGCTCCGGAAATTAATTACTCTGTCTTGAAATCGTTTATTTTAGCCATCTTAAATAAATCCATCCATCTATCCATCTTATAAATCCATCTTAAATAAAAATCCATCCTGTAACATTGCCTGGCATATATGTCGCAGCCGGCCACTATTCCGACATGGCTCGTCTGACATGAACGTCCGACATCCAGCAAAGTCGAAATGACCCACAATGCATTTGGGCACACATCCTCCTCTGAGAGTGGGCGAGTTATCGCCAGCACTCTGAGCAAATCTCATACAGCACACCCGTGACTCGCGGCTCGCTCGGCTCCTGTCTGAACACCCAATATCCCTCTACCCAAACTTCCACGGAGCCGCACGGCGGAAACACAGGTTTGTACCACACTTTAGTTAAACGAACATTGCCAGGATTCTCGGATAGACGTTTAATTTCACAACACACATGACAAAAATCCGATTTAAATTCAGAGATCGCCGATCGACCTGGCACAACCATCTCAACGCGACGACGCCACGCCGTCCCCCGTCTTGGCGCGCACCCTCGTGCCTCCACACGAATCCCAACACTCCCTGCACGCCGCTCTATTCGCGTTCGCGGCGGGGTTTACATCGCAAAAAAACAGGATCTCCGACGCTTGACCTCTCTGATCCAAAATGCACTATATGACACCAATTCCAAAGGTGAGCTGCCTCAGCGATACATCCCACACATACAATACACAATATCTGCCATTGAATGAACTCTTCAATTCAAGTAAAACACACATATTGATTCGAATTCTGCAACCATCTCCAAGAAACCGCTTCATATCAACAGTAGATCGACAAGGGCACTCCGGGTGCTTTCCTGACCCGATTTATATCAATTCGCTTCCCAAACAACTCCCAAACAGATGAAAATCCGGACTCAGTTCAGGACCTCGCCTGTTCTCTCGGATAGACGTTAAAATGGACATTCCCGGCCTGAATTTCCCCCAAGTCGAGCAGATCGCTTACAAAGTTTCACACCGAAACCCTCTGCTTTGCACATGACACACAGACAAACACATTGGCCAGACACACACGTCAATTAACATCCCAATATACATTCATTCCTCATTCATATACTCATAGAAGTCTCCCAGACTTCGCGCGAAACTCAGATCGACTCAAATCATGCCTTTCTCCAGCCACTCCCAAACAATCTTTGCTCATTCATGTTACGTCTCTCATTCAAGGAAAAGGATTTTTGGGACTGGTTGGACGGGGGGTGGGTTGAGGTGAAAAAAAAAGGGAAGGCAGGGCGGGGTGTTGGGGTGTTGCCTAGAGCCCTGGGACTGAGCTCAGGTCTTGGGGGGGTGGGGGGTCTTGGTCTGGTATCTGGTCCAGCGGCATCACTCGCTGATTTACTTGTTTAACTACCTCCTTAATTGTTTTGTCCTGAACTTTGCTTCCTGAACTTGCTTCCTTTGGCTCTGAAGCTTCAAATTCCTACAATGCAGCTCCTGCTTCAATTTTCAATATTTCAAAACCTAACCTGTCCTTCTCACCCTGTGGCCACCTGGCCCATTTCCTGTGAGCTTATTTATTTTCTCTTGTCCACCAGATCCTGGCCTGCTTTATCTGGACCTCTTGTCTAGAACTTAGTCTAGAGCTTCCTGGCTTGACCTCGTAGTTGTCACTACCTTCTTGTCAAACCTACCTGGTACCTACGCATTTCACCCTTCCTGGCCATGTCCCTTTGGCCGTCTAAGTTAACCACAGCCCTCCTTCCCTGGCATGCAATGGCATACCCCATCTTGTCTCTGGGCTGTTCCTTCCTGGAAAAATCTTGGCCACCTGGTTTCAACCTATATGGCTGTCCGACCTCATTTTCCCCTCCTGGTGCTAACTGTAACTTTAAGCTTACTGTTAAGTCCTTACTGGTTTATCCTTACTTGTTTATCCTGGCTTTAACAAAGCTACGTCATTCTGAGGCCTAAATGAGCCTTTACTTACAATTTCTGTTCGAGTGCAGACAGCGCGGAAGACAAGGAGACTGAACCCGCTCGAAGGAGGAAGGTACGAATTTGGAATAATAGCCCTCTGATATAAAACAACTCCCACCTTTAATCAAATCAACGTGCCTGCGCCGGCCTCAGGTCAGCCTTCCTCCTGTCCCTCGGGCTCCGTTTCCCGTCCTCCGCGTCTGTTGACACCCCACTCCTGGTACCATCTGTGAAGAATCAGCTCTTCGTTTGCAAAAGAAGTCCACAAATAGCCTGAAAAATGACGCAGTTTATTAAAGCCAACTTATACAGATCCGGAGGAGACAAGACATCTACAGCAAGCTACAGCAAGAACATGCCAAGTCAAGCCTTCCTGAAAACGCATTGATTCTCATTCACTTATATACGAATACGATTATCAGAAAATCTCCGAGAGAACGAAGCGACTGGCGAGAGTCCCTCCCACCGTTATCATTCGGGGGAGTCAGCCCTTCCTTATCATTTGGACCAATTGTTTCTCTGGGCTCCGAGAAAACAGAGATGTAACTCACAAAGAGGAGAGTGTATGCTTAGCCAAACAAACCCATATATTTTATGGGTTTGTGTACATGAGTAATCCAAAGCATGTTTATACAGAGTCATGCGTTGCTGAGATTAAAACAAAATACATATGGTAAAAACAACAGGTTTATGTTATCTAGCCTTGAAAAAGCACACGTATACAATTTGTTCAGCATGACCTCAGCGAGCCTCTCCTCATCCAAAACTAAAACGAAGCAAAAACCCTTTATTAACTTCATGAAAATAGCATTTTTAAACCAGATTTAAATCATAACACATTAGCGACCAACGTCTATATCTGAACTTTAGGCAATAACAAATCTACTACTTGACACATTTACATTGTCGAAAAATGGATTTACATCGTCAGAAAGTGGATTTACATTGTCGAAAGCATGCTGAAGTTTCACACTTAAATCATTTTTCCTTCAAGAAACATGTCAACAGAGCGGTGATGATTTTTTTGTAAACAGTATGAATTTTTGTTTTCTCTATTTCGCACATAAAAGACTCTTGTTACATATTTATGTGAATGTATGTGGATTACCATTCAGGTCTTTGCTTATCCGTGTGTAGTATATTAAGGGTTGTTGTGATTGGAGGGTCAGGAGCCCTTCTGAACAAGTGGCCGGAAACGGAAGTGACCGGAAACGGAAGAGAAAAAGACACGAGGAAAAAAGGACGAGGATTCTTCTTCCTCGCCCCGCACCGACGAAAGGTGGGATTGATTGAGCCGTGTGGAAAAGCGGCGTTCCGAAGCCCGCCTGGCGAGAGGAATCACCGGGACGTGTACCTGCCCGGTGGGGACGTCAAGTTGACGTGGGGCCGTGCATCGACCCCGCGTCTGGCACCGTTCCCAACACCGTCTAAAAAGACGCGTACGGGTCGCCCGTTGGGGCCTAACACGCCTGGCAAGCGGCGTGGGGCTTTTGGCTTGCTTTCCCGTCCCCGCGTCGCGTGGCCGCGAGGGGCTGTAGCCGGGGTGCTGGGTACGATACCTGCCCGGTGGAAACACGTCCACCCGGGGTTCGTTCAACCGCCCGAGTGCGGCGACGCTGACTATCATCTTGGTCAGGAGGGGCCCAGAGACATTGTGCGGGACCGAGACCAAAAGGGTGTCGTGAGTACTCACCGGGACACACGTATATAAGATGGCCATCTTACTCATAGGGAATTGATTGTGGCTGGGGAATTGTTGATGGTAGTGTATTGTTGATTGCTCGGGGAAAATCTCCGTGGTTGTGTCATTGAAATATTGTTGATGGTTGTGTATTGTTGATTGCTCGGGGAAAATCTCCGTGGTTGTGTCATTGAAATTGTATGGTATCATTACCATTGGAAATATATCCTTGAACATCAGTTGTCTCCTGGGTGAAATTCATATGGATTGCGTGGCGAAAGCGCATATATAATACAGCTTGCTGGCGGTGTTCCTCTCACGGTCCGGGGGTCACCGAGACCAGGTATTCATCGAGGGGACCACGTAACAGAATTGGGGGCTCGTCCAAATTACGATTTGCGGTTTCGCAATTGGGTCTACGTCCGGGATCTAAAATTGTATAACATAATAAAACTAGCGGGGTCACCCGTGGGAATCCCACGGGCATGGATGTGTGTGACATTTCGACATATTGAGTTATATGCTGCACATTCATTTTTACAAAATGGTTACTGGCAAGTCATCAGATCCAGAAATGGTGTGAATTTAGTTATTTCACATAATATGTGACCCCTCACTCCTCTCCACCTGACACTCTCCTGTCTCCACCTGACACTCTCCTGTCTCCACCTGACACTCTCCTCTCTCCACCTAGCACTCCTCTCCTCTCCAAACCCTCACATCCCTCTCCTTTCCAATCCCTCACCTCTCCAATCCCTCACACTCCTCTCCTCTGCAATCCTTCACACGCCTCTCCAATCGCGCCTCACACTCCTCTCCAATCGCGCCTCACACTCCTCTCCAATCGCGCCTCACACTCCTCTCCAATCGTGCCTCACACTCCTCTCCAATCGTGCCTCACACTCCCCTCCAATCACTCCTCTCCAATCGTGCCTCACACTCCTCTCCAATCACGCCTCACACTCCTCTCCAATCGTGCCTCACACTCCTCTCCAATCGCGCCTCACACTCCTCTCCAATCGCGCCTCACTCGCCTCTCCAATCGGCTTTCCCCGTCTCGTTTCTCTCCTTTTTCTCCCGTCTCGTTCTTTTTCTTGCTCCAAATCGGCCCGTCGGAATCGGAAATCGGCCCGTCTCGCCCGTCGGCCCGTCGGAATCGGAAATCGGCCCGTCTTGCTTTTGTGCTTGTGCGTAAATAAATTGTGTTCATGACACCATTTCTGGTGTTGGGCTAGCGGCTAGGGTGCCGGCTTAGGATCCTGGGTTCGAATCTCGGTCGATCGCCGAATTAATGCCAGGGGGGTTGACTCAGCCTGTCATCCTTCCGAGGTCGGCTAATTGAGTACCAGTTCACTGGTAATTCCCTGTTTGTCGTTGAAGGCGGCAAAAAGGGTTGGCGTCAGGAAGGGCATCCGGCCGTAAAACATTGCTTCAAAAAGGGGACAAAAAAACAACAACTACCACGGTCCCCGAAAAGGCCAACCCCCGCTTTGCGGGGAAAAATGGCCTCTAAACGGTGGTTTTTACACCATTTCTGGATCTGATGACTTGCCAGTAACCATTTTGTAAAAATGAATGTGCAGCATCTAACTCAATATGTCGAAATGTCACACACATCCATGCCCGTGGGATTCCCACGGGTGACCCCGCAAGTTTGCATTGACGTTCGTCGATGGACTCGTTCGCCCGTCTCATTCGTTTTCTTGCTGCATCCTGTTCAAGTCTGCGTTCTTCATCGATCGTCTCATTCATTTTGGAAATAGAAGTTTCCACGCAGCGCATGAATTGTCACGATCCTCAAGAGGAATTTGTCTCGTAATCATCAAATGATAAATGGCAAGTAAATTATATTGTGGAAAATTAAAGATTTCAAATAAACCTATTTAAAGTGTATTCGCACATAACTAATTTTAAAAAACGAAGAAATATCTCTCGGTAATTTCCTGAAACATATTTTACTTCCGGCTAATAATGTTGAATTAAATAAAAACGAAGAAATATATGTCGGCATCATTGTTGACGTTTTTGTGACGACTGTCATCAAACGAAAAAGTAATATATCTTAACGGAAAAGCAAAAGCGAATTTTTAATATATATCGACACGTTGCCGTCGGTGTCATGTTGGGCGGTGTATGATACACCATGACGCGATTTTTAAAAATATATCTCTGCATTTTCCCGCGTGTGTGGAATGTTCTCAATTATTGCTGACACCGAGTCCAAAACCATCGATAAAAATGAAATCATATGGTGAGTTAGATTGGAGATAAAGGCGTGAGAGAGACTCAATGGCCTTGAAGTTGAAGTTACAGGCGTTTGAGAATTCATTTCGTTCTATAAACGGCAACTTTCATTGGATTTCCTTCCCGTTTTTTTTCAACCGAGTCGAAAACTATGTTAGCGACTGTGAAAAATGAAATGATATATCGAATTTTTAATATGTATCGACACGTTGCCGTCGGTGTCATGTTAGGCGGTGTATGATACACCATGACGCGATTTTAAAAAATATATCTGCATTTTCCCGCGTGTGTGGAATGTTCTCAATTATTGCTGACACCGACTCTAAAACCATCGATAAAAATGAAATCATATGGTGAGTTGTGTCATGTTAGACGGTGTATGATACACCATGACGCGATTTTAAAAAATATATCTCTGCATTTTCCCGCGTGTGTGGAATGTTTGTGGAAAATTAAAGATTTCAAATAAACCTATTTAAAGTGTATGCGCACATAACTAATAAAAAAAACGAAGAAATATCTCTCGGTAATTTCCTGAAACATATTTTACTTCCGGCTAATATGTTGAATGAAATAAAAACGAAGAAATATATGTCGGCATCATTGTTGACGTTTTTGTGACGACTATCATCAAACGAAATAGTAATATATCATAACGGAAAAGCAAAAGCGAATTTTTAATATATATCGACACATTGCCGGCGGTGTCATGTTGGGCGGTGTATGATACACCATGACGCGATTTTAAAAAATATATCTCTGCATTTTCCCGCGTGTGTGGATTGTTCTCAATTATTGCTGACACCGAGTCTAAAAGTAAAACCATCGATAAAAATGAAATCATATGGTGAGTTAGATTGGAGATAAAGGCGTGAGAGAGACTCAATGGCCTTGAAGTTACAGGCCTTTGAGAATTCATTTCGTTCTATAAACGGCAACTTTCATCGGATTTTCTTCCCGTTTTTTTTCAACCGAGTCTAAAACTATGTTAGCGACTGTGAAAAATGAAATGATTTATCGAATTTGATTTGAAATAAAACTGGGGGAGAGCAAGACACCACGGGCCTACAAAACAGGACTCAAAGCTATGCGAGTTAATAAAATGGTGGATATTTGTTTATAGCCACTCCCAGAATGGGTGGAGCTATGGGTGGAGCTACTCTGCAAACCGAGTAAGCCACACCCCGGACAGACACCCAACAGATAGACAGACAGACAGACAGACAGAATCATCTACGGCTATTATAATATAGATAATAATATTTTATTAATTAAAATTTATTAATTAATTATTAATTGGTAAAAAAAATTTGAGAAATTGGGGTAAAGTCTTGGGGGAAGGTTAACAGGTGTTAACGATAGACACCATGGCGTTTGTGGCACAGAACTTTGGGGTAACCCCGAGTGAGGCACAGTTCCGAGCGTTGCTAAAGTCGGACCTATTGAAATTGGCCAAACATTTTAACTTGGAGGTCCGAACTAATTTGAGGAAGGCAGAGTTGCAGGCCACGGTGATACAATCTATGGTGGGATTAGGAACATGGGACGAGTTAGCCTGGGAGTGGCTACCCGAAGAACCAGAAGATGTTGAGCTCCGGAAACTGGAGTTGCAATTACGGAGCCAGGAACGGATTAAAGAAGAAGAAAGGAAAGCAGAAAAGGAAAGAGCAGAAGAAGAAAGGAAAGCAGAAGAGAGGAGAGAAGAGAAGCAAGCAGAGGAAAGGAGAGTGGAACGAGAACTCCAGGAAAGGTTAAAAGAAGAAGAAAGGAAAGCAGAAAAGGAAAGAGCAGAAGAAGAAAGGAAAGCAGAAAAGGAAAGAGCAGAAGAAGAAAGGAAAGCAGAAGCGAGGAGAGAAGAGAAACAAGCAGAGGAAAGGAGAGTGGAACGAGAACTCCAGGAAAGGATGAAAACAGAGGAAAGGAAAGCAGAAGCAGAGGAGAGGAGAACTGCAAGGGAACTCGAAGCAGAGGAGAGAAAAGCGGAAAGGGAATTAAAGGAACGTGACATGGAGCTTCAGCAAGAAATCAAATTCAAGGAGCTGGAGTTAATGAGAGAACGGGGAGAGGCACCACCCTCGCTGACGGGGTCGACACCTAACCAGAGAACCTGGGATGTGGGCAGACATGTGAGGCTGGTTCCACCGTTCAGTGAAAAGGAAGTCGCGAAATTTTTTCCACACTTTGAGAAAGTGGCTCGACAATTAAACTGGCCGGAGGAGGCCTGGACCATACTCGTGCAAAGTGTGCTGGTGGGGAGAGCTCAGGAAATTTATTCGGCGCTACCAATGGACCAATGTGCAGATTATGAGGTACTGAAGACGCACATCCTCAAAGCCTATGAGTTGGTTCCGGAAGCTTACAGGCAAAAATTCAGGAATGCCAGGAAGAGGGAGAGTGAGACCCATGTGGAGTTTGCCAGAGTGAAAGAAAACATGTTTGATCGGTGGTGTGAGTCAAAAGGAGTCGGGAAAGACTTCGAAACATTGCGTGACTTGATCCTGGTGGAGGAATTCCAGCAGTGTGTCCACGAGGACATCAAAGTGTACCTGCAGGAAAAGAAGGTACCAAAGTTGTGGGACGCAGCCACCATGGCAGATGATTATGCCTTAACCCACCGAATAGGGGTCCATGAACCTAACTCCTCGCCTAGATCTCCGCAGGGGAGGTGGGGAACAGCAGGTGCGGAGAACGACAATACATGGCGGCGGCCTCGAGAGTATTATGGGGACAACGCGGATACCCCACCTGTTCGAAGTCAGAGGGCTGCGGGCCCAAGACAAACTTATTTTTCAGGGGGCCCGAGGCAGACCACGAGTTTTTCCTCCGGGCCTACTTGCGCGTTTTGCAAGAAACCTGGACACTTGATGTCCAGTTGTTACCTCATGAAAAGGGACAACCCAGAGCGGAGTCCGACTATTACAACTCCGAATGCGATGGCTAGCGTAAGAAATCGCCATCAAAAGGGTTACCAACCATTTATTTCAGAGGGGTTTGTGTCCCTGGATGGAGCCTCGACTAACCGGAGACCGGTTAGGATATTGAGGGACACAGGGGCACATCAATCTTTAATGCTTGAAGGCATTTTGCCATGGTCCGAGGAGACGGCAACGGGGGATAGTGTTCGTTTGCAGGGGATCGGGGGCGGTGTTAGTGCTCCCCTTCATGTCATCCATTTGGAGTCCGATTTGGTGTCAGGACCGGTCACCGTCGGGTTACAAGCCACGCTTCCTGTAGAGGGTGTATCTGTGGTTATCGGGAATGATTTGGCCGGGGGTCAAGTTTATGGTAACCTGAGGGTTGGTAAAGAGCCCAGCAGGGAAAATAACGCCACACCAGCTCGGGATGGCGACAAAAGTGCCAAGTTATTTGTAGGGGGACTGAACTTCAAAACAGAGGAAGAAGTTCTGACCTCTGTCTTCAACAGATATGGGCCGCTGGTGGAAGTGCGGTTGGTAAGAGACTGGGAAACGCAACAGTCAAGAGGGTTCGGCTTTGTCACGTTTGCCAGCACAAAAGACGCCAGAGAGGCAGAGAAGAATTGGAATGGCAGAGATTTGGAGGGTCGGACCATAACAGTAGGGAAGGCATTTCGTAGACATCGAGAGGTCTACAGGAGAGGACAACTGGGCGGTAGTGTTGGTGGTGGCCGCAATCAATATTATTATGGAGGCTCCCTGAGTTACGGCCGCTCCCGAAGGAAGGATTGGCAAAGTAGTGGCCGAGAAGGAGACCGCTATTCATGGGACTACAGGGACAAGTGGTCCCACCCTAATTATTAGGGAAGTTCTGAGAAGTTGAAGCACTGAATGCGGCGGAGCCGCCGAGCCAAGATTCCTACACGGATTAACCGTGAACGCCGTTCCTAAAGGCGTCCATGTAGTGAACTTTCATGCACGGACTAACCGTGAACTCCACGTTCCTCAAGGCGCCCATGTAGAGAACTTTCCTGCACGGACTAACCGTGAACTCCACGTTCCTAAAGGCATCCATGTAGTGAATACTCGGCTTGGCCTCCCAGAAAAAGTGCTATCGAGTGGCTTAACTTTGGATCTGTGATCAACCCCTTAACCTTCATTCACAAGAAACTGGCGGTCAAAGTCAGAGGGTCCTGAGATGGAGTTTGATTTGGCAGGGACAATGTCGTTGCTGGTGCTTAGTCCAGAGTGAGTAATCTGGAGGGGTTGTGGTGAAATTTTGGTTGCTTTATTTTTAAGTGATAACTGTGCCCGGGGGCAACTGATAATGTGGGGGGGTTGAGTTATCTGGTTTGTTTCTCCAAATTGGCCGGCAAAGAAAGTTTTCGCTGGGTTCAAACTTTCTTTCTTGAAGGGGGGGAGTGTTACATATTTATGTGAATGTATGTGGATTACCATTCAGGTCTTTGCTTATCCGTGTGTAGTATATTAAGGGTTGTTGTGATTGGAGGGTCAGGAGCCCTTCTGAACAAGTGGCCGGAAACGGAAGTGACCGGAAACGGAAGAGAAAAAGACACGAGGAAAAAAGGACGAGGATTCTTCTTCCTCGCCCCGCACCGACGAAAGGTGGGATTGATTGAGCCGTGTGGAAAAGCGGCGTTCCGAAGCCCGCCTGGCGAGAGGAATCACCGGGACGTGTACCTGCCCGGTGGGGACGTCAAGTTGACGTGGGGCCGTGCATCGACCCCGCGTCTGGCACCGTTCCCAACACCGTCTAAAAAGACGCGTACGGGTCGCCCGTTGGGGCCTAACACGCCTGGCAAGCGGCGTGGGGCTTTTGGCTTGCTTTCCCGTCCCCGCGTCGCGTGGCCGCGAGGGGCTGTAGCCGGGGTGCCGGGTACGATACCTGCCCGGTGGAAACACGTCCACCCGGGGTTCGTTCAACCGCCCGAGTGCGGCGACGCTGACTATCATCTTGGTCAGGAGGGGCCCAGAGACATTGTGCGGGACCGAGACCAAAAGGGTGTCGTGAGTACTCACCGGGACACACGTATATAAGATGGCCATCTTACTCATAGGGAATTGATTGTGGCTGTGGAATTGTTGATGGTAGTGTATTGTTGATTGCTCGGGGAAAATCTCCGTGGTTGTGTCATTGAAATATTGTTGATGGTTGTGTATTGTTGATTGCTCGGGGAAAATCTCCGTGGTTGTGTCATTGAAATTGTATGGTATCATTACCATTGGAAATATATCCTTGAACATCAGTTGTCTCCTGGGTGAAATTCATATGGATTGCGTGGCGAAAGCGCATATATACACAAAGAATTAAGTTAAGCACCCCCCCCGTTTTTTTACAACCTCGCGCATTACAAGTTTGTTGTCGTCAAAACAGTGTAATATACCCATGATATTGCTATATTTTCTGGAGAAGTGATATTATGGTCACATAAAAACATAACAATCATGCCGTTTTCAATATTTTATTCTGAATAATTTAAGGTGAAATTTTTTGGGAATTTTAGGCATATTTTCACCTCAATTTAAGTATGGAGCTATAGGTCCATCACGGACAGTGTGGATGACGTTTATGTTTTCTAACGTACAGTCATTGTTCTGAGAAGACCTCTAGCGATCTTTGCGTCAATAACGTGTGTAGGACCCACGTGATCGGATCACTGACTCAACCCTACGTCTCATAGACCCTGTAAGCCGTCGTATGCGTTGCTGTGGCAGGTTGTTCCATTCCCGATGTAATGCACGTTCCAATTCATCCAGATTGGCTATTGGAGGGACCATCTTCGCAATTTGTCGTCCCAACATGTCCCAAACGTGCTCGAGGGGGTTCAACCTGCCACAGCAACGCATACGACGGCTTACAGGGTCTATGAGACGTAGGGTTGAGTCAGTGATCCGATCACGTGGGTCCTACACACGTTATTGACGCAAAGATCGCTAGAGGTCTTCTCAGAACAATGACTGTACGTTAGAAAACATAAACGTCATCCACACTGTCCGTGATGGACCTATAGCTCCATACTTAAATTGAGGTGAAAATATGCCTAAAATTCCCAAAAAATTTCACCTTAAATTATTCAGAATAAAATATTGAAAACGGCATGATTGTTATGTTTTTATGTGACCATAATATCACTTCTCCAGAAAATATAGCAATATCATGGGTATATTACACTGTTTTGACGACAACAAACTTGTAATGTGCGAGGTTGTAAAAAAACGGGGGGGGGGGTGCTTAACTTAATTATTTGTGTATATAATACAGCTTGCTGGCGGTGTTCCTCTCACGGTCCGGGGGTCACCGAGACCAGGTATTCATCGAGGGGACCACGTAACACTCTTTATAATGTGAAAGGCAAGTACAATTGCTATCACTCATTAATGTTAGAGAGGGAATATTCAAAAATATGGTTACAACATAAGAAGACGAAAGAGAGAGAAAATTCGGAGAGGCATCTAGCAAATGAATGAGCGAGTGTCCTACTCTATTCTATTTGGAATTTATATTTCCTCACTCCTTGTTCGTTTCTCATATTATATCCTTTTTTCTGCCCTCCCGCAAATAAAAGCAAAAGGGCATTCTTGCATCTATCATTACATATTTTAAATAGTGTCATCACAATCACCGAGTTCGAAGTTGTCTTACTTGGGACCCACTTATCACATTACTCGTCAATAGACATCTATCTCAGTATTATCTATCAATTAATTATCTATCTGTCAACAGACAACTACCTGGATCATTGACAATCATTGACAATCTCTCAAATAGCGTTTTTTTTTACCACCTTTGATTAAAAAAACCCCCACCCTTTGATTCCTTCCAATAGGTTTTTCATCGCCTCCGACTTCCCACATATATTTATTTCCTTCAAATAATATGTGAATTAATTTTCCATGCACATGTGAAATACAGTTTGTTTATAAATCCTGTATTTGCACACTATTCAGCCTTGAAAACTTGGATTAAAAAAAAAAAATTAGGTACAACAACCTTCCATTTTTTTCGCTGTGGACAGGTCAGAGTTTTTATATTTTATTAAAAACTTCAAATATGAATCATGATGTTTTTCTTTCCTCTGCATGGGTTGTAATAAAAACAAACCTTTCTTTCATGGTAGATGATGCATTGTTCAGTTTTTTAATGTGCATAACCTCAGCAGTCCTCTTGATCTTGATTGTACAGAACTTTTATTTGAGTGTTGTATAGTAGACCGCTGCCTCATCTCTCCCAAACAAAGCATGCAATACCTAATTTCCTCTGCATTGGTTGTAATCAAAACTTGCCATTCTTTCCTCAAACCATACCTTTATTATATTTCATGATGATAGAAGATGTATAGTTCAGGCTTCAAATGTACACCTGAAGCCTGAAGCCCAGGGCCCACTTTACGACAATGTAAATAAGTAGCAACCAAAATGACGGATGTATGATTACATTTTTATTGAGGTTACAATTGTGGGTGGAGTCAGGCCAGCTAAGTTGAGAGACAGAGCGTCAGACAGATGGAGAGACTATAAACAGTCACGTGAAAAAGTAAGTACACCCCATGTAAGGTTTTGACTTTTTCAACATATTTCAACATACTACGTACAGCTATTTGATCTTCATTTCAACAATATTGATAGATAAAGGTGATATAATATAACAAATATCATGAAACATTTACATTTTGTAGTAGTGGGGCGGCTTAGCCCAAATATTCAAAAGAATTGTGCATTTTGTGAAACAAGCACCAAATTTGGCACAAATGTACATTAATATGTTGCGAACATTTTCAGATATTGGGCCACTTGAAATTCCGTAATTTTTTTTTTCAAATTTTTTCAAATTTCGTAATTTCAAATTTTTCGGGTGACACCGTCACAATTTCGGTCTTCGAGGCCGGCCGATAGGCAAAGTGTGACCGGAAGGGACGAGGTTCTCCTGACCACGTGGCCCTCGATCTGGGAAGCGAGAGGCGTTCCATTAGTGGACGCGCCCCTCACGCCCGACTTTTGGGCGGCCCCGGCAGGCCGTTTGTTTTGACGTTCCGTGACAGGCCCCGCACCCCCACCTCCGGGCCGACCGGAAGCTTGTGCTGAGTACATCATACCTGAACAACTCAGTGAGGCAGAACACAGCAGTGCACACCAGGGTGACCCCTTCAGTGCATAAACCAATTAACCTGTCCACTGCAGGGCATATAGAAATGAAGTTATTTTCTGCATATAATAATAATATGAGTTCAGTTCTATATAACAATGTCTGTTATCACCACTACCACTACAACTACCACTACTACAAGCTTTGTCTGGAATTTTGTGGACTAACAGACAAACAGACATACAGACAAGCTGGGATCAAAACATTACCTCCTTCCACCATTGAGTGTAGAGGTAAACATCATGGAAATTATATCATGCCCTAGATTTAATTCATGCTTACCCGTGTATTTGCTTCACTGGTTCACAAGGTCTTTTGCATACATGTAATTCAGACTCTCGTCTTCATTGCTGACCACACAATGTTCGCAACATATTAATGTACATTTGTGCCAAATTTGGTGCTTGTATCACAAAATGCACAATTCTTTTGAATATTTGGGCTAAGCCGCCCCACTATATCGGCCGGCCTCGAAGACCGAAATTGTGACGGTGTCACCCGAAAAATTTGAAATTACGAAATTTGAAAAAATTTGACAAAAAAAATTACGGAATTTCAAGTGGCCCAATATCTGAAAATGTTCGCAACATATTAATGTACATTTGTGCCAAATTTGGTGCTTGTATCACAAAATGCACAACAGGTTTGCTATGCTGCTACACTATAGTCCATTGTGTAATAGTCCATTGTATATAAGAGCCTGGTGTTGGCTTAGCGGTTAGGGTGCCGGCTTAGGATCCGAGGATCCTGGGTTTGAATCCCGGTCGATCGCTAAATTAACACCATGGGGGGTTGACTCAGCCTGTCGTCCTTCCGAGGTCGGCAAATTGAGTACCAGCTTGCTGGGAAGAATGATCCCAGTGTGTACCCCGGTTTAGAATAGGTACACCGTATCCCTGCGCATCGTAAGAGGCGACTAAGGGTTGGCGCCAGGAAGGGCATCCGGCCATAAAAACATTGCCTCAAACAGGGAACCATGATTGTCATGGGGCCCGCAAGGCTAACCCCCGCTCTAGCGGGGAAAAATGGCCTTAAAAAAACGATCATTCATTCATTCATTCATTCAGTCCATTGTATAATTTAAGTAAACTTAAATGCAAATTTTGCATGTGGAAAAAGTAAGTACACCCCTACATTTATCACCACTTCAAATACCTAAAATTAGAATCAGGTGCACCAGCTCAGGTGCATCTCAGCCAATGGAGTATCTTCTCTTCTAGACTTGGTTATGTCAAACTTCCCTGCTAATGTCTGCTGCTCTTCTTCTGCTCCAATCGGTTCTTCTGATCATGTGCTTGTCAAAGTGGACATCTCTCTGGCCATTCTCAGAGAGCCTCCTCAGCGTCGACGAGTCTGGCATTTCACTCAGGCCGACTGGGACGGTCTTCAAGCAGCCATCAATCGTCTGGATTGGTCTCCCATCTCCACTGCCTCTGACATCAATTCTTCCTGGGAATTCTTCCAAAGCAAACTGATCTCTCTCATGCACAGATTTATCCCATCTCGCCTTCAATTGTCTTACCCTTCCTCCCGTCCATGGTACACTGAATCTTGTGGTGAGGCAGTTGCCCTGAAACAACTTGCCTTTGCCTCTTGGAAGGCCAATCCAACTGAAGGCAATCTCAATTCCTTCCACCAAGCTCGGAACAAGTGTGTGTCTACCCTCAGGAGTGCCAGGAAGCACTATCTCTCCTCACTCAAGAATGAACTCTCAAACCTGTCTCCTTCCTCCAAATCCTGGTGGCGTCTGGTCAAATCCGTTTCTGGTGTTTGTTCCCCCTCCATCCCCTCCCTTACCTCAAATGGCCACACAGTTGACATCGCACGTGACAAAGCAGAATGCCTCAACTCTGTGTTCGCCTCAAAATCCTTAGTCCCAAACCCATCTCTCTCTGTTCCCACATTTCCCAGTCGAACCCAACTGCTCCTGGACTCTGTGTCCTTCTCTCCTGACAAGGTGGAGGAGTTTTTGTCAAACCTCGACTCTGATTCTGCAACTGGACCAGACGGCATCAGCCCACGGGTCCTAAAATCCTGCTCTGCCGCTCTATCTCACCCTCTCTCTGTTCTTTTCACCCTATCTTTTGCTCAAGGTCATCTGCCAGCATCTTGGAAATCAGCTAACATTACCGCTTTACACAAAAAAGGTGCAAAAACAGATCCTTGCAACTACAGACCAATCAGCCTGCTCCCAATTATCAGCAAAGTCATGGAATCCATCATTGCTTCGGATATGAAATCTTTCCTCTTCTCCAATGGCTTGATCTCTGATCATCAATTTGGTTTCAGACCAGGTCACTCTACTCTGGACATGCTGCTTCTGCTGTCTCAACAATGGATGGAGGTCCTCAATGCCAAACAGGAAATCAGAGCTGTCTCCCTTGACATATCACGGGCCTTTGATACGGTCTGGCACCCATCTCTGCTCACCAAACTCTCCTCCTATGGTATCCATGGAAATCTCCATGCATGGCTTGCGGACTTCCTCTCTGGTCGTAGTCAACGTGTGGCCCTGAATGGATTTCTCTCATCTCCCCTTCCTGTTCAGGCTGGAGTTCCCCAAGGAAGTGTGCTGGGCCCTGTGCTTTTTCTGGTCTTTATCAATGATCTCTCCGACTCTCTGGAAAATCCTCTATCTCTTTGCTGATGACTCCACTCTCTGCCGCTCCATTCCTCTTCCCTCAGATCGGCAGTCTGCAGCCTCCTCACTCTCTGAAGACCTGGACAAAATCACAGACTGGTCAAACAAGTGGAACATGTCTTTCAATCCTGACAAATCTCACTCTCTTACTATGTCTCTCCGAAAAGATCGACTGGACAACCCTCCCATCTACTTTCTCAACAATCCTCTCCAAGAAGTTCTGTCGCTCAAGCTTTTGGGTCTCACTATCTGCCATGATCTTTCTTGGGAAAACCACATTTCCAAGCTGGCCTCCAAAGCCAGTCGCCGACTGGGCATCCTCCGTCGTGCGAAGTCCTTCCTCGGCACACCTGAGCTCCTCACCACATACAAGGCTTTCATCCGCAGCTCAATGGAATACTGTTCTCCCCTATGGGCTGGTGCTCCTGCCTCACACCTGGCTCGGCTTCACGCTGTTGAATCCAAAGCTTTCAAAATCATTGGAATCTCCCGCGATGAAGCTATCTCTGAGGGCCTTTCACTCACTCACCGCAGGCAGGTAGGTGGTCTTTCTGTCTTCTACCGACTCCTCTCCGGCCTTGCTCCCCCAGCTCTCTCTGTGCTCTGTCCCCCAAATATTCCTACAGGTCGCACAAGATCTGCCAGCAACCCTCTGATGGTTAAACTGCCGAAATCTCGGCTCTCTGCTCACCTTCACTCTTTCATTCCTCTTTTCTTCCGCCTGTGGAACAAACTCCCACACTCCCTTCAATCCCTCTCCTCCCTCCAGGTCTTTAAAACAGCTGTTCACCACCATCTCTTATCTTCCCCCATCCATAACCTTGATCTTTTCTACCCCCACTAATTCACCCCAGATCCACCTTGTTTGAAATTCCAACTTCTTTCCTGGAAATCCTGGCAGTGTCCATATGTTTATACCTCTCACACTCTCCCACCCCCCCCCCCCCCTTCACATGCCTCCCCCCCCAAAGCCCTCTCCCTCCCACAGATCTCTCGATGTCTCCATGTCTCTCGGTCCCTGCTCTCAAATGTTGTGTTTGTGTCCTTCCCCCTCTCTCCCCATCTTGTCTACCGCTCCCGATGTTATTTGTTTGATGTGTCTGTTTGTCTTTCTGGGTGATTAATGTTCGCTCTTTCACGAGCCTCGATCTTGTATACAAAAACAAAAACAAACAAAAAAAAAAAAACATCGTTAGAGAGGATCTTGGAGGAACCAGTCTTATTTAAACCTCAGCCATTTCGTTTGGTTTGCTCTTTGTTGTTGAAGTATGCGGCGTCACCATGCCGAGATCAAAAGAGCTCTCTGAGGCCTTCAGAAAGAAGGTTATAGATGCCTACGAGTCTGGGAAGGGATTTAAAAAGGTCTCCAAACAATTTGAAATCAATCATTCGACTGTCCGGAAGATCATCTACAAGTGGAGAAGATTCCAAACAACTGCCAACTTGTTCAGGCCAGGCCGCCCCAGCAAGTTCAGCCCGAGAGCAGACCGCAATATGCTGAAAGAAGTCTCTAAGAACCCCAGAATGTCATCACGGGACCTACAGGTAGCTCTTGCCACTGTTGATGTCTAAGTGCACGAGTCTACCATTAGAAAGAGGCTGCACAAATTTGATCTGCATGGGAAGTGTGCCAGGAGGAAACCTTTGCTGTCCAGAAAGAACATCAGGGCATTTCTAAAGTTTGCCAATGAACACCTAGGCAAAGACCAACACTTCTGGAACAATGTGCTCTGGACAGATGAGTCAAAGGTTGAGCTATTTGGCCACAGTAACAAAAGACATGTTTGGTGAAAACCAAAGACAGCATTTGACGACAAGAACCTGATACCAACTGTAAAGCATGGTGGGGGAAATATTATGGTTTGGGGCAGCTTTGCTGCATCAGGGCCTGGGCAGCTCACCATCATAGAAACCACTATGAATTCTTTATTGTACCAGAGGGTGCTTGAGGATAATGTGAGGCCATCTGTCGGCTAGTTGAAGCTCAACCGAAGGTGGACCTTGCAACATGACAATGACCCTAAACATACCAGTAAATCCACCAAGGAATGGCTGAAAAGAAAGAAATGGAGGGTCCTGGAATGGCCAAGTCAAAGCCCGGATATAAATCCCATCGAGATGTTGTGGGGGGATTTGAAACGAGCTGTGCATGCAAGAAACCCCTCAAACATCACACAGCTGAAAGAATTCTGCATGGAGGAGTGGGCAAAAATTTCTCCCAGTCGATGTCAGAGACTGGTAGACAGTTATAAGAAACGCCTACTTGAGGTTGTTTCTGCCAAAGGGGGCAATACCACCTATTGGAGCCAAGGGTGTACTTACTTTTTCCACATGCGAAATTTGCATTTATGTTTATTTAAATTATACAATGGACTACAAAATGTTGGGTCGCCACGTCAAAAGCCAAGATGGCCGCCACCATATATATGTCTGAACGTTGTGAGCGAAATATCTTGAAAATTAAACGAACTACTAACTTCTAATCTGGTGTGTGGGTGTATCTACGCATAAGGAAGAATGCTATTGCAAATTGGGTCGCCACGTCAAAATCCAAGACGGCCGCCACCATATATATGTCTGAACCTTGTGAGCGAAATATCTTGAAAACTAAACGAACTACTAACTTCTAATCGGGTGTGTGGGTTTATCTACCCATAAGGGAGAACGCTATTGCAAATTGGGTCGCCACGTCAAAATCCAAGATGGCCGCCTTGCGTCTTCCACTTTGTCAACTCATATCACTTCACCGACGGGGGACCGATGCGTAACGCTTGTCACACATGCAAACCTGTCCATCACGTTTTGTCATAATCCATCCACAACTTTTTAAGATGTCCCGCTATACGTCGTTTTGGTCCCAACTCTCAACGGTGAAGAATCACTTAAAAATAAAAAAATTCTCATATTTGGATCCAGATTCGGATCGTCACCACCAGAATCAAAATAGTTCGCTCTTGTCACACATGCAACCTGTCCATCACGTTTTGTCATAATCCATCCACAACTTTTTGAAATATCCTGCTATATCCTTGGGAGACGACGGCAGGGATTTTCGAAGCTCCACGCGGTCTCCACGTTTTCAAAGTTAAGTCTGTTCACCTCTCCCACCTCCCCCAAAGCCCTCCCCCTCCCACATTTCTCTCGATGTCCCTGCTCTCAAATGTTGTGTTTGTGTCCTTCCCCCTCTCTCCTCATCTTGTTTACCGCTCCCCTTGTTTTTTGTGTTTTGTGTGTCGGTTTGACTTTTTGTGTGATTAATGTTAGCTCTTTCACGAGCCTCGATCTTGTATACAAAAAAAAAAAAAAAGTTTCATGATATTTGTTATATTATATCACCTTTATCTATCAATATTGTTGAAATGAAGATCAAATAGCTGTAAGTTGAAATATGTTGAAAAAGTCAAAACTTTACATGGGGTGTACTTACTTTTTCACATGACTGTGTATATATATATATATATCAGTCACTATGCGACCTTCATATCATCAGTGGAGAACCGCCAGCAAGGTGTCCCATACAGCTGCTGCTGCACCTTGCTGGGAGCGATAAGCACCGCCTGCCACGCGGTAACGTTATCTCTGGTATCCACTCATCATATGGGGTCAACCTGGTTGCGGTTGGGAGTTACTAATAATGGTATCTGTAATCTGGTTCTCCAACCTAATGAGCGGACAACATGACGTCATCGCCATGCACGTCCGCCTTGCCTGCAAAGTTCCAGAGGAACCATCTAGCAGTGCGTCATTACGGATTATAAATACAGATACTGTCACAAGTGCATGCAAAATTCACAGTTACCGACCTGGTTTCGCCCTTGTTGGGGCTTCATCAGGGCAACGCAGTGAGCCTTCCATACACTTGTAACTCGGTGACCCTTTCGGTTTTTATATCAGTCACTATGCGACCCTCATGCTTATGCTTATCCTATGCTTATGCTTATCGCTCCCAGCAAGGTGCAGCAGCAGCTGTATGGGACACCTTGCTGGCGGTTCTCCACTGATGATATGAAGGTCGCATAGTGACTGATATAAAAACCGAAAGGGTCACAGAGTTACAAGTGTATGGAAGGCTCACTGCGTTGCCCTGATGAAGCCCCAACAAGGACGAAACCAGGTCGGTAACTGTGAATTTTGCATGCACTTGTGACAGTATCTGTATTTATAATCCATAATGACGCACTGCTAGATGGTTCCTCTGGAACTTTGCAAGCAAGGCGGACGTGCATGGCGATGACGTCATGTTGTCCGCTCATTAGGTTGGAGAACCAGATTACAGATACCATTATATATATATATATATATATATATATATATATATATATATATATATATATATATATATATATATATATATATATATATATATATATATCTGAGCCTCAATGTCCCTCTGACAAGGGTGTACTGTATAAAGATGCTTACATACAGAAATGTGGGCCTGTATATCTGCAATCATTTATTCACATCACCTAAATCAAGCCATTCTTCACTTCATCTTTAACCTGCATATATATAGTATTTGTACTTTTACTTGATCAACATAAAAATATATATTTAACCGACAAATCTCAGAATTTAAAACAGATCCATGTGCAATTCAAATGATTGGAATAGTCTATATGACAATGGTAGCAGCCCAAAGATATATAGGTATGAAAGGTCCATATGATCTTTACATGTCCAAACTATTGCCCTATTTCCTGCAGGGAATGGCAATGGCAAACTACCCTGGGTATCAATTTACATTAAACTGCTTCAGCACCACCGATGCTCTGCAAAAAGAAAGGACATTCGATTGAATTGGATTGAGAAATCTTTACTCGTCATTTATTGTCTTTCTAATTCAAGTCTCTGTGGTTTCTCCTTCTCCATTTATTCGTAGACCAGAACAGTTTGTCCTGTTTATCTTGTGACTTGTCTGGAAACTTATTTGTAAATGAGTGAGAGTTATTTACTGTATCCTCCAACAATCTGTTCAAAATATGATCGAGCACAGAAAAAGCTAATCATGATTCAATTTCCCACTTTTGTTTTTGTTTTTACATCAAAATCCTTTAACAATTATTTTATGAAAAAACAAAAAGCATATTTTTTAACCGTCATTGGCTTGATGAGTTGGGTTTGGACATCAAAGAGCATTTGATCAGGTGCTAAATTCATTACAGTCAGACCCTGGATGCGTTCCTGAAAAGTGCGACGAATATCGAAACGATGTAAATCAAAGCAATCTTTCTCATAATAATTAATAGAATAAGGGGGCGGGGGGGGGGGGGGGGTGTTACTGATGTCGTCACTTCAAGTATTATATTTCGCTTTTCACAGATTGATATTACCCTTTTTTGGTTCATGACAGTTCTATTCAAATACACATTTGTATAAAAAGTATTACCAGATATATTTGGATCGAAATAAACCTCTTCTGGAAGTGGTCAAACTTGGTGGTACATCTTCTTCTTCCTCCTTCTTCAATGAACGTCTTCAAACGTAATAACCCGGCAACATCAACAGCACGTTCAACAGCATTCTTTCGACGAATAACACCTAATTTCACTTCTAAGGTAACACTTTTAAGATGCCTCTTAGCCACTCGACAGAACAGTTTATTTATTTATTTATTTATTTATTTGCGGCGCACGGTAGTTATCTCTGCAATTTTGCAATCTCCCAATTTGGAACTTTATTGATGTATTGTGGTATTTTTTTATCAATCTTGTAAGTTCTGAAAATGCTCGAAAATAAAATAAATGGCTTTTAAATCGACGCAAGTGTGAGTTGAGGCGATGCAAATCGGGTGGTGGCATTAATAACAAAATGATGTGTTTGCGAAACGACGTAAAAAGGGGAGACATAAATTGGGGCATTACTGGATTTGCAAAGTGTTGAAAGTGTTCAATACTATTCCAATAAAAACAATCACTGGCCTACTTTGTATGTATTGGTTCATTTATTTAGGTTTGTGTCGTTAGTCATTTATATATTATTTTCATTTTTCTCCAGCTCTTGGTACAGATTGTTCAAGGTTTCCTCCTGTAGATCAATTAATGGACTAGACGGATTTCTGAGAAATGTGAATTTTAGGTGCATTTTTGGGTAAAAGTTGGGAACCTCACTTTTTAATATAAGTAGGGTATGCTGAATTCGATTAACCCGGTTCCCAAGCCGAGTTTTGAGTTTTTGACCTTCAAATTAGCATAAACAAAATGGCCGCCAAATTGCCATTTTTGGACAATTTCTTTGAACAAGCATTAATATATCATGTGTATACATGCAGCTCTTTTACTTTAACTTGACAACTTTTACCCCAAAATGCACCTAGAAGCTTATACATGGCCTTTTTTCATAAATCCGTCTCGTCTATAAGGCAAAGGATCAGAGTTAGTCCTTGAGCCAACCGGCCATTTTTTAAAGTGAATGCTCCGGGGGGGGGGAGTAATTCTCATTATGATTTTCCATTAGACCAATGTCTCAAGTGTCAGAAAAGGTGTGATGGACATCTGAGAACGGTAGCTTAGTGCTCGGATGGACGCCATCTTTGAAACCACCCAGCTCGAAAATGCCCATTTGGTGGGGTACATTGTTGCACGTGTATCTGGACTTCTATACTAGCTATCGATGTGCGGTTGACGACTAAATATACGTCCGATGTGTACCGTCTAAATAAAAAATAATATGAAGCATTTTGTTTTAGATTAATTATTATAAAAATCAATTATCGAAAAAAAATCATATATTTTTCAATATTTTATTATTAGACTTGTACTTTTTTTAGTGAAACAACACTGGTATGATTTTCCAAATTATGCATTGTGCTACACCGTTTATCTGTCTATAAAAATAACTCAAAAACTAAAACATATCATCCACCACGAGTGTACACAAAAAATATATGAAAAGGCATGCACTTTCCACAAACCGAAACTATGTCAGTTGGAATTTCCCGCCGATAATCAACCCACAGAACCCAGTGCCGAAAGTGACGTCAGTCTATTCTATATCTATATTCTATATTCTATATCTCAGTCTGAGATTTGTTGCGGTGACCTGATTAATTTCTGAGGGGGGGGGGGGGGGGGGGGTGGGTGGCTTAAGAACTAAAAGTGAACATGTTAGATGGCGCCACATACAACTCTATTATAGAGTTGTATTGTGGCGCCATCTAACATGTTCACTGACTTGGATGAGTATGTCTATGTAAGCTGGCGAGCTTTTCGGATATCGGAGTAATCTAACGTCAGTCTTTTTGTTCTTTCAGCTGAGATGGCCGGTGTCGAGGCGAAACGGGCGAAGATTGAACCTGAGTCCGGAACGTGCATCCTGTGCAGCAAGAAGTCGCCACTCTCTGAACTAAGCAAGGCAGCGGGCAACAGTTCTTGGAAGACATTGTGTGACGCAGCCGCAGTTAGAAACTTTTATCCAATTCTAAAGCGTCCAAGAAGGCGCAGTTGAACTTCCTAATATTCCAATATTATACCATAGGGCTTGTAGATCAGACTTCACTCACAAAAACCACCTAGCTACTTTGACCAATGCAGCTAGAAGTTCTTCAGTTGATACTGGCGATGCGGTGCGACGGCGATCATCACGGGAAGAGACAGGATCAACTTCAACGGTCTACGATGATAAATGCATTTTTTGCCAGCGTGCTTCAAAATTCATAAAAGGCAGTCGTACCCGTGAAACAGTTGTCTTGGCTGTTGAACTTCGAGCAGATAAGACAATAAGAGATGCTGCGAGCTCGCAATGATGAGAGAGTTTTGGCATTGACTACACGAGATATGGTTGCAGCTGAGGCTCACTACCACTTCTCCTGCTATAGAAACTACACACGGCCCCAAAAACCTCAAGTAGAAACTGACATTGAAGATAATATCGAGAAAAAAGAAATGATACGATGTATATTCAATTTCATTCGCACTGACTTGTTCTTGAACCCGAGGATTGTTCCAATAGTTGATGTTGCAACAGATATCCTGTCTTCAGATACATTTTCAGTTGATGTTCGTGACTCCATCAAGAAGAATCTGCAGCGCACATTACAAAGAGAGTTTGGAGAATCGCTCATCTTCTTCAATGTGAAACACCGTGTATACTTGATGCCCGATAATCTGACAAAGCGAGAGATTGCTGCAGAGTGCGTAAACCTGAAAGCAGAAGTGAAAGCATTTGAACGAACGGACGGTGAAAGTAACATTGTGCGTGCAGCTACTTCACTGCGACACCAGATCAAAGATGCTCATTACAATGAACGTTGGCCGCCTCAGCCAGCAGAACTCACTTCAGATTACGTGAAGATACCAGATTCTCTTCGTGTATTTCTGCATACTTTGATTTGCGGGAGTGGGGGTAGCTCTGCGCGTGCCGACACACTGGTATGGTCGATGGCTCAAGATATCATCAATGCTGTACACCGGGGTACCATCAGAACATCGAAGCATGTCCTACTTCCGTGGGTCATGAAAACGCTCACCGGTAATACAGAGGTCATCAGAATATTGAATCGACTCGGGCACGGATGTTCGTACACAGTTCTGGAAGAAATCGAGACAGCGCTATGCATAGACAAATTAGCAAGTGTGGAGAAAGATACAGTACCACTTCCGTCACATGTGCACCCTTCGGTCCCGACTGTATTAGCATTCGATAACATCGACAGGCTAGAGGAATCGCTGAGTGGTGGCGGAACATCGCATCGCGTCAACGGTATCATCGTCCAACCGAAGTCGCAGTCGTGTTTGCCGCCCCAACCTCCATCGGCAGTATCCAAAGCAGATAAGAAGCGATCTATCCCGTCATCCAGCGATTTAGTTCCAATATACAGCGGTGGGAAACGAGAGGGCCCACCTGCAATCAAGCCTGCAGATCTTTCTGACACTCTTGCAGGCGCAACATCCCTTGCGCAGCGCCGAAATCACGTATGGATTATGACTCGCATGCTGGAACCATGCGACCAGACAATCAGTTCGTGGACTGGTTTCAACATCATGACTAGAGATCGTGTTCAGGTGACGGAAGATGTAGTTGGCTACCTGCCGACTATAAACGCGCCTGCCACAGATATGGCAACAGTGCAAGAAATCCTCAGAGAAGCTCTGAACATCATGTCATCACTTCAGCTTGAGCGTATACCGGTGGTGCTAGACCAGGCACTATTTGCTAAGGCGACCGAAATAGCATGGAAAGATGTCGATCGATATGGAAGAATCGTGCTCATGATGGGGAACTTCCATACCATCTGTAACTTCATGTCGAGCATTGGGAAAATGTTTGGAGATGCAGGCCTTCGGGATGTAGCTGTTGAGTCAGGAGTAATCGCTGAAGGTTCCATCAACAGGGTTCTGGAAGGCAAGCAATACAACCGTGCTGTGCGACTCCACAAGTTGATGTACGAGGCACTAATGCGCATCATTTGGAAGGGCTTCCAGGTGTGGATAGAAAGCAATCATCCTGACAAGGAACCCCAGATTCGAAGCACTGACCTCAAAATTCGCAGCATCAAGGAGGATGTTTGCCACGAGACTCTCGCTGCTGCTCTCGATGATGATTCATGTGTACAGAGCTTTGACATGTTCGCGAAATACCTACATTTTCTGCGAACCAAACATGGAGACCTGGCTCGCTTCTGGATGATGTATATTGATATGGTAGAGACCCTGCTGGGGTTGATTCGTGCGGATAGAGAAGGCGACTGGATGCTTCACTTGGCTTGTGTCAGAAGAGTGATCCCTTGGTGTTTCGCAATGAACAAGGTGAACAATGCTAGATATCTACCAGTGTACTATGCACAGATGACGCAACTCCACGAAACATGCCCCGAGTTGTACAGGCATTTCAATCAAGGCTACTTCTCCGTACAGCTTAGACCAGGGAATCCATTTGCCAGAATCGCTGTTGATCAGACAACAGAAGAAACAGTAAACAAAGATACGCAAACAGCTGGAGGAACACGAGGTTTTAGTCTTCGACAAGGGGCTGTGTCACGATACTATCTAACTGCAGAAAATCGGGCTACTGCACTGAGGCAACTACGAGAAACTATCCTTGTGAATGGCAGCGACACATCTCACGCCAAGCACCCTGACTTGTCTACTTCTCGCATCAAACGTGATGAGTCTGGCGTCACAGCTATCTGTGATCTACTGGAAAATGACTGGACCAATCCATTCGCCGATGATCCGTCATGTCTTCTCAGTATATCTACCGGAGCGGCTGCGAGGGAGGACGTTTCTAATGACCTACTCAACACCCTGCAAAAGGGGGAAGCGGCGTATCAAAGCTTCCAGAAACGTCTTGAAGAGGGAACAGGCTTTCATGACACATTGAACAAGCTAAACTTGAAGACCTTTGGTAAGATCAAGCAGAAAGTTGTGAAGGGCACAAACAAGGAGATCGTCCTGAGAGCTGACAGACAACTGTTTGCCACCATGATACTCATCGCCAAGACAAGGAACCTCGACATGCAACTTGTCCTTTGTCACCCACTAGGGCCGTTACCATGGTCTTTGGCAAACGTTGATGGGTCAATGAAAAAAACGAACAAAGCTGCACTTGCGAAACACATGGAAGGTCTTGTGGAACCAGCCGAGAACGTTGACAAGCGAAGTGCAACAATAATTGATGCGATGGCTCTCATACAAAAGATGCATGGCGAGAACGACACGTTCGAAGAACTATCTGACCGCATCCTTGCTGCAGCGCTTCACGCTGGTCAAGGCAGTGAGCGCATCGATGTTGTCTTTGACACATACACAGAAGAATCCATCAAAGCAGCTGAGCGTGTGAACCGTGGTTCAAATGAAGGCATCAGTTTCAGCGAGATCAGACCCGCACACAAAATCATGAACTGGCGGCGTCTCCTTGCTTGCAGCCAGACAAAGGAGAAACTGGTTGTGTTTCTGGCGGAGTCGTGGAAACATGAAACAAATCGCGAAAAGCTAGGCAACAGAACACTGTATGTCACCTGTGGTGAAAAATGTCTGGTACTGACCCGCGATAGGTGGAAGTTGGTGCAAGCACTCGAATGTAGCCACGAGGAAGCAGACACGCGTATGTTTCTCCACGCAAAGCACGCCGCTACCCACTACAAGACGATCATCTTAGTGGCAGATGACACCGACGTTCTGATCATCAGTCTTCATCTCAGCAGAACCATCGATAGTCAGCTCTTCATCAGACGAGGAACAAAGGTTCGAGTCAGAATGATCGACGTTGGAAAGTTGGCTGCGGTATTGGGGTCTGGAGTTTGCAGTGCATTGCCAGGGCTTCATGCATGGAGCGGGTGTGACACTGTGAGTGCTCTGGCTAGCCAAGGAAAGATAAAGGCTTTGAAGCTTGTGCAAGCGAATGAGCTGTATCTTCAAGCATTCACAGATCTGGGATCTTCGTGGAATGTACCAACAGACGTCTTCAATAGCATTCAGGCCTTCACGTGTCAGCTGTACACCAAGAACACGAAGATCGTCGGTGTTAATTCGCTCCGTTATCACATGTTCTGTGCAAAGAAGGGCCAGATCGAATCTGGACAATTGCCGCCTTGTGAAGACTCCTTGATGCAGCATACGCTTAGGGCCAACTATCAGGCGGCTATCTGGCGACGCAGCCTTGAAAACCTACCAGACGTCCCAACACCATCAGCAGGACATGGTTGGGAACTCGATGATGGCGGTTCGCTCACAATCCGATGGATGGCGGGTCTACCAGCTCCAGATGTCGTCTTGAATCTCATCTCATGCACATGCAGAAGGACGTGTCGACCGTCAGATTGCTCCTGCATACTGAATGGGTTGAAGTGCACTGTTGTGTGTAAGCTGCAGGGATGCTCCAACATGGTGCAGGATGATGCTATCGTGGCTCAGGATGCCAATGACTCTGATGGCGACTCTGATGATTAACTTTGTGTGCACTGTATATTGTATAGCATATGTTGTTCTCTATTATAATGCAGGCCAAATTGCCTGAAAATCTTTATAGACAGATAAACGGTTTAGCAAAATGTATAATTTGGAAGATCATACCGGTGTTATTTGACTAAAACATGACATGTTCAATGATACCTCCGCTTGCTTATTAGGAATATACATCGTATGGTGTTAAAATCAGCTCCATACGTCTTTCCAAACTCTAGTAATGAATAATTAATATAATTGGCGGCCATTTTGAAATCCAAGATGGCCACCAAAGTGCAGATTTCCTATGTAACAATTTCCGCCTGCTTATTAGATATCGTATGGTGTTAAAATCCTCTCCGTACGACATTCCTAACTTGCGTTATCGTCAGAATAGATAATGCCAGCGGCGGCCTAAGTCATTTTATGCCTCTTTACATTTATTTGTTGTAAACTCGTGGTGGATGATATGTTTTAGTTTTTGAGTTATTTTTATAGACAGATAAACGGTGTAGCACAATGCATAATTTGGAAAATCATACCAGTGTTGTTTCACTAAAAAAAGTACAAGTCTAATAATAAAATATTGAAAAATATATGATTTTTTTTCGATAATTGATTTTTATAATAATTAATCTAAAACAAAATGCTTCATATTATTTTTTATTTAGACGGTACACATCGGACGTATATTTAGTCGTCAACCGCACATCGATAGCTAGTATAGAAGTCCAGATACACGTGCAACAATGTACCCCACCAAATGGGCATTTTCGAGCTGGGTGGTTTCAAAGATGGCGTCCATCCGGGCACTAAGCTACCGTTCTCAGATGTCCATCACACCTTTTCTGACACTTGAGACATTGGTCTAATGGAAAATCATAATGAGAATTACTCCCCCCGCCGGAGCATTACTTTTGGTCTGGCTCAAGGACTAAGTGGCCAGTCCAGTGATTTTTCATGTTCAAAAACTCTTTTGCTTTCCACACTGGCACCGACAGTGGACGTGATGCAAATCATTGATGCAAAAAATGCAGCCATGTTGTTTGCACATTTTTGTCCCGTTTTGTATGCCCGGGCCTCTGTGCCGAGACGCACATATAATAAGCGCAGACGAGGCAAAAAGCCGCTTTACGACCGTATCCGTTCCATTCTGTCTCAGCTGGCCAGATACTGTGTGCAACGTTCTCGGGCAGAAGAACAAAACAGACACAAAAGCCCTTTTCTTTATATTACCAATCTACCCTTGATTGCTTTTTACGACTGTCTCGCCACAATTTTGGTTAATGCCAGGCTTGGCAATGTTGACTCTTTCAGAAAAAAAGATAATTAGGTTTGAGCAGACAGATGCTTTAAAAAAGGGAATATTCATACAAATAAAATACGGTGCGCTCATGAACAAGACTTCATCCGGTCTTGGGCCCTCATTCATATAAACTGTGTGAGTGGAATTTTCATTGGTTCTTTCAAGTAATACGTTTCCTCAAGTAATCAAAATGTGTTTTTTTCATTCACTCAATTCGCATTTGACATATTGGTCACATCCTAATGAACATTAACTGCTTTATTAACATCACAACATGAAATTGCTCTGTGTGTGTGTGTGTGTGTGTGTGTGTGTGTGTGTGTGTGTGTGTGTGTGTGTGTGTGTGTGTGTGTATACAATATATGTATACAATATATGTATATGTATGATTTTAAAAATTATTTATTACTTGTTTTAGAAAATGTTGCATCACATTTATTCTGCTAAGCCCTCAATATTTTGTTAGGACTTTCATATTTTGATGTCTCTGGCTCTGGGAATGTGAAAATCTCAAATGGAAACGCATATTTGATGACCGTCTTACCATCGTATAATGTAGCAATCTCTTTATGAGATTGGCTAAATCTGGTAGAATAAAATTGCAACACTTGGCAACAATGGCCACGGTGCCATAGTACCAAGTAATCCTAATTCTCTAAAATCTAAAAATCTTAAAATCATAAAAATTTGAACCCTATCCCTAATAACCATAACTGCAACTGTAATAACCCTAAGCCTCACCCTAATAACCCTAACCCAAATTACCACAACTAAATAAAGGAATGTGCAAACATCAGACAATTAATAATAAAAACAGTCTTCAGGACGTATTCAACAGAATGATCGTTTCAAGTCCGAATAAATCCCTTTAGAAATCAAACCTGTGATTTACAAAAAAAACACCTGTACAACTTTGACCAAAAATGGTAAATTTGCATCCAAACCTCCAATCATGAAAACAAAAATATTGATGAAAAAGCAAAGGAACAACCAATATATTAAAAAGTTTTTACCTGCACTTTGATTCCATTTGAAATAAAAAAATTTTTAAAGAGGAAGCAAGCAGAGATAACAGTAAATTATCATGGACAGCTACCCAAAATTAAGGGACATGTTGTAATGATGTCTTGGAATTGCTTGAGTTTTTACTCCATCAACATCGGTATGTTTTTGCCAACTGATGTGGCACCTGACTTGAGAGCCACCTGCTGGAGATGTAGAGAAAACATAAAACTTGTGTAATCGGAGAGGAGCACACATGTCCTCATGAAG
The DNA here is from genome assembly GCF_964187855.1 of Myxine glutinosa. Taxonomy (NCBI): domain Eukaryota; kingdom Metazoa; phylum Chordata; class Myxini; order Myxiniformes; family Myxinidae; genus Myxine; species Myxine glutinosa. The sequence continues at coordinate 89,211,961 of NC_136266.1, forward strand.
ATGAGTAAGACTTTCCATAACTAACTCTCTTGAACAAAAGCAAATGCATGACACAATAAAAGAAGAGTTTGAAGATGAGAAAATCCATCATCACCAGACTTGAATAGTAGAGCAGCTCATGCGAAAGCAGATGCAACAGCTCATGCGAAAGCAGACTCGATTCAGAAAAAAGATAAAAGGCCAAAAATATTCAACCTTTCAGCCACAGAGTGGCCTTCATCAGGGACTAACGCAGGCCACATGTACTCAGATCTGTAGTTCTGCTATCCACCACAAGAGCTTTTTGGTCACGTTTTTTGCCCTGAAGTCGAGCGCTGGTGGCAGGAATAGAGCACAGGATTGTTGGGCCATCATATTTCTATACACTTTGGTTTACATTTTATACAGTATTGTGCAAAAGTCTTATGCCACCTTGAAAATAAACTTTTATTGGCACATTCGCCTATTTTGACAAATACAATTGTTACATTGATAACGTTTGATTAAATAAACAAAAATTAATTGTATTTTACAATATTAATGCATGAAATTTCACTATTTGGTTTGATCACCTTTTCCATTTTGTTTGGAATGTTTTGGAATGATTTCCTGCAATTTCTAGAGATATTATTGTGAACTTTTTCCAAGCAATCTGCAATACTTCCCATATTTCCTCTTTTGATTTTGGTTGTTTTTCGTTTTCTGGCGGAGAATCTGGCGGAAGAAGGCAACATACTAATAAGGAGCATCAGAAAGAGCCAATAAGCAAGGGAATGAATGAACAAAAAAAGAGGATAGAGAGAAAGAAAGATGGTAGTCTTTAAATGAGAGATAAATATAGGGAGGTAGGGATTAAAGATAGCATGATATAGTGATGAGATGCAGTTATGGAGCCCTAAGGGGAAGAGTGGGATTGTACTCGCTCAAGGAGGCCATTACACAAGTGGACGAAAAGAGGAACAAAGGAGTGCAGTGAAGTCGAGCAGTTAGCCTCAATTTTTGGAAGGCTAGCGAGAAGGCGGAGTGGGGGGCAGGGGGTTCGTAGAAGAACAAGGAGCTGAGACCCTATAGGTTCCTCGCCTTTTGGGCGATATGACGAATAGATCTGTGATATGAAAGCGAAATCTTGAACGGTTTTTGAAATATTGCGAACACAAGCCAAGTTACCAGGACGGTTGCCATGGCAACATAATTCAGCCAATCATCGCCATGACCTAATCAAGTTGATATACTGTCATGAGGAATATAAATCGGCAATATGAAAGCTAAAAGTTCAACGGTTTTTGAAATATCGCGTACACAAAAGTACATTGACTGATGATCGGTCGGTTGGACAGAACTCATTTTAATATCTCCCATCTTAGAACTTGGTGGAGAGGCGGGGGACAACAAGTGCACACGGAGAGGCACTTGCATAAAGTGATAACTTTTCAGTAAACATTGCATGTATGACTTAGAGTGTTTGCTTAGGCCATTTGAGCAAACATAAGGAAATAGAAAAGAGACACTCTCCTGTAGATGTATCAAGTAGATCAAATTTCACAAACGTTCTGCACTCTTTGGAGATATGTCCAAAAAAAATAAAATTGGGGATTGAATTGTTGAAATTGAATTGTCAAATCACCTTCACTCCTTCATAACTCTTTACTCCCGCCTCTGAAACAAACTCCCTCACTCTCTTCAATCCCGCTCCTTTAAAACACCAGGACCTCCAGGTCTTTAAAACAACTGTTCACCACCATCTCTTATCTTCCCCCATCCATAACCTTCATCTCTTCTACCCCCGTTAATTCACCCCAGATCCACTTTTTTTTGAAATCCCGACTTCTTTCTTTCCTGGAAGTTCTAGCAGTGTCCATGTGTTTTATACTTTCCAACCCCCCGTCCCCCCGTCTTCCCATGTCTCCTTCCCCTAAGTCCTCTCCATCCCACAGATCTTCCGTTGTCCCTGTTCTCGGCTGTTGTACTTGTATGCTTCCCTCTCTCTCCTCATCTTGTCTCCCGCTCCCTTTATTGTATGTTTTGTGTGTCCATTTGTTTTTTTGGTGATTGATGTTAGCTCTTACACGAGCCTCGATCCTGTATACAAAAAAAAAAACTGGGGAAATTTTGGGTCAGGGATATCTGACCAAAAAGCACATCGCTTGTAGGATGAGTCTTCTCTTTCCTGTTTGATGTGAAGTTAGTGAAGTAGTACTTGGTTGGCTGTACTTTTTGTTAGTGTTTCAATATATTTCGAATTTTTGGGTGATGTGAATTAACTTCATAGATTAGATAGTTCGCTGTGTTTGGTTCTCTTTCAGGCTCTTTTTTTGCTTATGTGCTTAGCTTTACAAACCAATGACAGACTGAGCAGGAGCACTCTCTGTTGATGATCTTTTTTCTAATTTTGCTTAAAACGCCACTTGTAGTGTTATTGTTGGCATGTTTAGCCAGCATCCTGTGGACCCAAGTCGAATATACAGTACCTGCCCAAGAATTAGCGTCCTGAGTGATACAGCTGCACACGTCTGCAACAGACCGTGAGACCGACGACATATTGTTATCATCATCTCTGCTCTTGAAGAACCAAAGCGAAATGCAAGCAGATGAATCCGCCTTCGATCAGAGGGTTTAGTGCCCCCATCTGGCATTGTTCCTCATGGCAATGCTAATCAGAACCAAATGGAATGAAACAGGAACGTGAAGTTCAGAAGCAAGTACATGTCCATCCAGGGAGTAGTCCAGAATATCAGTGGGGTAGAAGTTGGTTACTGGTTGCATCATGAAGTACTTGTCTTGCTCGCGAAGAATACAGTCGATATGCTTCCGAGAACAGGTAGTACAATACATGAAATCACCCGAATATTCATTGAGGTGCACTAAGCACTATGGGAAGCAAGGAGAAGCTTACATTTCAGGCATTAAGCCTTCGTCGGAGCAAAAGAGATAATACTGATTGCATAATCTGAGTTATATGTAATTAAAAATGGTGGATGTTTTTAAAATCAAAATTTATGAGCTCATTAATTTGGAGCAAGTTAATGGATTGCAGAACACTTTAAAAAATACCCTAAACTTTCCATCTTATAGGTCAGAATTTTATAACTGGAACGGCACTCAGTTGAGCACATGCCTCCGCCAGGCTGAACATTTTACGTTTTATATCCCACTGATAGACCGGATTTTGGCCTTAAACATAATCTAATAGGCTTGTTCTTGTCATCTATGTTCTTCTCACCCCCTTCCATGCCTCCTCCGCCCAAGCCCTCTCCCTCCCACAGATCTCCCGATGTCCCTGCTCTCCATCTTGTTCTCCCGCTCCCTTTATCATATGTTTTATATTTTATGTCAGTTTGTCTTTTTGTGATCAATGTTAGCTCTTACACGAGCCTCGATCTTGTATACAAAAAAAAAAAAAATCTAACATTTATCCACAAAGTTTTGTCATAATCCATCCACAAATTTTTGAGATATCTATACACAAAGAATTAAGTTAAGCACCCCTACACAACGAATTAAGGTAAGCACCCCCTAATATATATTCTTTGTGTATATGTATACATTGGCATATATTCTAAGGTATGTGAGATCAAATAATGATTGGTATGACATTAGCAATTATCCATTGATGCAATTGAGTGATCAAAGTGAAAAAATGTGATTGGTTGAGTCAGTGATCCGATCACGTGGGTCCTACACACGTTATTGACGCAAAGATCGCTAGAGGTCTTCTCAGAACAATGACTGTACGTTAGAAAACATAAACGTCATCCACACTGTCCGTGATGGACCTATAGCTCCATACTTAAATTGAGGTGAAAATATGCCTAAAATTCCCAAAAAATTTCACCTTAAATTATTCAGAATAAAATATTGAAAACGGCATGATTGTTATGTTTTTATGTGACCATAATATCACTTCTCCAGAAAATATAGCAATATCATGGGTATATTACACTGTTTTGACGACAACAAACTTGTAATGTGCGAGGTTGTAAAAAAACGGGGGGGGGGTGCTTAACTTAATTCTTTGTGTATATATGGAGTTTATGACCCCATTTCTCAATGGGGAACAATCACTTATAGAAATTAAAAGACACTCTCGGATCCGGATTCGGATCTCCCCAAAAATCGAATGGATTCTTCCTTGTCACACACCCAACCTCTCCACCAAATTTCGTCCGAATCCGTCCACAACTTTTTGAGATATCCTTTGCACAAAGAGACAGACAGACAGGGGTGAAAACATATGCTCCGTCCACCTTCGGAGGCGGAGGTAATAATTGGAGTCATTCATTCTGGGACTTCAGGCAACCCATGGGAATGGGTACGCCTTGTGCAGCTGATAGTATACCCTAGACAGTTCACTACTCTATTGTATTGTTGCAATTAAATTAGAAGGCTTTGCTGCAGGGGTCTAGCAAATGCATTTTTGAACACCCGATTCACAAAACTTTGGCTGACATGATAACTCAGAGGTGACATCGTCTACTTTGAGCTGTCTAGTCTGGGTTTGATTATTGACCCAACTGTAAGCTGTCATATTGGTGTTTCATAGGTAGGGTGATGCATCACTCTTACATTTTGCTTCCAGGTGCAAAACGATCAACATTAAGCCGGGTGTTCCTTGTGCTACTATTCCCTGGTGGACGTTAAAAATCCCTGCTGCCACTCCAAAAACGTATGCCATTGTATACCTTGGTACCTTGCGTCAATTTTAAATTCCTGGCTGAATTTTTAATTATTGTTTTTTTTTTGAATTTGGAATTTTTTCAATTTTGCACAAATTATTATTTATTTATTTTTCAAATTTCAAATGCCTGCAGCACCTTACAACAGAGTGGCGACCTTTCCATTGTTGTTTCTCAAATGACGGAAACAGTCGCACTAGTTTGACAAGGGCAAAGCGACCTTGTCAAGACGGAACGGGGTCTTGAAATTACATTTAGCCAATGGCGTTGTGAAATAATAAAAAATATATCTTGAGATTCCAAAAAGGGAATTTTAATCAATCAAAGATAAATATTGCAGTTCATTCTGGGCTGAAAAAAATTGTTCATTTTCTGGCAAACAATGTGATCATTGATGCTAATTTCCAGTGATTTTAGAGAAAGTTTTAAAGAAAATAAAGAGATCTAAATATTCCTGCACTTATATTAAACGAAGAAGAATGAACCTCCAGCTATGCACAACCAAGGAGATCTCACCACTCCTTTTCGGTCATGATCCATGCGCCGATAGCTGGCCGGGCACGTGGTTCCGAGCAACGTAACAGAGGAGCTTGTGTTTGGCCCTTGTATTAATGAAAAGAGCATTTACGTGAGCATGTTTTCACAAGAATAGAACTTGAGCTTTTGCGCAGCAGAAGCAGGTAGGACTTTTTTTTTTTTATGGCTGAAAGCCTGCACAGTCCAGGGTCATGGGTCGGCTTGGTTTAAGCTAACGTCACTGCCTAATACGTCTAAATGATTGCAGTAGGTGAGCTAAGATGTATCTTTACCTCCGCCACCATAGGTGGATGGATGTTGTGTTTTCACCCCTGTTTGTCCGTTTATCTGTCTGTCCGTTTGTGAACGAAATATCTCAAAAAAGTTGTGGACGGACTCGGACGAAATTTGACAGAGATGTAGCGTGTAGCGTACGTGACGAGAACGAAATGATTAGATTTTGGTGAAGATCCGGATTCGGATCCGGCTAGCAGAATTTTTTTGGTGATTCTTCACCATTGGGAGATTGTGCCAAAAACGATACATAGCAGGATATCTCAAAAAGCTGTGGACGGATTTGGACGAAACTAGGTGGAACGGTTGGGTGTCTGACAATGACGATTTGATTCGATTTTGGTGAAGATCTGAAAATGGATTCGGATATGAGGATTATTTAATTTTTTAAGTGATTCTTCACCATTGGGAGATGGGGCCAAAAACTATACATAGCAGAATATCTCAAAAAGTTATGGATGGATTTGGACGAAACTTGTTGGACAGGTTGTGTGTGTGACAAGGAAGAATCTATTCAATTTTGGTGAAGATCCAGATCCAGCCAGTAGTTTTTTTAAAAATTATTCTTTACCATTGAGTGATATGGTCAACCAGGTGGAGGTATGTATGCTCTCTACTGAGTGCAGTTCTAGTATCAAATGCATCATTGTTATTGTTTAGGGCTAAACAATATTACAGAATGTTGTTTAGTGCAGAGATAATATATATTATAAAGATTTTATTATCCTTACACTTTTTGAAGAAAATGACTGGGGGAGAGGGGTGGATATTGAGATATTGTAATTGCCTCTGTCAGTCATAAATATTTAATAATAATAATAATAATAATAATAGACAATAATAATAATAATAATTGAATAATTAAAATAATAATAATTAATAATTTATTTAATAAATAGGCAATATTTATCCATCCGTCACGCTATCCCTTCCTAAACGGTAGTGCAGAGATAATATATATTATGAAGATTTTATTATCCTGATACTTTTTGAAGAAAATAACGTGGGGTGGGGGATATTGTAATTGGCTCTGTTAGTCTGTCTATCCATCCGTCACGCTATCCCTTCCTAAACGGTTGGGTAGTGTTACGGATTCGTCACTTCCACCCTTGTTGTTATTATATACTTGTAGGATTTTAAAGTTTCAGGTAATATTGATGTTAAGATTTTTGTGTGAAATGGAGATGACTTTAGTAAAAGGTAAAAAGAAATGTTTGTGAAGGAAAAAGGAAAACGCGGCAAAGAAACCGGAAGAGGGGAGATCGGGAGGGAGAGGAGACGGCCATGAGAGATACAGCCATGAGTCGCATTGAGGCTACGAGCGGACTTTTTTTTTTAATACTGATCGCGAATGAGTTGAAGCTTCCTGTGAAAGGGATTGCCCGCGACATCGTCCTATATGGCGATTGCAATTAAACCTGCATCTCAGGTTTTATTACCAAGCGTGAGTTATTGTTGGCGGGAAAGCAAGAGCCTCCATTACAAGCTGATCCGCCATTTTTCGTCGAGGAGGCCGTCTGCCTGGTGCATTGTGCTTTGTCGTTGGGATTCCCATATCGACATAATTGTGTGGATTGCCGTTGGTTTTCCATATCAGCTTAATCGTTGGTGAACGGGGGGGACGGGGATGTGGGGGGCGCGTAGATTGCGCTCACGTTTGGGGGATTGTTACCGTGCCGCCAGCTGCCTCCCACCTCATAACTCTGCTTCTGCAACCGCGCCGATAACTGCCTGTTCTTGTCGTTCTGCACGACTTCAACCTTCACCCCGCGTGGGGATTTGTGCACGGACTTTGGGAATGTTACATTCCACTCACGTTTGGCGTATCGTGAGTTTATTGCTTTGAGAGAATTGGGGAATGATGGTACCATCATATGTATTGGTCATTTGATGCAAGTGATATTTTCATTGTACTTTCTTTAAGAGTGTTATTATTGTGTATGTGAGAGTTCTTAATACAATTACTTGTTTTGTTCTACAATTGCATTGGTGTGGTTTTACCATGGTTTATTAGAACACTCAAAATAACAAATCTTTCTGCAGCGTTCCCTCTCGAGACTCTGAGGGGCACCGTAACCGGAGTTTGGAGAGGTAACGCGTAAAAGTAGGAATTCATCAAACTTGGTAGTTAAGATCACCAAATGGCAAGAAGATGCAAGATCACTCTAGTCCAGTGGATAGGTGCAATATAGAGATGAATCGTGCACTTTTTGATAAAAGCATCAAACTTGGTACACATATTCAGTAAGGCCATAAGAAACAAAATTAGATATAGTGCCATCCAAGTTTTGGCCTGTGATTGCTATGGCGGCCATATTTCAAAATGGCCACCACAGGACACTAAAATACCACATAACTCAGCAACCATGAGGCCTAGGATCTTAATTCTGGTGTCTATATATAGGTTTTGGGGGTCATAGAAATCAAAGAAGGCAATGTCGAGGTATGTGTGGTCACTTACGGTACCACCTTTTAAACGTAAGTACCATTTTACTGTTTATGAAGACACATTCATGGTCTTTTAGCACGAATGTATTGATTAATTACCAAATGGAAATATATGGAATCATAATACACAAAAGACCACTGTACTGACAGACTACATATTTCATAATATGCTTACTAGTATAATACTAGTATTATCTTTGCTTTTCTAATAAGTGGGGTAAATTCAACAATTTTCATCTCACACTAGACGAGCAGTATACCAGGCCAGTCACATTTGGAGTCAGGTGCTTGAAGCAAAGGCTACGCCTCCACAACCGGACGGATGGGGATGGACTCGTAGTAGTGATGGAAACTGGGACGTTCTTTGGAGCAGTCTTCCTGAAGCCAGCAGAGTTTGCAGAAAACTTATTCGATGCGGTTGTACCAAAGGCTGTCGAACAAACTGCAAATGCACAAAAGCAGCTCTGCCGTGTACAGCTTTGTGCGAATGTGGGGGTCCTTGCCATGATTAGTTCATGTGATATCTGGCATTTCACATTTGATGGTAAGCCTAACTGACTCATGGCACATTGGTATCTACAATAATACGTAACTCGGCTTTGTATTCGTTTTGACTGTTATTTTTTTTATAGCACGATAAGTTTCATTTACGGGACAGGTATCTTATATTTCATCAATACAAAATAAAGCAATACAAATACTGCCAAATGTTGTGTGTCTGTAAACTGGAAAAGGGCACTTATGTTCCAAAAGTGGTACAAGACGTGATCACACATACTCATTATTGCCTTCTTTTAATTCTATGACCCCAAAAACCTATAGGCACCAGAATTAAGATCCTAGGCCTCTTGGTTGTTCAGTTATATGGTATTTTGGTATTTTACAGCCGTCATAGGCCAAAACTGGGATGGCACTATATCTATTTTTTCTTGTAATGGCCTACTGATGATATGTACCAAGTTTGATGCTTTTATCAAAAAGTGCACGATTCTTCCCCCTATCCACTCTACTACTTGCCTGTAGTAATGTCTGGGTACTGGGTACGTAGGTATGGGTATGTGTCTGGGTATGTAATGTCATTATTCTGTCTGACAAATGGTAGATTTGGTCATTAGCAAGAAGCCTATTGTTTTTGGGGGTCAAAAGGTAAATAGGTCAACATCGGCCAAAGGTCACCAACTTTGTCAAATTTCCTCAAATTTTCCTCAATAAAATCCTCAATTTTCATCCGATTGACTTGGATTTTTAAGAGGATTTGCATATATGCTCAATGAATTCAACACCCAACTATTTTTGAGGTCAACATAGGCCAAAAGGTCAACATAGGCCAAATTTCTGAAATCCTAAATTTTTATCCCATTAACTTGAAATTAGAAGAGGACTTGCATATCTGGTCACTGAAGTCAATCACCAAGTAGTTTTGAGGTCAACTTTGGCCAAAAGGTCAACATAGGCGAAATATCTAAAATCCTCAATTTTTATCCGATTAACTTGAAATTTGAAGAGGACTTGCATATTTGGTCACTGAATTCAACCACCAAGTATTTTTGAGGTCAACCTAGGCCAAAAGGACAACATAGGCCATGTTTCTAAAATACTCAATTTTCATCCACTTAACTTAAAATTGGAAGAGGATTTGCATATCTGGTCACTGAATTCAATCACCAAGTATTTTTGAGGTCAACATAGGCCAAAAGGTCAACATAGGCCTAAAGGTCAACATAGGCCAAATTTCTGAAATCCTCAATTTTTATCTGATTAACTTGAAATTTTAAGAGGATTTGCATACCATGTCACTGAATTCAACCACCAATTATTTTAGAGGTCATCATCGGCCAGCAACTTCTTTTAGGGATTTTGAAATTATCGTGCTATGCACGACATATTTCTTGTTTGTTTTTTTGTCTGTGAATAAGATATCTCAAAAGGTTGTGGACGGATTCGGATGAAATTTGGTGGACAGGTTTGGTGTGTGACAAGACCGAATCGATTAGATTTTGGTGAATATCTGAATATTGATTCGGATGTGAGAATTATTTAATTTTTGAAGTGATTCTTCACCATTGAGGGATCGGGCGAAAGCGATATATTTTAAACATATTATAAAAAGTTGTGGACGAGTTATGAATACACTTGGTGGACGAGTTGGTTCGGTGACGAGAACAAGCCGATTTGATTTTGCTTCAGGTCTGAATCCACATCCGGCCTATCAGTGGGATACAAAACATAAACCGTTCAGCCTGGCGTAGGTTTGCGCTCTACCAAGTGCCCTGCTTGTTGCCTTTGAGATGTCTAATGTGCCTTTGATCCCAAATATAACTTCAAAAAAAAATCATGATTGTGCCTTGAAGCATTACTTTGCATCATTGAGCAAGCTCTTCTTTGGAAGAATCTTAAGCTTGCTTTTCCATCTACTCACATTTACTAATGGACATTCAAGCTCCTACAGCATCTTCCACAAAAAAGCAACTTATTGTATACCAGTACCCAGTGGTCAGATTATAAAATGCTGCCTCAGTTGAGTTATGATTCTGCACCAAGACATCGAGTCATCTGATCACAGTCAAATCTCAACTATGGAATAGGTATCGAGTTGTATGCGCAGCTTTTGGTCACCAAGACAATCGTAATACATCTGATAATAATTATTTTTACAATAACTTCCACCGTTCCCATCAGCTAGCTAGTCACGCTTTCTGCTTGCATTGACTGAGAGGATTTGTAGCACAGCACGTTTCTTAGTGGAACGTAAATTAAACTCCTGAAAAATGTCAGACTGCCGGATGCCTGCCAGTCGGCAGGCCAATGTGAAAGGACAATTTTAAATCACATCGGAATGTAAGGCTTTGTCAGACGAGAGCCGGTTGAATCACATGGCCTTGTGCAATTGAAGAACTCTCCTGATCAAGCCAACTCTTCCAGAGAGAGGACGGTGCCATCAGAGACCTCTTTGTGTATATAAAGATGAGAGAGTAAGCATAAAGGGAGTCACCTGCCTGGAGTCTACCTTTTAGATAAAGCAACTGGTTGAAAACAGGTGTGCCACGTAAAACGTGATAGTCTTTGCAGGAAATGTGATGACACCTACTGGTTGTTCTCCAACAGCTCGAAAACAATTACAAAAAATTCTGATTCAGTTCGGGAATGCTCAACGGCGCTGGGTATGTTTATTACAAGAAATCCCATCATGCTTATAATCTATATATATATAAAAGAAAGTTTTTGTTTGTTTGTTTGTTTGTCTGCACGCGCTAATCTCCTGAACGGTGAAAGATAGGAGGAAACCTCTGAAACAAAAAATGTCGGGACTGGCCCCGGGAAGGTTATAGGCGAGGTGGTGAGGCCAGTCGAGGCCGCGTCGGCCGGGCTGGGCCCATTTCGCAATAAATCTTCTTCTTCTTCTTTAAGAATTCTGTTGAAGTACAACTTATGCACTTAATAGGAATATCTGACTGATTGCAACACATGCTTTCAAAATTAGTCCATGGGGACAATCAGACATATTAGTCCATGGGGCAGACAGAAAATCGGTACCAAATTTGGGGCAAAACTTAAGTGGTATTAAAATGTTTGTGGGGTCAGTATGAACAAACTAATATATGATAACCTTTCCACCGGAGTAGCTTAGTCCATTTATTTTCCATCTTAACATTTTGGCCAATTGGCGCTTTTTTGTAATTAAGCAAAGTCATATATCATGAAAATATTCCATTAAAAGCCATCCATAATAAGTTAATAATATTTCCAGCTAACAGAATATTTCCAAGAGTCACTCAGTCCCAAGGACAATGGATGGACCATAGATGATGATGGCAAACTGGCCATCGTGTGGATGCATGGATCACCAGCACCAGAAGCTGTATTGCACTTCTTATCCTGTCAATGTGTGAAGTCTTGCAAATACCCTGAGTGCCCATGTCTCAGCAATGGTTTGAAGTGCACAAACATGTGCAAACTAAAAACCTGTGGAAACCAACCAATTGAGGAAGAACTGGTTGCAGAACTAACAGATATCGATGTCGATGATGGTGATGATGAGTGATGCAATGGAGATTGAATCTATGATTTCATTCTGCAAATAAGAGACAGTTATAAATATCACAGCACCTATGCTTCTATTTCATGATGCCTTGCAGTAGAAACAATGACATGGAAGTTGGCATATCCTGGGAGTAGAATTTCACCAATGCAATCCACTACCATGTACATGTACCCTAATTTTGTGTGTGTTTTGAAGGCAAAGAGTAAAAATGTGGAAATGTCTGATGTTGTTCTTGAATTTCATGCAATGTAAATGTATTCTACAACAGACTAACACATTTGAGACAGAAATATCATACTTTTGGGGGAGGTAGCAAAGCTGTAAAAGTTTATACCCGGTGAAAGTGCATTTTTGGTTCTGCCAGAGGGTGTGCCCATTCAAGAGATGATAATTACTAATAAGCTACCTCTCTGGCAAGGTTATCATATCAAAATATAATCTAGGGATGTTGAACTATTACAAAATGGCAACTAGAATTTGCCCACCCAGATGGTACCGATACGTGAAATTTTGGGTCTGGGCCCATGGACTAATGTACAGAAGATTAAATTCATTCAAAAAGAACCCGGGCAACGCCGGGTGCATTCAGCTATTATTATATAATTCTTGCAGTAAAAACTAGAACGGTGCTCAGTGGAGAGCAGACCTCCGCCAGGTGAACGGTTTACGTTTTGTTTCCCAGAGTGGACCAGAAAATCACAACACAGAATCACATTTAATCAAATGATCCTTGCACAACTTTTTGAGATATCCTGCTATGTATCGTTTTTGTCCCCATCACCCAATGGTGAAGAATCACTGAAAAATTATACGAGCCAGATCCGGATCCAGAGCTTCACCAAAATTGAATCGATTCTTCTTCGTCACACACACAACCTGTCCACCAAGTTTCGTCCAAATCCATTCACAACTTTTTGAGATATCCTGCTATATATCGTTTTGGCCCTATCTCCCAATGGTGAAGAATCACTTAATAATTAAATAATTCTCATGTCCAAATCCATATTCAGATCTTCACCAAAATCGAACGGATTAGTCCTTGTCACACACCCAACCGGTCCACCAAGTTTCGTCCACAACTTTTTGAGATATCCTGCTATATATAGTTTTTGGCCCAATCTCCCAATGGTAATGAATCGCTTAAAAATTATACTACCGGATCCGGATCACAAAATCTAATCACTTCGTCCTCCTCACATACGTTACCTGTTCGCCAAATTGCGTCCGAATCTGCCCACAACGTTTTGAGATATCTTGTTCACAAACAGACAAACAGACAGAGAGGGGTGAAAACATAACCTCCGTCCACCTTTGGTGGCGGAGGTAATGATTGCAGGTGGTACACTGGTACAGTCACATTATTATCCATTTTGAAGAGGTGTAAAGAGCTTGATGATGACACTGCACCACCCAATAGATGGCAATAATACTCGAACTAAATTCCATTGGGAAGTAAAATGAGGCCTGGTCAGCTCACATGCAGGCCTTTTGAAATAATTTGTATAGGATATAACTATTACTAAATCAGTGATACTATATCTACCAACTCAAGGCCATGAATTGTCCAGTGGTGTAGGCCAGATCTCTCCGTTCCCTTTGGGTAGCGCTTGCATGCGTTGTCACAGATGAACGATGCGCTTCAGGGAAATGAAATTGCCCCAGAATGTAATAACGGGTCACTGTCGTGCAGACATTCAAGGGTTCCAGCAACGTGGCAATTAAGACCGATGATGAGTGACCCCATATTGGAAACTACACGCCATGCAGCTGTCTCCCACAAAGCTGAGCATGGCCTGCATCGTATCTGTTTACTCCCAAGTCAGCCTCTGGTACAATCACTAACCTCATTACAAGTCCCAAATGGAATTATCCCTGAGGTTCCTCGCTCCCCGCGAGACTCCGAGATGTTTTCTCGTGCCGCTGTCCAAAGCAATTGAGCCCAGCACTGTAGACCGAAGCAGGACGTCTGCCACAATAGTCCTGTCAGGATCACCTTCCTTGATGGGAGGGCATTTATTTATTTATTTATTTATTCTTGGTTTGTTTGTTAATTTATTTATTTACTTATTTTGCCAAGATTTGCCCAACACAATAATATATTCTGAATAAATAAATAATTATATTCTTCTTGTTGAGTCAGGGTTTCAACCTTTTAGGGAATAGGATTTGGTTGCAAACTGCCGTCCTGATGATTTGCAGGCAGGATGTGACAGACCAGAGGCATTTTCGAGGGTTGTGAAGCAGATTTCTCTCCTCTTACTTACTAGTGAATCATGGTACCAGTAAATGTCTTCATTTATTTGGGGGCGTTTGACTAAAGGTAGACCTTCGTAGCCAAAAACTTGAACCAATTCTAATTTCCACCTGTATTTCCAGGTAGGGTTAATCAGCCAAGGTTTCAGCCAAGTTGCTTGCTAATTACGCCACATGAGAAAAATATTAATTTAGAACAAGACCCACTGAGCCTTATGATCACATGGTAAACTTGAAAGTTTACTTTATGCTGCTGGCTAATCCCAAGAGGTCCAGTCCTTACTTGGCAAGCCTGTAATAAACCTGGGATGCTATATTGGTCTCGAATTGGACATGACATGCCAGAGGAAAGTACATCACGGTGGTGGAAATTTGAGTCTGAAAAGGAAAATTCTCCCACCCACCCCCTTACCCTTCCCTGCCCCCACACTCAGTGATGGAGGTCATGACCTTAGCAAGTCTCTCCATATAAGACCTTCCGACAAGGTCAAGTGATGTTGCGGAGTTCCATAAAATTAGTTCCTGATAAGAATTGTGGCAATTTCAATGTTGTGCACATGCCACTAGAGAATGCATGTGTGTGAGACTGGGGAGTCACCACCACCAGATCATCACTGAGCATCTTGGGCTGAAAAATGCAAAATCACCTGTTAATATTTTATGTCCCACCGACAAGCTTCTCCTGTGTTATGAAAAAATCGCACGTCTCCTTGCAACAGGTGCAAGCTCAGCAAATTACCTCTGCACTGGGAAACATCAGGTTTTCTGGACAACTCCAACAGCTGCCCAATCTCTAGGAACAGACGATTGGTTGATTCAAGAGTGTCTGTCTTGTCCTTGTCATCGGTCGGACATCATTGCAAGGAGAAAGAGCACTGCCACAATTATAAAGAAGGTTATCACCACCCCGCCAACACCACCCAGCATCCCCATCCGGTTTTCATTGTTTCTTGGGTTTTTTTCAATTCCGTCAAGCTGATATCTCACAGGCAGCGAGTGTGGGTTAGTTGTCATAGCCTGGGCCAATTTTCCACTCTATAATAAGCAGCTGAATAAACAACGCATGCGCTCTCAGCCACTAGCGGTAAGGCCAATGGGCAGACCGCATGGCGATAAAGTCTACCCAGACGTACATCTGCTTCCTTGCCGGTGATCTGTCCAATGGCAAGAGAAAATAAGGCAAGAAATGCAGCATGACGTCAGCCGATTTTTGTGGGGACAAGGTTTTCGAAAATGGGTTTCATTGTACTTACTTTGAACAGAAGTGAAATAAGAGGTGGATCTCCAGGCAAGGGTGCCATTTTTCATTATCTTTTATGTTGTCCTTTTTACAAGGTAGGAAGTGCATTTTATCCTTGGATTAGCCCCGAACCAAATTCATTTGAAATCTTTGCTGAAATGTTTTAGCGATCCACCATCAAATGGGGGCTGATGGTTTGTTAAAAACCAAAAAGAGCTCCAACGCTGCATGTTACTCAACTTTACACACGAGCCATACAAGAGAATTTCTAATTTATTGCAAATTTCTTCCTGCCTCATATCTCATCCAGACTTAACCCACCAGCCCTCAAGCCCCACCATGTCGCACTCGCTCAGACATAAATCAACACCTTGTTGGCCTCCCCAAATCTTGCCGAACCGCTGCACTCCACTCTTTTTTCCCCACCGCTCTCTCACCCTCTTCTTACAACTCTGAAATTGTCTCCCTGAGCATGTCCAGTCGTTCTCTTCTGTATTCCCTTACGATAGTGGACCATCGCTATCTCATGACACCCCAAATTACAATTCCTGGTTCTTTCCTCTTTGACTTTCCTCTCCAGCTCAGCTGCACTCCTCAGACATTTACCATTTGTCAGTTTTTCCTGTCTGCTTACATGTCATTTGTCTACCCTCTGATCTTTTGTCAGAGTGAAATGTCCCAGCTTTTTGTCTGTTTGTTCCAGTTCCCTTCTGCTGCATTGTTGATGAATTGGCCTCTCAACTCCGCTGTCATCCTCAATAGCCTTGATATCTCTTAATAAATCGTACTATGCTAAATAAGGCAATTCTCTGTATGTGTAACGTACATCTGAAAATCATTTGAAAAAATTGGGCTGGCCCGATGTCCACCAAATTTTGCGCACGTGTTGCTAAACATGATATAAACAGCGAGAAAATATACAAAATAATTGACGGTTTTGAGCGACCTTGACCTTTTCACCTCAAAAGCAATAGGCAGCGACCTTGACCTTTTGACCTCAAAAGTAATAGGCTTCAGTAACCCAATATGTAAACCCTACTCAAATTTCAAGTCTATCAGGTGAAAATGTACAATTTTATCCAACCTCAACCTTTGACCTTCTCATTTAAAAAAAAAAAAATCCTCTTCTAGCTTTTGTTTGGTGAACCAATTCAATGACCCAATATACAAATTCTTAATAAAATTTCAAGTCAATCGGATGAAAATTTACAATTTTATGCAACCTTGACCTTTTGATCTAAAAAATAAATAAATCGGCGCCCAGCCAATTCCGTGACTAAATATGGAAATTCTAAAAATTTCAGGTCAATTTGATGAAAATTGAAGATTTTATGTCATGCTGACCTTTGACCTTTTGGCAAAGTTATTAATTTGTCTTCTCCATATTCTCATAATAAAGATATGTTGAAAATTTTATGACAAAACTCAAATGGTAAATTAAAATTTCAGGTCAATTAGATGAAAATTGATGATTTTAGGTGATGCTGACTTTTGACCTTGTGAAAAAAATTATTAATTTGACTTCTCCATATTCTCATAATAATCCTTTTTTGAAAATTTGATGACAAAGCTAAAGTGGTAAAAAGAGTTATGATCCAGACAGGCACACAGACACAGAAGTGATGGCAAAACCCCCATTTCCTGCTGAGCGGGGGATGACGGGCTAATAAACTGAAACGTTCATCCCAACAATGAGGAACAACAGGGTCAGTAATATGTCAACATAAAATAAACCTGGTGTGCATCAACATATAATCACATCCACTATTTACTAATTGCCAATTCACTGGGTCCCTTCATCAATACATTTAAACAGATTTAGGGGAAGATTCTGCATGATGATGCAAGGATGCAAGGATGCAAGGGTAAGAAGATTCTGCATGATGATGCAAGGATGCAAGGGTAAGAAGATTCTGCATGATGATGCAAGGGTAAGAAGATTCTGCACGATGATGCAAGGATGCAAGGGTAAGAAGATTCTGCATGATGATGCAAGGGTAAGAAGATTCTGCAAAGGAGGATTGTCGTCGTGGAATGAAGAAGGAAAGGTAAACCGTGTTTGAGGAGGAGTTGAGAATGAAAAGAGGAGGTGTGGATTTAAATGGGATGTTAAAATTTATAAACTTCCACCAGCAGGATGTTCTAGAATAGTGCTCTCTCTCTCTCTGCATTTGGTGATGATGACCTGTGAGTTAATTTATGGTCATGAGGATATATTGATATAATATCACATTGACTGAGCGATACTGAGATAGTGTTGCTGCGGAACAAATCTTTCCTAATATCAGGGGAGAAAAAGTACCAAAAACCCTTTATCATGATTAATCGGTGAGTATGAATTGTACACATTCCCTGTGCGGATATCCCGATGTCCACATCTGAATGATTTTTTTTGTGTTAATCAGACTTCTGCCTCACCGATACAGATTTAACTAGATCACAATTTTTTGGGTTTTCCATTGCCTTCCCAGTGTTGTTTGTCCATGCTCTATCCTTTTAAATGCTAAGCGTCAAGCAAGGAAGCAGCACGTACAATTTTTTTAAGCCTTTAATATGAACCACCAACCTCCCAGACTCAGAGCTGACGCTCTCACCGTTACGCCACCGAGTCTGGAAAACACAGATTACAGGAACATATTTGCCATTCAACTGAGTTAAAGTCAATTTGTACTTAGAGATTAAGATATTGTTACAGATCCGCCGCCTCCTGTAGGAATTCTCGGATTCCATCCCCGTCCGACGAACCACTGACGGGTTGCTAATAATTCCGCAGTGTGACGGGTTGCTAAGCAACCACAGATGCCATTTGAGACACTTAATTTTGGTATTGTCCAGCGTCCAATCCCGCCTTACCTTCCTGGTAAATTAATAACCCCAGATAAGGACTGTGCTTCCTGACGTGCCACCATGATCAAATACGGCTGAGCGTTACACAAATGGTAGGTTTGATCAAATCAAATTGAAGGTGGACACAACGGCTAATGGATATCCATGTCGGAACAGTGGGGCCAAACTCCCTGTTCTACACACTATACTTAGCCAATGGAGTTGACAACTGGAGAGTTTGGAAAAGTGTTTGAGTTGAGATTTAACAAAAAGGCACGTATGTACAAGGCAGTGCCACAAAAGAGATTCTTACCCCTAGCATAGACGCCCACTCTTAATCAGTCACTTGTTACAAAATCCAAACGGGCGCCACAGTCATACCAGGAAATGAGGAAAGAAAGAAGTGCAGAGAGAGACAAGAATACTAGGCATGTTGAACATAAGTACAACTTGCATAAGTACATATTGTACATTGTACATAAGTACTCTTGCTCATCGTACATAAGCTGGTGAGCTCACATGGGTCCAAAGAAAATGGAGGCTGGGGGTAAGAAGAAGGGGGTGTCATACAATGTGTCCTGAGAGGTGCAGAGGGTGGATGCATTTGGCGTTGGAGGGAAATGCCGTTAGGTGCAACAGTCAGAAAGCTCTGAAAAGAGCTTATCGTATATTTCCCCATCCAAAACCTTGATCTTTTCTACCCCCACTAATTCACCCCAGATACACCTTGTTTGAAATTCCAACTTCTTTCCTGGAAGTCCTGGCAGTGTCCATATGTTTTATACCTCTCCCACCCCCCCCCCCCTTCCCATGCCTCCACCCCGCAAAGCCCTCTCCCTCCCACAGATCTCTCGATGTACCTGCTCTCAGAAGTTGTGTTTGTGTTCCTCCCCCTCTCGCCCCATCTTGTCTACCGCTCCCCATGTTATATGTTTTATGTGTCGGTTTGTCTTTCTGTGTGATTAATGTTAGCTCTTTCACGAGCCTCGATCTTGTATACAAAAAGAAAAGAAAAAAAAGAGCAGTTGGCACTTGGGTTGACGCTAGTGCATCCAAAGGGAATGAATGAAGTGGAGTAGCGACAGTAAGAGAAATATTGTGTGAATCAGTGTGTTTGGATGACGCGCCTAGGAATTCTCCACTGGGCTGGTTGTCTGACTGGTATGGGACCTCACTCACTTCCTGCTTGTCCGCCAGCTCTCCACTTATGCTGCTGATACCAACCACCAGCTCGCTCCCACATATTCCCAGACATATCTCTCTGTTCTGAGCTCCGCCTGAACTTTTATAACCACAATTTGCCCTTCACTGTGGCCAGATGCTGTATGATCCTCCTGCTTGCCCATTGGGCCACTCCATCTCCCGGTGATGCGCATTGGCTCCTCGAAACCTGGCAGGATGGTGGGGCGAGACGTTGCCTCATGCCGGCCTGTGGGGAGTCCACTCAGTCATTCCCCCCCCACCCCCCGGTCATGCCTGCTCAGGTTTTGATGTGGTTTTGATTTGATGTGGAGTGGTTTTATTTGTGTGGTTGTGTGGTGCAAAGCATGTTTTAAAGTGTGTGCGTGGATGTGCTGTATAGGTGTAGGGAGAGATCGAGAGAGAGATAGATAGAGAGGGATAGATAGACAAGAAAAGAGTCACTCTGAGGTTAGATTCTCCTGCAAACAACGGATATTCCATTCCCACTGACACGGGGGAGTGGGGAGCCAATTTGTAGTTCCACAATATACTACGGAAATAACTACAGTTGGGTTTCTTTATGTATGTGTCTTCCTATTTACTTCCACGGGATCTCCGAAAACCATCACAATATATTCACCAGTATTAGATACTAAGTAAGGAATGGTGTGATTTTTTATTATTAAAAAATCTCGTGATCTAAGATAATTATGAAATTATGTTGATTATAAATGCGACTAGTATAAAGCCCATCAAAAATGATGGGTTGGAACAGTTTTTGAAGGTACAGCCACGTGAGCATGCCAAAGTCTGAAGTCTGGGCCTAGTGTCAGGTGTGCTTATATTGTGGTGGACACATTGTCAGTGGGCAATAATTCCGCGCACCAGTGGGTGGCGCGAGCGTCCGGGCATGGAAGCGCAGCTCGGGCCACGCCCGGAGCGAAGGCGTCACGAGGCGCAGGGTGGAACTGAGATACATGCCCCGCCTTTCGGCCGACCGGCCACGCCCGGGGGCAAGGCGTGGCCTCGGGACAAATATGCGGGCTTGAGAGTCGAGCCCGCCCAGTGCTTACGTGTGAGCTGTTAATAAAGGGTTTCAGTTTGTACAAAGCGTTGTGGCCTACCTTCTTGGCAAACGAATTGTGTCTGCACAGCACCACACTGGTGACCCCGACTGGTTCAGCCGTAGCTGACCCCTGAACGCGCCATGGCTACCAACGCTGTCGCCGTCAAACTCCCGGAGTTCTGGGAAGCACAAGCCGACGTTTGGTTTGTGCAGGCCGAAGCTCAATTCCAGCTCCGGGGCATCACAGCGGACGACACCATGTACTACCACGAGGTCGCCTCCCTCGGGCCCGGCACTGCCGCCCGCGTCATGTCCAACCTTCGGCGTCCACCAGGTACCCACAAGTATGCGGTGCTCAAACGTTTTCTCCTCGCCACGTTCGGGCTCACGGAGGCCGAACGCGCCGACCGCCTCCTGGACCTTCCCGCCCTCGGCGACACACGACCGTCCGTTCGGATGGATTTTATGTTGTCCCTTCTTGAAGACCAGCGCCCGGATTTCCTTTTCCACATGCTTTTCCTCCGCCAGCTACCTGCGCAGGTGCGGCTCGCGCTGGCCGGTTCGAACTTAACGGAACCCCGCGCCCTGGCCGGAGAGGCGGACAAATTTTTCGCGGCCTGCGACACGCGGTCGGTGTACGGTGCTGCCGTAGTGGATCCCGGTGCGGGGGCTACAGCGCCCCCTGATTCCCTCGTGGCCGCTGCTATGCCCCGCCCACCACCGCCGCCACCGCCACCACCACCGCCGGCATGGCCGCCGCGGCAGCCACCACTGCAAACCTGGTGCTACTATCATGCCAGGTTCGGCCGCAAGGCTAGAGCGTTCTGCCCGCCGTGTTCTTTCGACGGGTCGGGAAACGACAGGGCCACGCTCACTTGCGGCCATGAGCGTCGGCCATTCCGGCAGCCTCCTGTTCATCACAGACACCTCGTCTGGTCGCCGTTTTCTGTGTGACATGGGAGCGCAGGTAAGCGTCCTCCCTGCCTCCGCGTCCGACAAGCAAGCCGCGGGCCGGGGCCATGCCTTGCTCGCTGCCAACGGAACTCCCATCCGCACATTCGGGAAGCGTTGCCTCTCGCTGCGTTTTGGAGGGCAGCGATTCAAATGGTCTTTCGTCACCGCCAGCGTGCCAATGGCCCTGCTCGGTGCAGACTTCCTTTGTGTGAATGGGCTGTTGGTGGACGTTAAGCGTCGACGCCTCGTCCAGGCCGAAACCTTCAGCTCGCTCGCTTGTTTGCTGAGCGGCTCACCAAGCGGCTTACCAAGCGGCTTGCTGAGCGGTTCCGTCCCGGCGAAGTTAGTCTGTACGCTTCCGGCAGCGAATGAGTTTACCCGCCTCCTCGCCAGTTTCCCGGTACTCACGCAGCCCACCTTTTCAGCGGTGGCCGTCAAACACGGGCTGGAGCACCGTATCCCCACCATCGGACCACCGGCCTACGCCTGGGCGCGCTGCCTCGACCCCACGAAGCTCGCCGTGGCGAAATCGGAGTTCGCCACGCTGGAGCGGCTGGGCATCGTACGGCGCTCCAACAGCGCATGGGCCTCTCCTCTGCACATTGTGCCCAAGCCCGGCGGCGGATGGTGGCCGTGCGGTGACTACCGCCGGCTCAACGACGCCACCACCCCCGACCGCTACCCGGTCCCGCATATTCAGGACTTTTCCGCCCGGTTGGCGAAAACGACCATTTTCTCCAAGGTGGACCTCATCCGGGGCTACCACCAGGTCCCCGTACAACCGGATGATGTACCGAAGACGGCCGTCATCACACCTTTCGGCCTCTTCGAGTTCTTGCGGATGCCTTTTCGGGTTGAAAAATGCGGCCCAGGCATTCCAGCGGCTCATGGACAGCGTCTTGCACGACTTGTCCTTCATCTACGTCGACCTGGACGACATCCTAGTCGCGAGCGCGTCGCGGGAGGAGCACCTGCTCCATCTCCGCACGCTCTTCGAATGCCTGGGCCTGCATGGCCTGATAATCAACCCCGTGAAGTGCCGTTTCGGCGTCACCACCATCGACTTCTTGGGGCACCGCATCACCAGGCACGAGGCCATCCCTTTACCGGCCAAGGTGGAGGCGGTCAGGAGTTTCCTGACCATAATGCCTCCAAAATGCCAAAACATAATGCCTCCAGGGACTTTGTCGGCGGAGGCATAAAAATACATTATGAAGCAACAGATGTAGGGTTGGCATGATAGTTTCGAGTTCGCACACTCACCTCTGAGTTGTCTAACCTGCGTTTGAATCCCGACCCAGCAATAACCTGTCACCCTGGTGTTCTGAATGCAAGGTGATATATCATTGTGTGTGCCATCCATGAGAACAATGATAAAAGCCCGAGGACCCATCGGCCAACACTTGTTGGTGGTGGACGTCAAAGATCCCACATTGTGTTTCGTGAAGAGCAGGTGAGTTAAAAAAAAATTAAAAATTAAATTAAAAATCCCCCAGAAAATTACAAATTCCTGTCCAAAACACCTTATCAATCAAGTTAGGTATCCTTTGTCGAAGTGGCGACGTGTCCCGGATTGGTTCTAGCCAAGGAACGTTTCTCGACTCGCTGTGATGTGTAACAGATCCTTGTAAAGACTACGGGCCTCGAACTAATTAAAATGTAACGTCGTTCATTTTTTCACTATTCTGCAGAATTAGCCACGTTTTCGTTTTGCTGACGCCTAAAATCATTCTGGGATTCAATTTGCAATTCACGAGGAAATATGGCGAAAAAGGGATAATTTTGATCATGATCAGACATTGTAAATATTCTGATTTTCCCAATTGACATTTCTCAACATCGTCCACATTCATTTAAACAAAAATACATAAATATGAAAACAAAAACTGTTTTTTTTAGTTGCTATATTCATATTGTGTAGAGTCACCTCGTGCTGTGAATCGTGTAAACAGTGTTATTCTAAATATATCCGATCCGATCCGATCGGTTCTCGCCCCCTGTGAAATGCCTCTCGACAGTTGCACAGACATTTAATCTTCTTCTTTTTTATTATTCCCTGGATATTGTCCTTGTAACGATTGTACAGAATGGTGATGTGTGTCCAGCTGGTTATACGCAAACGATTCATTTCTGAACCTTGAATCAGAAAGGAAACTTTCGATGCAGAGATTAAGTATTTCTCCAGAGTCCTTTCCTGTGTTTCTTGAGCCTGATGCAGCTTGGCAATGATGCTCACTCCTCTCTCCTCACTGCCATGTCCTATAAATCTTTACAAATAAAGCTACAACGAGCAACCTAATTCGTTTCGGATCTCTTTCTTATTAAACACCAAGAATATTTATATAGAAACAAAATGGCAGGTCATATATACCGCAGGGCTCATTTCATCAAAGTTTGTCAAATCAATTTCATATACTGCATATGTATATTGTGCTATATAAAATGAAATATAAAATGCTATATAAGTTTATGCTATATACAATTTATTATTACATTTATTATCTATCTATAATTCCATTAATCTCTGTGTGTTTGTATGTGTGTATGTGTGTATGTGTGTATGTTTGTCTGTGACCGCTGTTTCTCGACAACTACCGGTCCGATATACTTGAAACTTGCCAGGTATATTGCTGGGGACCCGAGGATGTGCCTTTTCAAGGTTTGAAATTAATCGGACAAGTAGTTACCGAGCTATGGCGATTTCTTTACCAAACACCGCAAGCCGTTCGCTTTGGACCAAACCATTTCATGTAAATAGAGGGGGGGGTTCTGTGGTCGTTGCGAATGGACCAAACCATTCATGTAAATAGAGGGGGGGGGGTTCTGTGGTCGTTACTGCCACGTGGTTTCAAAGTTTTTTTTTGTTGTTGTTGTTTGCACGCATGTTTTTTTGCACCCACGTACGGGCACGCCCTAGGATGTTTACACACACACACCCCTACACAAATTTTTTTTTTTTTTTTTTTTTGGCAAGGAACGGGCACCCACGTACGGGCACGTCCTAGCTTATATATAGTACGGGCATGCCCTAGTATAGATAAATGTAATAATATATGTCAGTTTTGTTATCGGTTTAACAGCTTTAATTTACCAAAGTGCTTTGTTGTAACTTATGATGTTCCATTCTGAATGAGATACTCAGAACTCACAAAGACATTCGAAACTTTCATTTAATTTTCTTCAATAACATAAATCTGTATCTTATTATAATAGAGCAAACATATATGGTTATGTATACCGCTATGAATGTCTATATGCGACGCAAACGTCTTCTTCTTCTTCAAATAAATTACCACCCTCTTAATTGCGTTTAGACTGCTGAGACCCCTCAGACCTTTGACGACCCTTTAATTCCCCCAAGACCCTTCATACCACCAAGACCCCAGAAGACCCAAAATACCCTGAAAACCCCCAAAGACCCAAAACACCCCAAAGACCCAAAATACCCTCCAAGGCCCTGAGGCTCAAAAAGGCCCTGAATACCCGAAGACCCAAAAACACCCCGAAGACCCAAAACACCCTAAAGACCCAAAACACCCCGAGACCCAAAACAACCCGAAGACCCAAAACACCCCGAAGACCCAAAACACCCAGAAGACCCAAAACACCCTGAAGACCCAAAACACCCTGAAGACCCAAAACACCCCGAAGACCCAAAACACCCCGAAGACCCAAAACACCCCGAAAACCCAAAACACCCCAAAGTCCCAAAACACCCCGAAGACCCAAAACACACCGAAGACCCAAAACACCCCAAAGTCCCAAAACACCCTGAACACCCAAAACACCCCAAAGACCCAAAACACCCCAAAGACCCAAAACACCCTAAAGACCAAAAACACCCCGAAGACCCAAAAGACCCAAAATACCCCGAACACCCAAAACACCACAAAGACCCAAAACACCCCAAAGACCCAAAACACCCCGAAGACCCAAAACACCCCAAAGACACAAAACACCCAGAAAACCCAAAACACCCCGAAGACCAAAAAGACCCAAAAGACCCTGAAAACCAAAAATACCACAAAGACCCAAAAGACCCCGAAGATCAAAAATACCCCGAAGACCCAAAAGAACCAAAAGACCCTTAAGACCCAAAAGCCCCTGAAGACCCCGAAGACCAAAAAGACACTGAATACCCTTAAGACCCCAAAGCCTCTGAAGACACCAAAGACCCAAAAGACCCTGAAGACCCAAAACACCTTAAAGGCCCCAAATACCCTTAAGGGCCCAGAGGACCCAAAAGACCCTGAAGACCCAAATGGCCCTGAAGACCCAAAACACTATGAAGACCCAAAAGACACCGAAATGGTCAAAGATGCCTACCCCTCTGAAACGATGTGTGGTGAGGCGTGCGGAGCGCGCCGAGTCACGCTAATAATTAATGAGAAAAATGTTTCTTTACAAACAATATATGTAATCTATGAGATGTGTGTGTGTGTGTGTGTGTGTGTGTGTGTGTCGTTAGCTCTATTTGTGGGTTTCAAGAGGTGGAACCAGGACCCAAAGGACCCAGGACCCAAAGTATCCATTGAAGGAGCTCGGGCTCCCACGTCGATCGGAAGAATGGACGCGACAAAAAGCTGGAATTCGTCCGAGTTGCTTTATTCAAACAAAACACTCAGGTACTCTGAAAAGCCCGTTTATCGGGCAGCAATATATATATATACACATGATCCCGGAGCGTTTGCCCAGGAAAGGCGAGAGGGGGCGTGGCCGAGCGTCCTGGCTGCGGCCTGGCAAGTTGAGGGCGAGCCTGCCCGGGCATGCCCGGGCGTCCCGACCGAGGCCTGGCAAGTTGAGCGCGGGCCTGCCCGGGCGTCCTGGACGAGCCCGGCATGGTGATCGCTCCGCGTCCTTGATAGGTGCAAGGCGATTGTGAAAACCCAGCGGTAGCCGCTACACCATCTCCTTTTCAGTAAGGGATCACAGTTCATGGACCAAACTGTTTAACTTTTTCAAAGTTTTGTTCCAAGATATCTTTTCAGGATCATCACCGAACCCCGGATTGCCTCCATTTGTAGTTCATTTGTCGTAATATTCCCGGGGATGGTTTTTAAAATCTCAGTGAGCTTTCTCTTCATCATTCCTGTTGCTCCAATTATCACTGGTAAAATTTCGCTGCTCTTCAGCTTCCAAGATCTCTTGGCCTCATTTTTGATGTCCTGGTATTTGGTCATTTTCTTGATTTCTGCATTGTTTGGCCAAAATCGCTGGGTACTGATATCTCAATCAGCAATGCTGAATTTTCCTTTTCATTCCTGAGTACAATGTGCGGACGCAAAGCTTTGTTTTCTATGTTCACACTCAATGGAATCATCAGGTCGCACGTGAGCATGACGTCCTCGTTTTCAATAATTGCCCTTAGTTCGTGTTTCCATGGGTTTTCTGGTACTGAGATGTTTAATTTTTTGCAGATTTGCCAATGAATCACTTTGCATACTTTGTTGTGCCATTGTGTGTAAAGTTGTTCTGATAATAGTTTTTTGCATCCCGAGAGCATGAGTACTTTCTATTTCTGTCTTGCAGAATCTAAACTTGTCCGTCTGGCTCAGTCCCACCATCTTTTTTAATCCATTGGTGTAGTATCCTTCATCTTGGGCATTTATTATGATTCATTCGCCGTCCCAGTTGAGCTGACCTCTTATTAGCCATTCCATTAAGCCTTCTTTGTCTATCCCCACTTTGTCCAATTCTTTTTTTCTATTTTCCTGCTCTTTTGTCATTCTCCCAGTTGTTGGTGAATATTTATTGATATTTATATTTAAACATTTCTTTTGTCTTTTTTGCAATTGTTGGGGCTGTATTTGTTGCTGTTTCATTTTTATGTGTGGCATCTTCTATTCACACCTGTTTTTGGGAATTATTTGCAAGGTGAGTTTGGGATACTTTTTCAGGTTTGTTGTGTTCATGTTTGTTTACAAATTGCATCTGATAGTCTGTTGAGCATTTCACATACTCACCGAGTCCTACACTCGTCGCTCTGTGCACCTGGTTGAGTTCCAGCAGGCCACTCCCTCTCGTCTCGGCAGGTACATTCTTGGGATACGCTGGTTTTTGAAAAACATTTTGTGGATGGGAAGGAGTTTTCTTATTTTGATGTCTAACTTGTTGATTTCTGATTGGGGACAGTTTATTATTCCACAGCTATATTGGAATACTGGTACTGCGAATTTGTTTATGGCTTTGATTTTCTTTCTTGGGGAGAGGTATGTTTTCAGAATCAGCTTCATTCTCCGCAGGTATTCACTGCCGATTTTTTTGCGCATTTGTTTGTGACATATTTGGTGGCCCTCTTCTACTCTGAGGTATTTGTATGATACTTCGTTTTCTCACTACTGTATTGTTGTTTCAAGGTCAATTTTTATGTTGTCTGTTTTTGTTGGTTTACCTTGTACAAATGTGCACTTGGCATACTTGTCCAGTCCAAATCCCATTTTAATGTCCTCGGAAAACGGTTTTACTAGTTTAATTGTTCTGTGAATATGTGTGTGTGTGTGTGTGTGTATGTGTGTGTGTGTGTGTGTGTGTGTGTGTGTGTTTCGCCATTTTTCTCAGAGACAGCCAAACAGATCTTCAAACTTTCAGATGTTCATCAGTGAATGCGGTGGAGTGTTTTAGGCAAAAATAATTGAAAGAAAGGTAGATTTTTGGGGATTATTTTAATTGCTCTATAGTGCCTAAACCTTTAGAGTGATGTGAAAAGTAATATTAAATGATCCCTGACCTGACTAGAAATGAAAAGTAGTGTTTTGGGTCCCCATAAAAATAGAAAAATTTGATTTTATTTGTCCCATAGGAGACAAAGAGCATAATGGTAAAAGTCTGTATGAGCAGCATTGGGACGAGTAGACTTGTTAAGAGATAAGTGCAGTCCATACGAGCTTCATGGAAATACTGTACGCGAGCTAATATGAACATCGTACCAAAAACATCGTGCATTTTCTTTATTCCCGAGTATCATTTTCTTACACGACCCGTAAATGCTAGAATACAACCTTCAATTCATACACTTTGTATTTACACATGGCTTTATTTTCGCACGTTGAAGTAGCATGCATTTTCATGATACACGTCATCGATTCCACAGTTGTTTGGCTCGTTCAAGAGCAACGGCCTTTGTTGCGGGCGCTAATTGGCCATTGGCGACCTTTCTGGACACTCCGTTCATCCTGAAAGCCGTTGGGAGGCAGCGAGATCCACTGCGTGCTTGTGATGTGGACGGTGGACGTCCCATGAGTGATTGAAGAGAGGACCGTTCGGTACGCCAGCCGAAGGACCAAACGACGGCATCCGACTACAAAGGGCTGGTGGGGGCAGGGCAGCCACCAATCAGGGCCCAGAGTCTGCCCACGGACTTCGAGAAGGCTGGTGATGAGGTGACAGGCTACCAATCAGGACCTGAGGAACTTTCGCGAATCTACTAGAGGGATAGTGGAGGCAGGGCGACACGTTGGATGATGGCCTACCAATCAGCAGCCCAAATAACTTTCTAGAGTGGCCCCCACCCTCGCCAGGGCCTTACTAAAAGCCCTCGGGTGCTTGGTCCGCCTCTCTCTCACCACGACTGCCTGCCTGCCTGGTCCTGCCCATGCCCGTGTTCATGACTGCATGCTCTCTCTCTTGCCTGCCTACCTGACCACCTGCCTGCCTGACTGCCTTTGCCTGCGTGGTGCTCGTGGTGGTGACTACCTTTGTCTGCCCGTGCTCATGTTGGTGCCTGCCCTTTGCCTGCGTGTTGCTTGCATTGGTGACTGGAGCTGGGAGCCTTCAGGTGGAGGAGCACTGAGCAAATTGGGGGCCAATTTTCCAGTATTTTCCAGTATTATTTCTTTCCAGTATTTCCAAGCCAACTGAGCACAAGTATTTCTCCCATTTACTCCCCCCTCCCTTAGCGTTTGGTTACATGGAACCACGACTGGTTCCATTCAGCATATATATATATATACATATACACATACATATATGTGGATATATTGTTACGGTCGCGGGTTTTGTGTCGACTATGAGGGGGTTAGCCTCTGTTCCCTCCCGAACTTACCGGACTTGAGGCTGCCACGCAAGAATACCTTTGTACCTCGTTCGAATACCTTCCTACCATCTATACATACATACAAATACCTTCATATGTATGTATAGATGTATGTATGTATATATATATATATATATATATATATATATATATATATATATATATATATATATATATTCTTGCGGATCTCAGCGCCGGCCTTTTCCCCTTAACAAGGGGCGATTAGTCCCCTTGTCTTTTACTAGCCGACGGGACCCGGGACCGATGACATCACTCATGGACAGCGCGAAGTAGGGTCGTAGGACTAATCACTAATACCTAAGTACTCGCGCCGCCCAGAAACGAGGAAATAAGCCCCGCCCGAATCACGGGTGTAGGTGGAAACGCCGAGCGGTAGCGAACCCGTGACCCAAGCCGTTATCAAGGACAACCCGATCCAAGCGGTCTGTAATCGTGCCACGCTTACCCAATGGAGGAAATGACTGAAACGGTCGAATTTGGGAAGGAAAGGAATAACAGATTTATTTACACTTTGTACAATAAGAAGAAGAATACACAGTGCAGCCTTAAACAGTCTTAACCTATCCCTGGACAAACGGGCCCGTCACACTCAGACACACTCACACGGGGTTGCAGATGAACAGGTTGATGGTCCAGGGATGGCGTCCAGGCAGCTCGCCCTCCGGTTCCCAACTTGCACCGCGAAGCAGATGAACCAGATGGCAGGAGCTCTCCATGTGTCGTTTGGCACGCATGGGATAATTACAGGGCGAACGGTAGGGCTGGCTTCAGCGGTAGGGCTGTACGGTAGGGCTGTACGTAATCAACGGACAGTTCAATACGCGCTTCTCAATGCACTGCTCAATCAATGCCTTGAACTGTCGTGTGCATGCTGGTCCTCCCAATGCAGTTCTCACACAAGTGCTCCGGATCAGTTCTCTCAATACCAGTGCTTCGAGTCCTTTGTACGTGCCTCTCCCTTCTTATCTCTCAACTCTCATGCCGACAAGTCCTTCTCGTAAGTCCTTTTACAGCCAGTCCTCTCAGCACGCCCTTTCCCCACAAGTCCTTCCAACAAGTCCTCCTGGCAAGTCCTCTGTAAGCGCCTCTCCCTTCTCATCTGAGGTGGGGGCCTCGCGCCAAGGGTTTTATTGCCACGCCCTTGGAACCCTCTCGAACTCACCAGACGTTGTTTGCCACGCCCTATCAAGCCATGCCCACCGAGCTCTGGTTGGCTGTTGCTCTTACCGTCACCGCCTTCTGACGTGCTGCTTGTCGCGGCCACACCCCGACCTCGCGCTCCTCCCTCTTTTCAGGCCTACCTCGTGGTTACCCGACTAGTTTGAGCGAGCAACGGGCAGCTAACGCTGCTGGCGGCCAAAGCGTAACAAACTTGAGGGATGCCAAATGGGGCGCGGGATCGAGTTTGCCCATACATGGAATTGAAGGGCGGCCGCAAAATGAGAGGGACCTAAGCTTAATTCTTTACACAACGCAGATATTACTAGGGACAGTGGCCTACTCTTACACATACTACGACATAACTAATTCTAATGGGCCTACGTGTTGCTTGTGGACTAACTATGGGGGGCAAACCTTTAACCTTTAATGATGTTATATGTACAATCTCAAAACCTCAACAATATATATATATATATATATTGTTGCGGATCGCGGGGGTCGGCGATGTGAATACAGACCTTGAGCATACTCCATTTCTTTCCCCCGCAAGTGCTTTTCTAACTCCTCCGTCTCTCCAATTTCCACTATTGCTTCAGTTATTTCTTTTTCTTTAATTTCAATGTCTTTTCCCTCGACGACCGCTAGCGCTAATAAAATAAAATTCTCTACTTCTGCCGTCGCCGGCTTTCCCATATAATACCCCGGGTCATGATTTCTATACCCGTCCAGTTACCTGCGCCTTGCTCAGCCTCGCTCAACCCGCGCTCCTCAAGCCGCGTTACCTTGTAGCGTACAAATGCGACCTCCTCGCTCGCCCTGTGGTCAATTTCCCTCTCAAATTCCTTTGTCTCATACCTGGCTTGCCCCCTCGCTAGCTCTCGTTTACTTCCCGGGCATGGCCATTTATGTCCTCCAATTGGTCCCCTACTTTATCTTCTAATCCCTCCAATTTGTTTTCTAATCCTCCCAATTTATTTTCTAACCCCCTGATTTTGCTATCTAATCCCCCAATTTAGCTTCCCAATTGCTTCCCCATTCTATTTTCCATTCCCTCACTATCGGCCCTCATTTCTCCCATCTCCTTCCTCAATCCCCCAATTTGGTTGCCCATTTTCTCCCCCATTCTATCCATTTTGGCACCCAGTTGGGTCAGGAATAATCTGAGGTCAAACCCCATTTGCACAGTGGCCCCGGCCGCTACCGCGGGCTCGGCCTCCGCCGCCATGTGCGCGGCGCCGCCATTTTGCGTGCCTGAAACCCCCACTACCGCACCTTCATTGCTTTCCTCCTCCATCTCTCCCACTTCTTCCCTGGGGTCCTGGGTTGCCTCTAGCTCCTCTTCTATTTCCCCCACTGGCATCCGATCACCTTGATTATCCATTGCACGATTTAATTTAGATCTTAATAAAAATTTCGGCCACTCGAAATTTTGACCAAATTTGTTCAGATGATAAAACATTTGGTTCGGGCTTCAAATCCCACTCCCAGACACCAATTGTTGCGGATCTCAGGAGTCGGCACTCCCCTTATCAAGAGGGGATTAATCCCCTTGTCCTTTAAGCTGGCTGTCCCGAGTCCTGGAGCTATGACGTCACTTCCGGTCAGCGCTGAATAGGGTGGTAGGCCGAATTGTTCCTATTACCTAATTACCAGCACCTTCCGGGAAGCGAGGATATGAGCCCCGCCCGAGCCGCGGCGTTAGTGGACATGCCGAGCGAAGCGCGCCGCGACTCAGGCCATTACCAATGACTAACCCGATTCTGAGCGGTTCCTAATCGTGCCACAGGTACTCAATTGAAAGAAAGGATGGATGCGATTGGATTAGGGAAAACCAAGAAAGAACAAGGTAATTTATTTACAAACCAAAAAGAAGAGGAAAGGAAAGAATGTACAGGAAGAAGAAGAAGAAGCAGGACACAGGGCAGTCTTATTACAGTCTTATTCTACGACCCCAGACAAACATACACACTCACACGGGGATTGTAGCTGGTAGGGTGGAAGGTCCAGGCAGATGGTCCAGGCGATGGGGTCCAGGCTCCGGTCCCGCGGGCAAAACCCGGCAGGCAGCTCCGCGTATGGTGGAATGCGAGCGGACTTTACATATGGCGGGGGGAGGCTGGTGTCCTTCAGCGTACGTAATAATTGTATGGCTGTGCCAAACGCACCCGCTCCAAGGTTCTCTTACAGCGTCAGCGAGTGAGTCCTTTCGCAATGTGCGCTCCTGGATCAGTCCCGTTACAGGGGGTTCTTCTGCACAGTACCATAGAAAGCAGTCCTTCAATAAAGCGCCTTTCCCAATAGTCCCTTTTCATGAGTGCCGCTGAATAAGTCCTTTACGATCAGACGTCTCCGCGCAGTCCTGCGAAAGGGCTTTGCGCTCGCGCTTTTATAACACGTGCCAAGATCACTCCGCGCTCCACAAAGGCCACGCCCGTCGGTGATCTTACATCAGCCCTGGTTGGCTGGTGGGGGCTTACCGGCCACGCCTTTGACGGCTAGTTGACAGGCCACACCTTGTTCTTGGCGTTCCGCCCCCTTCTTCCTCGAGCCGACCGCATGGTCAATGGCGGCACCTGAGCGAACGCTAACCAAGGCGCGTAACAGAATTGGGAGAGAGAGGTTGGCAAAATGGACGAAAGGGCCTACTCCTTATTTGATTGATGCAACGCAGATTCAACTATTGGAAACACGGCCTTATCTGAAACACATAATAATGAAATAACTGAGTTCCTATGGTGGCCTACGTGTTGCTTGTGGACTATCTAGGGGTGCAACCTTTAACCTTTAATGTCATATTTACAAGAGTTATTTATTTACAAAAGTGTGGGTTCTAAAACCGCAACAATATATATATATATATTTGTATGTATGTATGTATGTATATATTTTTGCGGATCCCGGGTCCTTCGACGTACTAAGGGGGGGTTGAAAGCCAGCATCATTTCGAACGATGCTGGGTCAATGGGTTAAAGGACACACATGAGGAGGTTGAAAGGAAGCAAAATGTACACGTTTTATTTACAAAAAGCACAGATAAAGGACGACAAGCAGACTTAACAATTCTTACCTATCTAATCCCGACACAGGTGCCTGTTACACTCGCACACACACAGAGAATGAATCACACCGATTAAACTCGTACCGGGACGTGCGGTAGCTCACGAGGGTCAAGCAGTTCCCAGGCGTGGTGTACGGATCGATCCGGCAGGCAGCACGGAGGATGATCCACCACTTGAAGGTCAGGTCAGCACGGATGATGAACCAGCTCGAGGACGAAGGAGATGTGCAGCACGGACGAACCAGCATGTAGGACAGCCAGCTTGAAGGACGAATGAGGAGAGAGAGCTTGAATTACAATGGGCACGGACCTCTATTGGGTGTAATGTTCTTCGAGAAGGCTCCATGGCCTCCCATTGGCCGAAGTTGGTCACATGCGGTTATTCAGCCCTGCCTCTCTCTGGAACGTTCCACGACCCCTCATTGGAAGGTTTTATGCCACGCCTACCACTGTCACGGTTGATCACGTGGACTGTTCTTTTAGCCATGCCTCCCTGCACATAAAAACGTCTTGTTGAACCACACGGAGGTTTGAAATCCTGCCTAACTCAACGCATATCTGCTTTAATTACTACACAATGGGAAGGGAGCTAATCTTTACATTTAATAAGAAATAACTGACGACTGCAGGCTACATGTTGTCGTGTAATTAATTAGAGGGGGTGTTCTTTATTGCAAAACCATAACAATATATGTGTGTATATATATATATATTGTTACGGACCGCGGATAAGATGTTGTTTGCCGAGCGGATGGCACCGCGGCCGAACAGTTACCCCGACTAACCCGATTCCCGAACGTTGGCCAGATCGCGCCACAGGTATTCAATAAGGAAAAGACAAAGGCGACACGGATGTGAAGAAGAAGAAGAAGAAGAAGACAAAAAAAAGTTGGCAATACTACTAAATTTATTCCTATTATTTACATGTTCAAAGTAACCAAGGAAGAAGGAAAGATAAGAAAATAATTTACAGAAGATATTAGACACAGTGCAATGCTAGCTTACCTACAGTCTTAATTAACCCAGGGACAAGACACACAGAACAAACTCACGTACACAAAAGGATGGAAAGGCAGGAGGTGGGTGGCTGGAGGGAGAGGAAGGTCCAACGGATACCGCAGCACGATCGGCGCGTCTAGCAGCCGCCGCTCCTTCGCGGCCCTGCTCAAAACCGCCGTCCAGGCCCCAAGCTGCTGTTGTTGCTGCTGTGGCTGCTGCTGCTGCGGCTGTGTGGACGTCGCGTGCTCTTTTCAGGACTCGTCTCTCTCGTCTTGTCAAAGCTCATCTGCTTCTGTAAAAGCTCATCTGGTCCAACCACTTCTGTAAAAGCTCATCTGGTCCAACCACTCAACTCAACAACAACAACTCAACAACACGCACGTCTCCCTGTCCAGCTTCTACTCGGCTCTTGCGCGCGCGCTTTTTATAGTGCCTCAGGCGATCAAGCCGCCGGCCTTCAGGACACGCCCCTGGGTGAGCTCGCTTCGGCCTTGATTGGTGGGCATAGGCCCTCTGGCTCCGCCCTTGATGACAATGGGTGGGCACGCCCTTCTTCCCCGAGCTGAGCACATGTTCAATGGCGGCTTTGAGGCGAAATCAGCAACCCACCGCTGTAACAAACCTGGCAAACTGCCCAGTGTGGTTGGCAATGGAGACTTGGAGGGGATGTAGCTGGAAATGGAGATTTTGGGAATGGGAATGAAAGGGGATCTATCTTGTTTCACTTGGTGCAATGGAGTGTCATCTTAATGGAAGACAAGGCCCTACCCTAATACACATAATAAAGATATAACTATCAACAAGGGGGAAATCTATGATTGGCTGACGTGATTGTTTATGACCTAATTATGGGACGCCCTTTGACCTTTATACATAACTGGAGTAAGGAGGGTCCAGAATAAAGCACTAATAATAAAAAACACAATAAAAAAAACACAATCCTCATATCCATAACAATATATATATACAGTGGTACCTCGGCTTACGAGTTTAATCCGTTCCGTGACGGAGCTCGTAAGCCAAATCGCTCGTAAGTCAAAGCAAATTTTCCCATTCAAATGCATTGAAATGCTATTAATCCGTTCCAGCCTCAAAAAAAAAACACCAATTTTTTTTGTTAGGTGCTTTTAAATAACAAAAATGTACTTTATAAATAACAAATAATGTATAAACAAGCACGACCTCGTATATACTGTACATAATACAAGAGAATGTAAAGAAATAAACTGGTTTTATTAAGCAGAGGAGAAGAGCATGCCAGGTGAGGTGTGCGTGTTGTCGACTTGGCGAGGCAGTACGATCGTACTCCTTCTACGATATGTACGATTTTGAAGCAGAAGGAGTCCATAAAGGCTATAACGCCAGCCAAGGGCGTTACGATTATTTCAAAGCTCCGGACCTCTATCCATGAAGATATGGAGAAGTTGTTGTTTGTGTGGTTGAAGGAGAAGCAGCTCGCAGGAGATACCGTGACCGAGAGCATCATGTGTTTGAAAAGATTGAAACTCGGATATCGAGCACGGACCACGAGGTGTTTTTTCTTTTTTCTTAATCTCGGTTTCAGTGAACTTTTGCTCTGTGCTCACGTGTACTGTACCTGTACCTGTAATGGTACGTCAGAGGATGGCACCTGTTGTCATCATATTAAGTGCAAGATGTTCTGCATCGTAAGTTGGTACACCGTGGTCTTTCGGCGGTGTTTAAGCCGGCCGTCTTGGCTTCTGTCACCATTGGCATTGAGTCTTTCGATGTAGGTAGGTCGTTGTGTGCCGGTGCCTTGGCCGAATTCCTTCATTGCTGCATTGTTAGCTCACCTGGTTTTTTATACCACATCTTTGGTT
The DNA here is from genome assembly GCF_964187855.1 of Myxine glutinosa. NCBI lineage: Eukaryota > Metazoa > Chordata > Myxini > Myxiniformes > Myxinidae > Myxine > Myxine glutinosa. Next base: position 89,248,546 of record NC_136266.1, read on the forward strand.
ATCGGACCAGCGAATGACGTCATCTCCTCCAAAGTATGGCTTATTCTCACTTGTCTTGGACGATCTTCTACTTCTAGCCTTCCACCGTGCATTTGGTGTCCACTGTACTTACTGTACAGTGCCTGGTAAAATTGATGTAATGGGTTTTTGACCGTCAACGCCATGAACCGTCATGAACCGTCATGAACCGTCAACCGTCAACCGCCATGAACCGCCATGAACCGTCAACGCCATGAACCGCTAACACTCAAAAGCCCATTTATCGCGCCTTATAAAGCAAAACGCAAACCGAAAGCCATGCCTCTCAAGCGAGGCGTGCTTCCGTGGTCACGTGATCCACAGGTGTAGCTCATTATACCCGCACGCGCGACACGCTTTGGCGGTCACGTGACCAGCCACTCTGGAGGCGGGGATCCCCGCCGATGACGTCACCGGCTGGAGCAAGGAGATTCCTCGCTCATGTATTTCGACGATTGCGTGTTTTATATCCAAGCAGAGATGCTTTCACGGCAAGATAACCGCGTGACCGGAACCGGAAGCCACAACCGGAAAATTCAAAAAAATAAATTTTTTGAGCTCGTACATCGGATCTCGGCTCGTATCCCAAAGCAACAAACCGCCCGAGCGACGGCTCGTATCCCGAAAAACTCGTACGTTGGGGCACTCGTAAGCCGAGGTACCACTGTATATATATATATATATATATATATATATATATATATATAATATATATATATATATATATATACATATATATATATATATATATATATATATGTGTGTGTGCATATACAGTTGTGGCCACTTTTTTCAAATATTGCACCATTTCTTCCAGACAATTGTTGAAATAAAAAAATATTTTGGTATCCACATATGTATTTCTTTAGTTTGCAGTGGAACAAAACAAAAAAACCTGAAAAAAAATACTAAATCTTAGCTTATTCCACACAGAAATCATAGAATGGCCCGGACAATATTATTGGCACCTTTTAGAAGTTGTTTGACATAATTAGATTTCAAGCAGGTGATTCTTCTTTACTTTGGAATTGAACTCACCTGTGGTGAGTTGTAGGTGCCTGCAATATAAAAATCAGTCATTCTGCTGTTTTGTGCCACTGTGTGTACCGCAATGAGCATGGAGAAAGAAAACCAGAGAATTGTCTGTGGAGGTCAGACACAAGATTGTAGCCAAGCCTGGGCAGTCTCAAGGCAACCAATCCATCTCCAGAGACATTGACGTTCTGTGTCCATGGTACGCAATGTTATCAGGAGGTTTAAGGACCATGGCACTGTAGCCAACCTCCCTGGACGTGGCCACAAGAGAAAACTTGATCGAAGATTGCCGCAAAGGATTGTTCGAGCGGTGGAGAAAGCACCTCGATCAACTGCCAAACAGATTCAAGTTGACCTTCAGACACAAGGTACGACAGTTTCATCGCCAACTCAATGAAAGGAGACCCATGAGGACCCACTGCTGCTGAGAGAGAGACAAAAGAAAGCCTGGCTGGAGTTTTCCAAAACACACCTGTACAAGCCAAAATCTTTCTGGGAGAATGTCCTGTGGACAGATGAGACTAAATCAGATCTTTTTGGTAAAGCACATCATCTCTATGTTTACAGAAAACAAAATGAAGCCTTCAAAGAAAAGAACGTCTTCCCCACAGTCAAACATGGAGGAGGTTCAGTGGTGTTTTAGGGTTGCTGTGCTGCCTCTGGCACTGGGTACCTTGAATGTGTGCATGGCATCATTAAATCAGGAGTTTACCAAGGCATTTTGGAGCGTAATGTTCACCCAGTGTCAGAAAGCTGAGTCTCCATCGAATGTCATGGCTCTTGCAGCAGGACAATGACCTCAAACACACTTCAAAAAGCACCCAGGAATGGTTCAAGACAGAACGCTAGACTGTTCGGAAGTGGCCAGCAATAAGTCCAGATCTAAATCCCATTGAACACCTGTGGGGAGATCTGAAAACAGCAGTTGGGAGAAGGCATCCTTCAAATCTGGGAGAACAGGAGCAGTTTGCACAAGAAGAGTGGGCCAAACTGTCAGTAGAGAGGTGGAGGAAGCTCATTCATGGCTATAGGAAGTGCTTGACTGCAGTTATTTTGTCCAAAGGTTGTGCTACCAAATATTAAGTCCAGGGTGTCAATAATTTTTTCAATGCCATTTATTTTTATTTTTTGATTTAAGAGAAATGCATTAAGTTCTGAATCAAAAACAAAGGTTCTGAAATATTAACAGTGAAAGAAAGAATTGTGGGGACCAAATATTTCTGTCAATTTCAACTTATTTTTAAGGAAAATTATGAGCTATATGAAAAAAGTGCCAGGGTGCCAATATTTTTAGTCACGAGTGTGTATATACAACAACAACAACAACAACATGCATTTTAAGGCCATTTTCCCTGCTAGAGCGGGGGTTAGCCTTGCGGTACCCATGACAATCCTCTCCATTTTGCCCTATTTTCTGCATCTCTCCTTGTTAACCCCCTTGCCCGCATTTCTTCTTCCACCATCTTTAGCCAAGTCTTTCTCGGTCTTCCCCGTCCTCTACTTTCTTCTACATTCATTTCCATCACTCTTCTCAACCAGTCACTTTCATCCTTCTTCAACACATGACCAAACCATCTCAACCTGTTCCTCTTCACAGCATCAATCACAGGCTCTATTCCCATCATCTTTCGCAATTCATCATTTGTCTTCCTCTCTCTCAACGATACTCCGCACATCCACCGAACCATTCACATTTCCACCCTTTCCAGCCTTCGTTGCTGCTCTACGTTCATTACCCATGTCTCGCTCCCATAAATCATAACACTTCTCACACATGCAGCATACACCTTTCCCTTCAGCTTCAATGACACTCCCCTCCTCATCAGCACGCCACTCCGTTCCCGAACCTTCTTCCATGCACATCTCACTCTAGCAACCGTTGCCGAGTCTGATCCACCTTCTCCATTCAGCATGTCTCCGAGGTAGCAAACTGTTTTCACACCTTCCAGCTTCCCGCCGTCTCCAAGATCCAACTCAACATTTCCTCCATCTGCAGCTCCCTCTGTGCACACCTTACATTTGAATGTAGCTGCCACACTGTTTAATGACCCAGTGGTTTTGTAGACCACTCATTTCTTGTGGTAGACCACTACATTTTTGATGAACCCACTCAGCGCACATTGTACATTGAATGGAGTTCACTCCGACACCCTTCCTGCACACAGCACATGGCCACTTCCCAGTTCTTTCCACCTCACCACATGCTTTACCACTTGCCATCACCTTCGTCTTTCCGATATTCACCTTCAGACCTTTTGTCTCCATACATTTCTTCTACTTGTTCATCTTTTCCTTCAGTCCATCCATACTTTCTGCAATGAACACCAGATCATCTGCATACAACAACTCCCATGGTAAACCCTCCTTTACGTTCTGAGCCAGCACCTCCATCACAGCTGCAAATAGTAGTGGACTTAGTACCGACCCCTGATGCACTCCCACCTCCACCTAAAACTCACCACTGTTCCCGTCCTTCGTCCTTACAGCTGTGCGCGCTCTTTTGTACATTGCCATCACTACTCTGATCAACCATTCCTCCACTCCTAACTTCCTCAATGCCCATGTCACGACTTCACGTGGAACCCTATCGAATGCTTTCTCCAGATCAACAAACCCAAGAAACAACTTCTTCCTCTTCTCCATGTACTTCTCCTGCAACTGCCTCACAATGAAAAGCGTGCCTGTCGTTCCTCTTCCTGGCATAAATCCAAACTGCATTTCGTCGATCTTCACCTTCTTCCTTATCCTCTTCTCCAACACCCTTTCCAATACCTTCATTCCATGCTCCAATAACTTTATCGCTTTGTACGAGCCACACTCCAGAGGGTCACCTTTCCCCTTGTATAGAGGGACGAGGGTACTCATTTCCCAATCCACTGGAATGCAGCCCTCTTTCACCACCAGATTGCAGATCTCTGTCATTCTCTTCACACCCCAACTTCCTGCTGCCTTCAACATATCTCCCACAAATCCCGTCGTGTATATACAGTATATAATTATATGACTGTATATATACAGTATATGATATTGTATATATATATATATATATATATAATAATAATAATACATTTATTTTATATAGCGCTTTTCTAGAAGCCCAAAGGCGCTTTGACAGTACAAAAAACAAGTGCAAAAAGACAAAAATCAATAGGTAAATAATCAAAGATTTACTTTTCACAATTCCCATTACAGTAAAGAATAAGACAATTAGAGTCTTAAATATAGTCTTAAATAAGACAATTAAAATATACTGTATATATTTTCATTTCCATGGGCTGTTATGCTATGGAGTGACATTGAGAATGAGCTCTCAATATCTATAAAATACACCAATGGCTCAACGTCTCTTTTTACCTCAACCCTTAAGGCCCTAGTCGTATCAGCACAATTCCCATTACAGTAAAGAATAAGACAATTAGAGTCTGTTGTGGAGAATAATCTTTTTTCCAAACTCCAAACCAAGCTGCCTATTGGGAGCAGACATTGAAGAATAGCTTGCTGTTGAAAATAGACATTCCATCAGTAGCACAGTCCCGTGGTTCGAACCTCAGAGGACGGTCAAATGATTGGGAATCAAGTGCTTGTTGACCGAATCATGGGTTAAACGATTTGTATATCTTCAGTAGGATTTTACCATGGGACTGCATTGATTGTCGTACAGATTATATGTAACAGAAATTGTTCTTTCTTTCCAGGATTAAATGGCTAACTACGATTTTATGATTCTATTCCAACTCCGGTTAAACAGATTGCACTTGTATAAACTCGTTCCATACCCTCAACCTTCCGCAGATGGGTTCGGTCAATGATTGAATGATGATTGTATTTTAGAAAGAGTTTGGAGATGTTTTAACTGTTGCTGGTACAGAAGAACAAAATAGAAAGCTTTGGCAAAGTGTTCTGATTATGTCTTCCTTTGTGTAACATTATCTTCAAATATATTGCCCTGAAACTACATCAACGATAAACCTTAATTATTTTAGTGGAGTTACCCTGAAGCTTTCAATGAATTGCCTATAAATCAGATATATGTGAGTCAAAACAATACAATTGATGGATGAATTTTGATGGATTGGAAACATTCAAAATTGAAGGAGATACCGATTTAGCCAATTTAAAAGCTTTTTAAGGATTGAGCAAGGATCATAACAGTCTTGAAAGGAATGGACTGTCAATCTGCATGAAGTGTTTCAATAAAGTTCGATCAAAGGTCCTCGGAATCACGATGGGTCACAAACTTGGCTTTTCATTCTTCATCGGGTTATTGTTTTATCCCATTTAAATCGATTGTAACTGGGAAGAAGGAAATAATCTCGGCACATATAATATCATAAAACACTAAATCGATCGCAACAACTCCAGTATGTATGTCCAACTCCATTTCCAACTCCATTTATTTCTTATTTATTTATCATTTCAACATTATGTCCAACTCCAGTATATATCCAATCTGCACTGTATGTGTATATATATACATACAGACTTGGCATTTAATATGGAATATTTTTTTGTGGGGGTGAACTTACTTTTCAAGATGTCTTAGAACCAAAAGTTCATTGGAATTATGTTGAAATTATTCTAGATTTTGTTAATGTGACCTTTAAAAGAAACAAAAACCACATTTGACATTTCGAAACAAATAAATTGATCCTTGAAAGTGATGTAAACTGATATCGAACTCAATTCATGGACAGTACTGTGTTAAACTTCTGTACGTTTTCCAGAAGTATCTCTTTATTTTGCACATTAGCCAAAATTTTTTTTAACAAAAACAAAAGTTAAATTACGACTGGGATTACGGACAGTAAAATTACAGTTCAGTACTTCGTGTAACCCCCACGAGCATTCCGGAGAGCATGTACACGTTGAGGCATGCTGTTCACGAGATTTGCCAAGGTTTGGACAGGAATCGCTTGCCATGCAGTGACAATAGTCTGCTGTAATTCACGCACAGAGGTGGGCTGCTGGTCCAAGTGGTTGATTTGACGCGTTAATTCTGCCCACAAGTTCTCTATCGGATTCATATCCGGGGACATGGCAGGCTCTACACCACGGTCAGCAAGAAAGTGTTGGATCATGCGAGCACGATGAGGCCATGCATTGTCATCTTGGAAGACAAAGTTTCCTTGAAAGGCTGCATGAGCAAATGGAAGCAATGTTTCTTCCAGAATGGCCCTGTACTTGAACTGGTTCAGGTTTCCATTCAGAACAACCAGGTCAGTTTTGCCCCCTGCATGAAAAGCAGCCCAAACGGTCACCCCACCACCTCCAGCTTGGACTCTTGGCACTATACGTCGTTTTTGGCCCGAACTCTCAACGGTGAAGAATCACTTAAAAATAAAAAAAATTCTCACATTTGGATCCAGATTCGGTTCGTCACCAGAATCAAATTAGTTCGCTCTTGTCACACATGCAACCTGTCCATCACGTTTTGGCATAATCCATTCACAACTTTTTGAAATATCCTGCTATCTGGTAATTCCCTGTGTGTCGCAAGAGGCGACTAACAGGTTTGGCGGCAGGAATGGCATCCGGCCGTACAACATTGCTTCAAAAATGGGACCACGGTGCCAAAAAAAGGCCAACCCCTGTGCTGCGGGGCAAAATGGCATCTAAAGGTGGTTCATCCTTGGGAGACGACGGCAGGGATTTTCGAATCTCCACACGGTCTCCACGTTTTCAAAGTTAAGTCTGTTCACCTCTCCCACCTCCCCCAAAGCCCTCCCCCTCCCACATTTCTCCCGTTGTCCCTGCTCTCAAATGTTGTGTTTGTGTCCTTCCCCCTCTCTCCCCATCTTGTCTGGCGCTCCCCTTATATTTTTGTGTTTTGTGTGTCGGTTTGACTTTTTGTGTGATTAATGTTAGCTCTTTCACGAGCCTCGATCTTGTAAACAAAAAAAAAAAAAAAAACTATACAATCTTTGTTGTCGGCTTCATGCACTTGTCTGCGCACTCAGACGCGGCCATCTTGACGATAGACCAGAAATCTAGACTCATCACTGAAGATCACGTGATTCCAGTGTCCTGGCTGCCATTGATGGTGCTCTCTGGCCCACTGCAATCAGCGCTGGTGGTGTTGTCTGGTCAGGCGTGGCTTTCTCAGGGGATGCCTGGCACGATAGCCTGCTTGAACCAGTCATTGGTTGACTAGCCTTCTGGATACAGGCACATTTGTCAGTTGCTGCCACTCAGCCCTAAGCCGATTAGCTGACTTGGTATGGCCATTGCGGACTAACTGATGCAGCTGGCGATCATCCCTCCTTGTGGTTCTGCGGGGACGTCCTGGCCTTAGTATTGGAGTAGGGACACCCCTCTGAGCATTTCGTTTCAGGATCTTTGACACCTGAACTTGAGTGATGCCATACTGCCGAGCAATAGCACGCTGTTTCATGCCGTAATTTCGTAAAGCCACCACTCCATGACAAACAGCATTTTCGAGTTGACAGACCATCTCCAGAGGAAGCGGCAATAACTTTTGGAGATGTGCAGCAGTTGTTTTCCACTAATACAGAACGCAACAACCCTTGTATACCCGACTGTGAAGCCAATCATCAAATGCACATGTCCGTACATTTTGCCATGCCACCTGTGATATAATCCTGTTGTTGACTTCTTGCTGCGACAGACAATCAGTGACATGGTTCTTTTAACAAAGAAATCACCAAAGTGTAAAAGAAACTCACCAGATTGATATACTGAGTGAAGAAAGTAAACCCAAGTCAAGAAAAAAAATAATTCCATATTGAATGCCAAGTCTGTATATACATACGGTATATCATGTATGTACGAGGTGTGTTCAAAAAGTATCCGACCTTTGTTCATAAAAAATACTCGTATCCAGATACAACAAACTTATACTAATCTTCTTCAAAGTAGTCCCCTTGGGCTGCCACACACTTCTCACAACGGTTCTGCCACTGTCGGAAGCAGCGCTGGAACGCCTCTTTTGGGATGGCGCGCAGCTGGTCCGTCGCATTCCGCATGATGTCTTCTCTGGACTGAAATCTGGTCCCTTTCAGGGGCATTTTCAGCTTGGAGAAAAGCCAGAAGTCACACGGAGCCATGTCGGGAGAGTAGGGAGCCTGACGAAGCACAGGTGTGTTGTGTTTGGCCAAGAAACTCTGTATCAAATGTGAAGAATGGGCGGGTACGTTATCGTGATGGAGCTGCCAATTGCCCGCTGCCCACAGGTCCGGCCGTTTGCGTCGCACAGCGTCACGAAGGCGACGCAGAACCTCTTGGTAATACTCCTTGGTGATGGTTGTGCCGTGTGGTGCGTACTCGTGATGAACCACGCCACTGGAGTCGAAGAAGACGGTCAGCATGACTTTGACATTGCTGCGGACCTGCCTTGCTTTTTTTGGCCTCGGGGATGTTGGATGCTTCCATTGTGATGACTGCAACTTGGTTTCTGGGTCGCACCCATAAACCCAGGACTCATCGCCAGTGATCACTGTGTTGAGGAAGCTGGGATCGCTGTTCACAGTCTCCAGCATGTCCTGTGCGATCTCCAAACGGAGTTGCTTCTGCTCAATCGTTAGCAGCTTTGGTACGAACTTCGCTGAGATTCTCCTGAAGCCCAAATCCTCATTCATAATGGAATGAACGGATCCAATGCTGACGCCCACCTCGTCTGCAAGTTCTCTGATCGTGATTCGACGATCCGCATCACCAGGGTCCTCAATTGGTCAATGACGATCTCATTTCGGGATATTGAGGGCCTACCCGAACGTGCTTCACTCTCCACTGATGTGCGGCCATCTTTGAAGCGGTTGTACCACTCCTTTATCTGTGTGGTGCTCATTGCTTCGTCCCCGAAGGCCTGTTGAATCTTGCGGATCATTTCCACTTGGGAATCGCCAAGCTTTACACAAAATTTGATGCAGTAGCGTTGTTCAAGTTTTTCCGTCATTTTGTCAAAAACGAAAATCCGACGGCGCTCACTTACACTTCCTCACTCATCGGCGGTCTGCCGTCGAATGACAGCTTCTGCAGGTGGGAATAAATTCACACGTGCGCATTAGGATCGCCTACATACGTACACCAATCAACGCCTCCCTAGCTTCATTTGTTTACGCACGACAAATGAAGGTCGCATACTTTTTGAACACACCTCGTATATATAATATATTTAAATACATACGGTATATCATGTATGTATATATAATATATATTATATATATATATATATATATATATATATATATATATATATATATATATATATATATATATATATATATATATATATATATACAATATATATATACACAGACTTGGCATTTAATATGGAATATTTTTTTTTTCTTGACTTGGGTTTGCTTTCTGAACCCGGTATATCAATCTAGTGAGTTTCTTTTACGCTTCGGTGATTTCTTTGTTAAAAGAACCATGTCACAGATTGTCTGTCGCAGCAAGAAGTCAATAATAGGATTATATCACAGGTGGTATGACAAAATGCACGGACAGGTACATTTGACGATTGGCTTCACAATCGGGTATATAAGGGTTATTGCGTTCTGTATTAGTGGAAAACAACTGCTGCACGTCTACAAAAATGTTATTGCCGCTTCCCCTGGAGATGGTCCGTCAACTCGACAATGCTGTTTGTCATTTAATGGTGGCTTTACGAAATTCCGGCATGAAACAGCGTGCTATTGCTCGGCAGTATGGCATCACTGAAGGTCAGGTGTCAAAGATCCTGAAACGAAATGCTCAGAGGGGTGTCCCTTCTCCAATACCGAGGTCAGGACGTCCCCGCAGAACCACAAGGAGGGATGATCGCCAGCTGCACCGGTTAGTCCGCAATGGCCGAACCAAGTCAGCTAATTGGCTTAGGGCTGAGTGGCAGCAACTGACAAATGTGCCTGTATCCAGAAGGCGTGTCGGCAACTAACGACTGGTTCAAGCAGGCTATCGTTCCAGGCGTCCCCTGAGAAAGCCACGTCTGACCAGACAACACCGCCAGTGCCGATTGCAGTGGGCCAGAGAGCACCGTCAATGGCAGCCAGGACACTGGAATCACGTGATTTTCAGCGCCAAGTCTAGATTTCTGGTCTATCGTCAATATGGCCGCGTCCGAGTGCGCAGACAAGTGCATGAAGCCTACAACGAAGATTGTATATTGCCAAGAGTCCAAGCTGGAGGTGGTGGGGTGACCGTTTGGGCTGCTTTTCATGCAGGGGGCAAAACTGACCTGGTTGTTCTGAATGGAAACCTGAACCAGTTCAAGCACAGGGCCATTCTGGAAGAAACATTGCTTCCATTTGTTCGTTCAGCCTTTCGAGGAAACTTCGTCTTCCAAGATGACAATGCATGGCCTCATCGTGCTCGCATGATCCAACACTTTCTTGCTGACCGTGATGTAGAGCATATGGAGTGGCCTGGCATGTCCCCGGATATGAATCCGATAGAGAACTTGTGGGCAGAATTAACGTGTCAAATCGACAACTTGGACCAGCAGCCTTCCTCTGTGCGTGAATTGCAGCAGGCTATTGTAACTGCATGGCAAGCAATTCCTGTCCAAACCTTGGCAAATCTCGTGAACAGCATGCCTCAACGTGTACGTGCTCTCCTGAATGCTCGTGGGGATTACACGAAGTACTGAACTGTAATTTTACTGTCCGTAATCCCAGTCGTAATTTAACTTTTGTTTTTGTGAAAAAAAATTTTTGGCTAATGTGGAAAATCAAGAGATACTTCTGGAAAACGCACAGAAGTTTAACACAGTACTGTCTGTGAATTGAGTTCGATATAAGTTTACATCACTTTCAAGGATTAATTTATTTGCTTCGAAATGTCAAATGTGGTTTTTGTTTCTTTTAAAGGTCACATTAACAAAATCTAGAATAATTTCAACATAATTCCAATGAACTTTTGGTTCTAAGTCATCTTGAAAAGTAAGTTCACCCCCACAAAAAAAATATTCCATATTAAATGCCGTCTGTATATAATATTTATATATATATATATATATATATATATATATATATATATATATATATGTATGTATGTATGTGTATATATATATATATATATATCTATATATATATATATATATATATATATATATATATATATATATATATATATACATACAGGGGGCTGCAAAAGTAGGTATACAGTAAGGATTATACCAGTATTACCAGTATTATAATAGTGGTGCTAGGATTCATTTAATACTAATGAATACCGCCATACCCAGTCGTACCCAGCTGCTCCTGGACTCTGTGTCCTTTCCTCCTGACAAGGTGGAAAAGTTTCTGTCAACCCTCGACTCTGATTCTGCAACTGGTCCTGACGGCATCAGCCCACACGTCCTAAAATCATGTTCTTCCGCTCTTTCACTCCCTCTTTCTGTTCTCTTCACCCTCTCTTTTGCTCAAGGTCATCTGCCATCTGCTTGGAAATCAGCCAACATCACCGCTTTGCACAAAAAAGGTGCAAAAACAGATCCCAGCAACTACAGACCAATCAGCCTTCTCCCAATTATCAGCAAAGTCATGGAATCCATCATTGCTTCAGATATGAAATCTTTCCTCTTCTCCAATGGCTTGATCTCTGATCATCGATTTGGTTTCAGACCTGGTCACTCTACTCTGGACATGCTGCTTCTGCTTTCTCAGCAATGGATGGAGGTCCTCAATGCCAAACAGGAAATTAGAGCTGTCTCCCTTGACATTTCACGTGCCTTCGATACGGTCTGGCACCCTGCTCTGCTCACCAAACATTCCTCCTTTGGTATCCATGGAAATATCCACGCATGGCTGGCGGACTTCCTCTCTGGTCGTAGTCAACGTGTGGCCCTGAATGGGTTTCTCTCATCTCCTCTTCCTGTTCAGGCTGGAGTTCCCCAAGGTAGTGTTCTGGGCCCTGTGCATTTTCTGGTCTTCATCAATGATCTCTCTGACTCTCTTGAAAATCCTCTCTATCTCTTTGCTGACGACTCTACTCTCTGTCGCTCCACTCCTCATCCCTCAGATCGGCAGTCTGCAGCCTCCTCACTCTCTGCAGACCTGGACAAAATCACAGACTGGGCAAACAAATGGAACATGTCTTTCAATCCTGATAAATCTCACACTCTTATGATGTCTCTCCGAAAAGACTGACTGGAAAACCCTCCCATCCACTTTCTGAATAATCCTCTCCAAGAAGTTCTGTCACTCAAGCTTTTGGGTCTCACTATTTGCCATGATCTTTCCTGGGAAAACCACATTTCAAATCTGGCCTCCAAAGCCAGTCGCCGACTGGGCATCCTCCGTCGTGCGAAGTCCTTCCTTGGCACACCTGAGCTCCTCACCACATACAAGGCTTTCATCCGCAGCTCGATGGAATACTGCTCTCCCCTCTGGTCTGGTGCTCCTGCCTCACACCTAGCCCGTCTTCATGCTGTTGAAACCAAAGCGTTCAGAATCATTGGAATCTCCCGCGATGAAGCTAACTCCAAGGGCCTTTCTCTCACTCACCGCAGGCAGGTTGGTGGTCTTTCCGTTTTCTACCGACTCCTCTCTGGCCTTGCCCCCCCCCCCCCCCAGCCCTCTCTGGGCTCTGTCCCCCAAATATTCCTACAGGTCGCACAAGATCTGCCTGCAACCCTCTTATGGTTAAACTGCCAAAATCAAGACTTTCTGCTCACCTTCACTCCTTCATTCCTCTTTTCTCCCGCCTCTGGAACAAACTCCCTCACTCTCTTCAATCCCACTCCACCCTCCAGGTCTTTAAAACAGCTGTTCACCACCATCTCTTATCCTCCCCCATCCAAAACCTTGATCTTTTCTACCCCTGCTAATTTCGGTCCCCTTGTGTTTTATACCTCTCCCCCCCCCCCCCACCCCCTCCCCTTCCCACGCCTCCTGCCCCCAAGCCCTCTCCCTCCCACACTTCTCCCTGCTCTCAAATGTTGTGGTTGTGTGCTTCCCCTTCTCTCCCCATCTTGTCTTCCGCTCCCTCTTTTTGTATATTTTGTTTGTCTGGTTGATTTGTTTGTGAAATAAATGTTAGCTCTTTCACGAGCCTCGATTCATTATACAAAAAAAAAAAAAAAAATCAAAAAAAAAAATCCTAGAATTCATTTAATTCATTAAAATTATGCTTGTATAATATATTGATATGCTTGTATAATCAATAAAATACGTTTTGTGCGCACGTTTTGTTTTTCATCACTGTATACCTACTTTTGCAGCCCCCTGTATGTATATATATATATACGTATATATATATATATATATATATATATATATATATTATATATATATATATATATATATATATATATATATATATATTGTTACGGACGCGGTTTGGATGTTATTTTTGACCGAGCGGTTGGTATGACCGCGACCGAACAGTTATTACCCGACTAGACCCCGATTCCACCCAGACGCTGACCAAATCGCGCTATGCTAAATCAATGATGGAAAGGACACAACGACTGGGATAGATGAAACGACGCAAGGGGTACAGTTCTCAAGACCTCCGGAGGAGGGTATAATTACAGTGGTGGAGAAAAGGGGGTAGATTACACGGTAGTGAGGTAAAGACACAGAAGAGATAGGCACTTAGATACAATCTTATCTTATCCCAGACAGACCACAGACAAACGGAACAAGGCTGACTTACACAGGGATTGATGGCAGGAAGGGACAGGTAGTCGATAGCACAAGGTGTACCTTGGCTCGGGGACAGGATAAAGCACAGTCCAGTCCAGAGATGCGGGGAGGCCTCACAGCGCTCGGAGGGTACGTCTTGCTTGCTCCAAGCTCAGCACGCATCTGACGTCACCTCCCTCTTCCTGCGCATGCTCAGCGGGGAGTGACAACGCCCTCGGCTGGTTGGCTCCGCCCCCCTGGGGCCGGTCCGCCGCTTCCATTGGGTGCGGGGGTTACCAGGCTCCGCCCTTGATGAGGAGCTGACAGGGAGCCCCTATTTGGTAACCCCAGCGGGCACATGTTCGATGGCGGCTCGTTGGGAAGGCCTCGTGCCCTCCCAACACCCCCTACCAACCAAGCCGGAGTGAGGACGCGCACTCCCTGTGCACGCCGCTGCCATTGCTGTTGTTGTTGTTGTTGTTGCTGAACCGTGAGGAAGAGCTGCGGGGGGGTATTGGGAGGTCCTAAACTTCCTAACGGTGCCATACAATCACATTCTGGTGCAACGAAGGGTCAAAATTAATGGAAACGAGTCCTTAACTGACATAGACTAAGAATAACAAGCAAGATGTCCTATAGTTGTCTTACATGAGATGTGGTGAACCTGGGTGCGACATTTAATGGGGGAAATAGGGGGAGGTCGGGTCTACAGAGTGTTGTTTACAGAAAATGGGACTAGGAATGGGGGATTGGGGATAGTTGGGAAGTATTGAGGAAATAGGGGAATATTTACAAGCGGATATGGATGGATGCAAATCCCATATCCGCAACATTGCACCCTTCTCTACCTCGGGGCGGCCCGACCCGATAAATTTTTACCTACTTTAGTGTGGCACTCAGATGTAGTTCCCTCTACTATTAACTCAACCCTGAGTGCGACAGTTTTACAGATATTCACAAATGAGTAAATATGTCCCCCTGCGACGTTGCACCCTTCTCCTAACAGAAACACACCCACAGGATAACCGAATCGCGGAATGGTCTTCAAACTATACATTGACGGTGGGGAGCATTATTTACTTTATTTACAAAACTAACCCAGGACCTGTGATTGTTCTTTCTGGGGGGAGACAGTCTGCTCTGCATCAATGCACCATTAAAGCACCCAAAAACGCACCAATACACACCCAAGCACCAATCGGTGCAGTCATCACTGTTCATCAATGTTCAACAATAAAAAATAAATCAACAACCCCTAACCCTGCAGGTGTCTCTTGCTCTTCGGCTCACTCTGCTGGTTATTATTATTGTCTTCCAGTTGTTGTGTTTCTTTCATTTTCTTACTGGCGGCCTATTTGCAATAAAGTGTGCCCAACGTGTCCATTTTATTTTCTTTATTTATGGCCCACAGGGCCGAATACGTGTGGTTCACCTGTGGGGCATCGGTGCCCTGTGGCCAAGGCCCGCCAGCAAGATTTCGGGCCCTCATGGCCGGTTCCAGCAGAGGGGCCATGCCCCAAACCATGGGGTCCATAAGTGGTGCTCGGCCACAGACATGTGGTCCATAATGTGGTGCATCGATGCAGACAGCTGGTTCTGAGAGTGCCGGGCGCACAATGGCCGACTCACGCACGCTCCCCTCGGCGCCCAATGGCGCACAGGTCATGTGGGAGACAAAAGAGACAAATGAGCGAGGGGTAAGGTCACAAGCGTACACATCAATAAGGCAATGCAAGGCGAAATGCGTACGGAGGGCGAAGTGAGAAAGCTCGTCCCTACCGTACGTCACCCCCCTGTCACCTACACTACCCTTGCCCTTACCCCATATGTACAAAATCTACACATTACCAATCCGTCGCTACTGTCAGCTCTCCCCATATTTCCCCTTTTTCCAAATTCGTCACCACAATCCCTCTATCCAAAATTTGCCATCACCCAATTCTTCATCAATCCTCATAAGGAGGAAGAGATGGAACAACAAAGCACAATGTCACACCCACGTCATGATGCGTCTCACATTCCAAACATCTGCACAATAAAATAACAAAACATGGCATGGTGTGGAGGTACGTCATCTCAGGTGAGTGCATGTAGATGGTGCGAGGAGACTTCAATCCTAACTATCCTCTAAATGACATTAACACACTTTACACTACCCGGGGTCTTTCCCTGCCAATCCATTGGCCAACTTACTCTATGGGTTCTAAAAACCAATTCCCATTGACCAAACTGTGGTGCTTCTCAATTTGGGGTCTCACTCCCCCGATTCATCTCCCGGTGCCCTCGCACAATTTCTGGGCTGTGACGTGTAGCTCTCCCAGCAGGTCTACCCACCTGCACACCTCCACCACTGTAGTTGCCACCCGAGCTTACCTGCTCCTTAACCTAACCTATCTACTGGGGAAGGCCCCTCCTGGCTCTGTCACCCCTTGGTGCCCTCTGGCACTGGGCTACCCGGGTCCGTCCTCCGGATCCTCGGGCCCCATCCACAACTACCGGCTCCCAGAGCCCACCTGCGGCCTTACCTGGCCGACATCCTCACAGTGGTGGAGTGCCCAAACCAACTACACACACTAACAGGCTACACGCCCAGCCATTTCCACAACACTAATGCACCCATCCAAATACCATTCTGTCACCCGCACCACAGATGCCAATATCCAACCACAATTTACCTATACCCTCTACCTAACACTTACACTACCCACCCCGGGTATTCGTGATGGGGGTCCACTCTTCCCCCATTCACACCTTCGCACCACCCACTCCACTCCATCGTTTCCACCATACTCACTCCACGAACATCCATTCCAATACTCCACTTATTCCACACTCCATGTCTTCCACACAACCATTTATTCCATTCACCTGTTGGTGCACACCTGTGCACTCACACCTGGTGCCACCGGCACCCTTCTCTCCCCCAAGCGCATTCGCGCTGATCCACAACACTCACTACTCATACACTGCTCCACACACCTGTCCAGTTCTCACACAGCATCATCTCATCTAACTACTCCCCTCTGAAACTTGCGCTTCCCAGTCGTCCCTTTAAACTATTGCGCTCCCTCGTCATTATCATCCACTCTAATCTACCTGCGTCCCCTCTGCAGGTATCCTTGTCACTAACTAACCTTAACGTTACCTAATGTCATCTTCGCTAGATCCCTACACACAATATCCTAACCCACCCGGGCTAGTTTTCACTGCCATACACCCCATAATCTATAGCGCATCTGCCCCCTCTCACCGTGAGGGATGGTGGATTGCCCATCCCACCACATCGGGGAGGTCCCACTATCAATTTTGCTCGTCCAAATTCCAACCAATTCAAAAATTTTCCATTTACTGCCAATTCTACCCACTATTATAAATTTCGTATCAAATCGCTACCATCATCATCACAGTCCGCTATATCCTAGCCTCGGTGCGTCATGACATCATTAAACTCGGTTCGTAAAGCCGAGCAATGAATTCGGGTGGTTTGGTCGCCTGCAGGTTGAATCCGTCCGGCTTTCGGTTCAAGGGAGGTGGTTTGGTTGGGCCGAGGTTCCACGCACCATCTCGGCGCGGCACCTTGCGGTCCCGGGCCCGATGGCTCAATCTCCCTCGGTCGGAACCCCGTCCCCACGAGGGGGCACCGGTCCGCTTCCTCCCACTCGCCCTTGAACCGGACCGGTCGCCTCGCCCGCCAAGGCCCGGACTCGACCGTGCAGGGCGGGGCCAAGCCCGAATCGGCAACGACGCTTCGAAGAGAAACGACGCAGCTTCGATCCGCGCCGGGCCCTGCATCCAACAAAGCACGCCGCGCCCCGAGTGCTCGCATCGGCTATCCGTCGCCCTAACCGCTAACCCGGTTACCGTCGATGCTTCACCTGCATGCTCACACGCATACGCTACCCCTTTCACCCTCACCAAATCCGGCGTTCCAACGCCGTCCGTACATTCCACCAACGCACTCCCTGTTACAAACCACACCTCTCGAGCACACTCTTGCGCACACTCGCCGCTCGCACACCTCGGTCCACACCTCTCCTCCGTTACGTCCTCCGTAACACTCACCATGGGCGTGCACTCTGGCATCCACCCACTAACGCGTTCACATGGGCTCTCCCACACTCGCGCTACCACCAATTCAGGTGTGCTTTCTCGCACACGTTCCACCACCACCACCTTACTCTCCGTGTCACACTCACCCTCGCACGTACACTCCGTATTGCTCTCACTCCCTGTGTCACACCCCGTACACACCGACGTGCATTCTCGCTCGCACTCGGTTTCACTCCCACACTTTATAACACACCCACTCGCCGACGCACACTTTTTCCTCACACGCGTGCCATTTTTACTCACACGGGACCCTTCACCAACGCCCGGGTGCCATATCGATCCCAATCGCGCGACAATTCTTTTGTCGCTAAACATCCTTTTACAAAATCTCCCAGCACCATACACAGCACGTCTCACCTTCGGGGTTCTTCTTCCTCCCTGCACCAAAACCTGCAAACTTCCATTCGGGTTAAGCACAGCATCGTGATGTGAGCAGGGACTTTGCACATATTCCATCTTTTCCTCCCGCCGCGAGTGGTTTTCTAAGTCCCCGGTCTCTTCAATTTCAATGCCCACTTCCACTTTTTCTTTACTCACCTCGACGACCGTTGGCTTTAATAAAATTCCCTCTACCTCATCGGTCGCCGGCTTTTCCAAACCCCGTGTCGCGATTTCTACCCCGGTCCGGTTACCCGTGCTTTCCTCCACTTCGCTCAACCAGCGCTTCTCGACCCGCGTTACCTCCTCGTGCACCCCTGGGACCCTTTCGCCCACCATGCGATCCATGGTCTCCCCATATTTTTGCATGCGGTCACCCATTCTGTTGGTTATTGCTTCAATTTGGTTTCCCAATCCGTTCGTTATTGCTTCCATTTTATTACTCAATTTCTCCCCCTCTATTCTCAGCATCTCGGTGAATTGCGCCATGAAGTCCCCCACATCAAAGCCCGCTGCTACGGTCACGGGTGCGGCAAAATTTGGTGCTGCTGTAACCACATGCGCGAGAGCGCCATTTTGTGCACCTGATACCCCCTCAACCACACCTTCTTTACTCTCCTCCACCATTTTCCCCACTTCTTCCCTGGGGTCCTGGGTCGATTCTACCCCACTCTCCTCTACCGGAACCCAGCCGTCTTGATCTGCCATAGCGCGACTTTCAAAATTCGGGTTTTTTTTGTAAAACAAAATCAAATTTCGGTGACTTTATAATTTTGACCAAATTTTTTTTCTAGATGTTTTTTAAAAAATTTGGTTCGGGCCTCGAATCTCACTCCTCGACACCAATTGTTACGGTAATAACACAATTGGTGTTCCAAAATTTGGGCCGAACAAATTTAGTCCCAGGTCCGAATCCGACACTCCTGACACCAATTGTTACGGACGCGGTTTGGATGTTATTTTTGACCGAGCAGTTGGTATGACCGCGACCGAACAGTTATTCCCCGACTAGACCCCGATTCCACCCAGACGTTGACCAAATCGCGCTATGCTAAATCAATGATGGAAAGGACACAACGACTGGGATAGATGAAACGACGCAAGGGGTACAGTTCTCAAGACCTCCGGAGGAGGGTATAATTACAGTGGTGGAGAAAAGGGGGTAGATTACACGGTAGTGAGGTAAAGACACAGAAGAGATAGGCACTTAGATACAATCTTATCTTACCCCAGACAGACCACAGACAAACGGAACAAGGCTGACTTACACAGGGATTGATGGCAGGAAGGGACAGGTAGTCGATAGCACAAGGTGCACCTTGGCTCGGGGACAGGATAAAGCACAGTCCAGTCCAGAGATGCGGGGAGGCCTCACAGCGCTCGGAGGGTACGTCTTGCTTGCTCCAAGCTCAGCGCGCATCTGACGTCACCTCCCTCTTCCTGCGCATGCTCAGCGGGGAGTGACACGCCCTCGGCTGGTTGGCTCCGCCCCCCTGGGGCCGGTCCGCCACTTCCATTGGGTGCGGGGGTTACCAGGCTCCGCCCTTGACGAGGAGCTGACAGGGAGCCCCTATTTGGTAACCCCGTCGAGCACATGTTCGATGGCGGCTCGTTGGGAAGGCCTCGTGCCCTCCCAACACCCCCTACCAACCAAGCCGGAGTGAGGACGCGCACTCCCTGTGCACGCCGCTGCCATTGCTGTTGTTGTTGTTGTTGCTGAACCGTGAGGAAGAGCTGCGGGGGGGTATTGGGAGGTCCTAAACTTCCTAACGGTGCCATACAATCACATTCTGGTGCAACGAAGGGTCAGAATTAATGGAAACGAGTCCTTAACTGACATAGACTAAGAATAACTAGCAAGATGTCCTATAGTTGTCTTACATGAGATGCGGTGAACCTGGGTGCGACATTTAATGGGGGAAATAGGGGGAGGTCGGGTCTACAGAGTGTTGTTTACAGAAAATGGGACTAGGGAATGGGGGATTGGGGATAGTTGGGAAGTATTGAGGAAATAGGGGAATATTTACAAGCGGATATGGATGGATGCAAATCCCATATCCGCAACAATATATATATATATATATATATATATATACAGTATATATATATATATATATATATATATATATATATATATATATATATATATATATATATATATATATATATATATATATATTATATATATTATATATATAGATATATATATATATATTGTAACGAATTTGGAAAGTGTAAAGAATGTGAGAACTGGTTTGCTGTGTTTTAACTGGCCCTCGTAGAGTAAATAAGATCGAAAGACGTCCCCCTAGTTAATTCCATGAACCTACAGACAGGCCACGATATATCTTTTTAAATAGCTTATTACCTTATTCTATGTCGGCTAAATATGTGTTTCCCACTAGATTGACTCTGCATTGTATCAAACGAAATAAGCGTAGGCCCCTCCGATGATCCATGGCAGCTCAAGTGCCAGGGATCCCCCACTTGAGCTTTGACAGCAACCGTTTTTTGCAGTACTGAACTGCTGTGCAACGTGACGGCGCATTACCTGCAGCTGCTGACCGGTTTTCGGCATTTGCGGCCATTACGAACAAGGGGAGTGGCTAGAGAAGACGGGTCGCCCCCCTCGTCATAGGGGGGAGGAGTAAGTCGGCCCCGCTCATCCAACCCAGAACAAGGGGTTTGGCTAAGAGAGGGCGGAGCGGGAACCCCCGAGAAAGTGCGCGAAGGTTCGGTGAGAAACCAATATAAACCGCCGCGGGACGCCCTCCGTCCTCTTACTCCTCTTGCTCTGACCCCGTCCTCTTGCTTGCTGTCGCTCTTTGGTGCTGGGGAGAAGGAAGACGCCTGAACCAGCAGGTGTGACCGAACCTGCGAGCCATCGTGCAACCAGCTGCGCTGCAGTTAAGAGAACGCAGGCCACGAAAAGGGCGCGCCAGGCAGCAATACACGTGGAAGCTGAACCTCCCTTGCCTCTCAATAGCCATCCATCCTCAAGCCACACCTGCCTGCAATTTTCCCCGTGTAAGTGTGAACGTCGTCTGTCTTGAATGTTGTCCTGGGGTTTATAAGTAAACTGCATAGATAAGCTAACGATTCACTGTGTGACTGCTCCTTCCATCCATTGCTTGTAAATAACTTGATCGCTCCTTCTTTTTGCTTGTGTGTATAATAAATCCTGTTATTCCTCCGAACTCTGTCTTCTTCTCTCTTCCTTCTCTTTCGGTCGCTTTTGAGGTTTCCATATTGAATATCTGTGGCGCGACTTTGGCCAACGTTCAGGAAGTCGGGCTAATCGGGGATCCTGTAACGGTCGCGGTTGACCATCCGCTCGGCCCAAAGTAACATCTTGTCCGCGACCCGTAACAATATATATTATATATATATATATATATTATATATATATATATATATGTATGTATATATATATATATATATATATATATATATATATATATATATATATATATACACAGTATGCGGGCAAGGGGGCAAGGGCAAGGGCGGGCAAGGGGGCAATGCGGGCAAGGGGGTTAACAAGGAGAGATGCAGAAAATAGGGCAAAATGGAGAAGATTGTCATGGGGACCGCAAGGCTAACCCCCGCTCTAGCAGGGAAAATGGCCTTTTAAAATGCATGTTGTTGTGTTGTTGTATTAGGCCGATGTGGCCGATGGGACCGATCCACAGATGGGTTCCAACATATATATATATATATATATATATATATATATATATATATATATATATATATATATATATATATATATATATATATATATATATATATGTATATATATATATACATATATATACATATATATATATATATATATATACATATATATATATATATATATGTATATATATATGTATATATATATATATGTATATATATATATATATATATATATATGTATATGTATATATATATATATATATATATATATATATGTATATACGTATATATATATATATATATATATATATATATATATATATATATATATATATATATATATATATATATATATATATATATATATATATATATCTATATATATATATATATATATATATATATATATATGTTGGAACCCATCTGTGGATCGGTCCCATCGGCCGATGGGTCTGCGCCATCTGCGGATCTGCATCTGCAATTTTGTCGTACTTTTCGTCCGTAATAACCGGTGAGCGTTTACTGCCGATAACTTTTGCAACAAGTTCATCACAAACTTGACGTTGTCGTATTGTATCCATGTTGAATGCAATGATGGGAATGATTGAAAACGGTTATCGACAAACCACATGTCACGGACTGCTTTATAAACATTTATGACATCAATTGCTTATTTTTAGGTTCAAATAAACATACTCATCCACCATTGATGCATACACATTCCTTCAAGGTGAACAACACATCCGCAGATGGCGCAGACCCATCGGCCGATGGGTCTGCATTGTCATTTCTCGTGCATCCACAGATGGGTCAGACCCATCGGCCGATGGGACCGATCCACAGATGGGTTCCAACATATATACGAGATTGGCTCGGCTCGCTGCGCTCGCGTCCTTACTGAGGAGCGGGCTTATTTTAGATGAGGATAATGACTGTACCTGAGTTGCTGTTGTCATGATTTACACCAATCATAATACAAACAATTATTTTGCACAATTTATTTGTGGTGTTTGTGATATTACATTTTATAATCAATTTAGGTTGAAGATTTAGGTTGAAAAAATATATAAAATTAAAAAAAGAACCCCTCAGCACATACATACGGGAGGGGTTAGACTGGAGGTTTGGGACGATTACACCTCACCACCACGTAATTCAAAACACCTCACCTCCATGTAATTTAAAACATCTCACCCCACCTAATTTAAAACACCTCACCACCACGTAATTTAAAACACCTCACCACCAAGTAATTCAAAACACCTCATCACCAACTAATTCAAAACACCTCACCACCACATATTTAAAAACACCTCACCACCAAGTAATTCAAAACACCTCACCATCACATAATTCAAAATACCTCACCACTACGTGATTCAAAACCACCACCACGTTATTAAAAACACTTAACAACCACGGAAACAAAAGTTTCAGGGAGTAGTTCAGTGACAACACAGGACAACACAGGACAACACAACACAGACACTGCACAGATATAGGTCGCATAGTGACTGAGGTCGCATAAAATCATTTCAAAGCACTTATTTCACTACACCCCCCAGCAGAACCATGGCATTGATGTCGTATACATGTGTGCACTCCTCAACTAGGCAGCATGGAGGTACAGCACAAAAGGATGGTGGGGGCGCTTCAGGCTGTTGTGCCCGCAGTCCCAAACACAAGTCAACCGACTTACAAGTTCATTGCCCCCCCCCCCCCCCCCTTTACCTCTTGGCCCCGTGACAGCCCAACAGCCCCTTTCCGCCGTTACCTCGCCGGTGAGGGTCTCCACACACACCAGGCTCCTCCGCGGCCTCCTGCTCCAGCGCAGCAACACGGGTCACCGGGGACTTCCTCACCCCACGGTGCCCAACCAGACCCTCCACCGACGAGCTCCAAGTTCCAGTTACCACCGGCTGCCAGGGGTAATTGCCGCAGATGGGGGTCGCAGGCATCGCTCCTCAGAGCTTGATCCGTACCTGCGGACACACACATCTTCCCCACCCACAAGATCCCCAAAACACACTTCCTCCCCTGCTGCCATCCAATTCTCAACACAACACGGCACAATTCCATAGATGGTACAAGAGATTTTTCAAAGCTTTGCCATGGCCTGCCACATGTGAAATCCAATTCACAGTTCAAATCATTACATTTCCAAAACCACATTTCAAAACCCAACAATCATCACTCATCCTCAGGTTCCACTCTCACGACCACATCAAAACACATAACCACTACACAAAAACATACGCCACCCACAAGACACTGTGTGGCCCCCATTCCATCCCTCTCACCGGCCATGTCATCACTCTCACCCGCCGCCCAAGTCCAAATTACATGTCCCTAATTTAACAAGCAAGTCCTGAAGCCTGGGACAGTAACCATCAAGGCTTTACCTCTACCTTGATGCACAGGTAACTTCCGGTTGGTCAAGTCCAAAGTGCAATCCACCCTCAAAATCCCCAAATTTCTCATTGAGCCTACCAAATTCTTCCAAATTTCTCTTTTGTCCCCACTACACTGGCAGGTATGTGGATCCGCATCGAACGGTGATCATCGCTACACAACTACCAGTGGCCACGACAGCTCTGCACCTCTACCGGGCAAGGGTCATCGGGACAAGGTGAGCAGTCAAAACGCCAACATGGCCCATGAGTGCCCAGAAGGGTGCGACCCACCATCCATCCTTCGGCCCCCCCGCGAGGAACACAGCTGCACCAGCCTCAGCTGGCCAATGTGATGAGCACCTGCTGCCACAACACACACTACCGCACACACAACCACGGCCTTGGGGGAGACGGTCGCAATGCATGGCATTCCCCTTACGTCACCTACGCCGCCCCTCGTCCCCCCAGTCCACAGAACCGCAGCCCCCCAGTGCTCACCCACACTTGACCACACCAAGGTCCAGTCAACAGCCATGCTCCACCAGGAGACCCACCCAGAAGACATGGTTCACACACCTCGGACACCCATAGCACCACGTTGACCCTCAGGCTACACAACTACATCCCCATGACTCCACGTCCCAAATATCAGCACAGTCGCCCCCACAACCAGTTGAAAGCTGGGTCCTGCTCCCCTATCAATTTTTATCACAGCCTCCAACACTTTGGTCTAACACACCTGGATCAATAATGGCGTCACTGTACAGTGTCCACCATTTCTCTTCACAAAATTCACCCTTAAATTTGCATCTAACCCACAGATTACCCATGCCAAACATTTCTCACATTTAACTAACTCACCAAAGAAAGATGCTTTGCCATACACATGGCAGCCGAGCATGGCCCATATGCTCGGCTCGTTACACATTCCAAAATCAACACTCCCATGGCTCTCTTCCCAAACCGAGAGTCCATAAATCATAACGGAACATCTGTGGAAGGTCACTCTCGCACCATCACGTTCCACAGATGCCCCAATGGTTGTCCGGAAGGCTGTCTCATTCCTATCCATTCGGTTCGACCCGCGTCCATAGCCCAACACGGCATGGCAGGTCATCACATGCCGGTTGTCCCAAAGTCTCAGGGAGAGGGTGTCAGGCCGCATGCCCGGGTGGTCACTACATCAGGCCCAAGCTGGCCAACCGCGGTGCCACCACCAAAGCGCGACCCACAACACCTCCCCCTAGTGGTCCTCAATAAATGCCATCCCAGGCTTGAGAAACCACCTCGGACCCCCGTGGAGGTGTTAACCCCCGTCAGGGTCCGGTGACCCTGTCGGCCTGAGCCACACGCCCGGCCAGCGCCCCGATGGACAAGGGACGCCACACTCCACCAGACCCCCCATGGGGCCCAGGTCATACCATGACACCCATGGCTGGACCCCACGTCCTAATCTCGCCAGCACAGCCCCCCAGCTGGCTGGCATCACCAAATTTTGAAAGGGGCAACTTTTGCCTGAGGCCATCCCCCATGACCTCTCCATGTCCAAATCCCGCAGCCCAGGGACCAACTCTCCCCATGGCTGCGCCAAATCAAACTCCCATTTTAATTTTATTTTAAATTTCCTTTCTACAATTTGCATTCCCCATCCCAAACTGCAGCTGCAGGTAACAACCTCTACCACCGGTTGTTCTGCCCCTCCCTGCAGCTGGTCCAAATTCCCTATGGGGACCAAATCTTCGGAGGCTCTATCCCCCGATCCTCCAAGGTCCAAATCCAGCCCGGAGTCAAAACACTCCCCCAACTGGTTGTTCACTTTCGGAGCCTCTGTTACCAAACCATAGTGTACGGTGAGGGTCCCCTTGGTCATTCCAACCACCTCCTCGGCCCAACTCACATCCTCCCCCAAACCCTTTGGGCCCGGTCAACCTCTACCTCCATGGGACTGTCCCAGGTCCCCAGCCGCTGAATCACATCAAGCTCATCCTCATCATAAATACCACAAATCATTTCTGGCCCCACCAGGTTTTGATCAATAAATACATGGTCCGGCTCAATCGCACGGACCCCCAATAACTCTACCCCCTCTTGCTCCGCACCACCGCCCTGGTGCTGCACCATTTCAAATTCATCCCCCGGTTGAGGTGTTGTGGCATCCACCCAGTCCCGATAAACCTCCAGGCCAGGTGGGAAACACTCCCTATTACAATTCTCACATTCGGTCTCCTATCTACCTGTGCACACTCCACACTCACCTGTGCGCATTCCCCATTCACCTGTGGGCACTCCACATTTACCTGCAGGCATTCCCCATCTACCTGTACACATTCCCCATCCACCTGTGGACATTCCCCATCCACCTCTGCACCTGCAGTCTCCCCATTTACTTCAATTGCCATTCCCGGTGCAATTCCCAATTTTGCCATTCCTGGCTCCTGAGCCCCGGCGGCACCATTCGTTCGTCCTTCCCTCAATTTCGTCGTACAGGCATCCATTTTGTTAATCAGTCTCTCAATTTGATTGTTCGTTTCTCGAATTTCTGCATCGGTTTGTCCACTGTAATAAGCCCTCAGTTCCTTCATAATACTAAAGATTCGATCCCATGGCTGCTCGGGTATCGGGACCGCTCCAATTGCTCCCGCTTCCCCGGTAGGGGAAGGGGATAAGTTGGTGCTCGGGACGGGGGAGGTTCCCAGACTAACCTCCATTTCCCCTATTTCCGGCTCACTCCCTACACTGACGGAGGCCTCGCTGCGTACCTCCATTTCGTCGACCTCTGACATCCGCTTTCCGGAAGGCCGTTTCCCGCGCGTGTATTATTTTACTTCCAAAAAAACAAAATTTAAATTTGTCGAAGACGCGATATCGCGCTCCGTATGCCCAATTGACTATTCAAATTTCTCCACCTCGACTATAAAAATTTTTTTGCGTTCGAACGTTGGGCGCTATGTACGCCCGACCGTGTCGATGTCTCGCCGCGGCCAAAAAAAATTGTTCGACGGGTTCGAATCCCTAACTCCTGACACCAAATGTCACGCAACTCCGATTAACACCAGAGTTGCGGATGCCGATCACGAAGGCTTTAACTTCCGAGGCGAAAACTCAATGGCGGATTCCAAAACCAAAAGCCCCAAGCGCGCAGGATGGAGGGGAACGACGAGGGCCCTTCAGCCTTAACTGTGAAAATCAACCACCCGGAAAACTGCGTTCAGAAATATGTACAGAAAATAATATAAGGGTTTATTGGGAAAAGCAAGGACAGGAAAAGCACGCGCCGGTAATAAATATCCTAATTCGGGATCCCGCACACCGACTTCAGAAACAAAACGAGGGATTATGAATTAGGAAAGAAACACGTCTTTTGTGCAAAATGTATGCGGAGCTCGGGCTTATCTGTCTCATCATCTTCCTTGGCTGCTGTCCAACACCGCTCCGCCCGGCCCGACAGCACACCACGAGGTCCTTCGCTCCAAGTCCCACAAGGCCTCGCTCCAAGCGCCACGCGTCCCACGCAGGCTAGCGGCTCCACACGAGGTCGACTCGGACCAAAGTCCTGCCGCGTCTCAAACCCAACTGCTCAAAACGGACTCGGGCTCTGCACTGCACTGCCAGTAATCCAACTGCTCGGGATCAACTGCCAACTCTGCCCATGCGCACCTCAAACAAACTGCCTGGCGTTCTTCGATCTGACCTTCTCAACTACGCAATGGCATTCGGCAACTAACGCGTACGAACTGCACTCGTATCAACTCTCGCTCACGTTCTCTCCGAAACTTGCGCTCGGCCCTCGTTATAGCCTCGGCCGGTGACGTCAGCCCTGGCGCGCCACCAACCAATCAGTCTCCTCCACCGACTCGCTCAGGCCACGCCCACCGCGCCACTCTCACTCCCGTCCCCTACTCCGTGGTCATAGCACGTGCTATGCGAGGTGGATAGGCCTCTCGGAGGTGTAAATGGCAGCGGCCATTATCGGCGGTGTCCTGGCCTGCTTTCTTCCGAGGTCATGTCGGGGGGAAGGGCGTTATTAATGTTGTACTAAGGGATCCTAACTAAGTGTCTATGTGGTCTGCAGTGCCAAAAGGGACAAAGGTTTGGCTAACCAGATGAGACATACAAGGGCTCTACTCATTATTCCCTACACTACCTATCACCCGAATCTCCTGGTAGATTCACAAGTATACATCTTAACCCGACAAAACGCCTATACAGGAACTTATTACAGGGTAGTTTTCCTTACCGTGACATCTCGAAGCAGGTTACCTATTCAGCTCTAACTGCTCTACATATTGCTCTGCCACAAACATAACAATATATATATAAATATACATATGGTATATCAGTATGTAAGTAGTAAGTAGTAGATAATGAATAATCTGTTATGTATCCGATAAAAGAGTTCCAACATTTTTTTTTAATACTCATGAGATGCACCTGAATCTCCATTATAAACGATGGATAAAAGTGCAAGAATATGCCTACCTATTAATGATCCAGTTGCATTGTTAAATACAATGTTTACTAATTTTTCTGCAATCTAACCAAACTTATTGATCTGCATTGATCCGAATTTCATGGGCTTGAGTACCTTTCTGGAAAATGAAGAATTAAAGCTTTAACGTTCGACATAGGTTTGGATAAAGAAGCTTGTATATCTTTCGGAAGAATTTTGCCTACACTGGAGCAATGGAGCATATGAAGGAATAATGAAGACCGTGCCGCGAATGAAATAGGCAGGTGGATTGATTTCCATTGGCAGCTTGCATGTGCTTTGCCATTCAGGTAGATTGAGACTAGGGGCAAACTTGAAACAAAGGAGTGAATTATGCTTCAGCAGGCATACTTCACTGTTATTACCCTGCGCTCTTGAAGCGACAAGCAAGGTTAAGCATTCGTGTGCGTACGTGTGCCGTGTGCCGTGTGCCGTACGTGTCTGCATTTTTAAAATTCATTTTCTCGGCAACCGTTGGTCCGATTGACATGAAATTTTCACCATAGGAGGGCTTCTCCTCCTGTAGAATATTTAATGATTATTGTGACGTCATAGGTCACGTGGTACAGGTCCATCTTGGAAAAACCTCGCACCTCTATATCTCTGAAACCACTCCATGGGAAAAATTGAGATCTGGCTCATTGTCAACTACTCCCCATGGGGAATAATATTTGTTAATGATGATGTCATCGGTTCCTTCGTTATGACGTCATAATTCTACAAATACAACACATCCATCCGATCATTATTTTAAAAAATTCAGCAACTGTTGGTCTGATGGACAGGAATTTTTCACCATAGGTGCGCCTCCTCCTTTAAAATATTTTAATGATAATCATGATGTCATCGGTCATGTGGTACAGGCGCCATCTTGGAAAACCCGAAAAATGTTGCACCTCTATATCTCCAAGACCACTGCATGGAAAAAATTGAAACATGACTCATTGTAATGAACTCCATATGGGGAATAGGTATTGTTAACGATGACGTCATTAGTGCCATAATTATGACGTCATAATTTGACAGGGACAACGCTTCGTCTATTCTGTTTGAAATGTTTTGAGCGTGATCTATGCAACAATTATATTAGAGAATATAAATTTATGATGTCATCGCTCACGTGGTCTGGCAACCATATTGCATCAAAGAAAAAAAAATGTTCAAAAACAGAAGAGTTGGCTCGCAACAAGTTGACTGCGCAGGGTAAGTATTCTATGAATACCATCTAGTATTCCAGTTATATAAAGCACCTGAGCTCGATGCAGATAGGTATACCATCGACATCACCATGACCTGCTAAAAAACTGAACATCACAAGTGAATTCCATTGCTCTGCCATGTCAGGTTCGAGCAGCTCCTTATTGGTTCACGACTTATTAAGTGACCACTATATTCGTCATGTGTGTGCGTCTGTCTGTGTGTGTGTCTGTATGTGTGTCTGTCTGTTCGCAGCATAACTACCCGATGATATCATCCGAGCTTGATGAAACTTGGGTGGGAGGTTGATATCATGATCTAGTTGTGTCCTGCCTGGAGTGGGCGTATTGCGCCCATTGTGGGCGGAGCCACGCCCGAAAAAGATGTCTTTTTAGGGGGTAATCGAGTCCAAGCTACATCTTCTCCGAAGGGTTTGGTGGAATCTGACAGGGGTTTCGATATTTGGGTAGGCCAATGTCATGCCCCGGCAATGCCGCGCTGTAGGATATTTAAGTATTTGGCATGGGGGCGGTGTACTTTGAATGTATGTGTACTTGTTTCGGTTATAGTCCGTCCTTTGTCATTGAATACCGCTCGCTCGTGAACCATCGTCGTCTCCTGACTTGTTTAGTATTATCCTTATTCTTTCGTATGCAACACAAGGCGATTCATGGCATATCATTGCTGGGAGTTCGGCTGTGCCGCTGATGCAGTGCCCCATATACATAGGTTAGGGCAGGAAATGATTATTATAGTCCCCGTTGGACTTAGTCCAACACGAGGGCTTATGGACATTGGGTCTCGTCCATCCATCCATGCGTATGTGCATCTCCAACCATATATCTCGGAGATGTATGGACGGATTATGCTCATAATTGGTACAAAGACAGTACATGATGGTATACATATGCACATCATTTTGTTTCTTGATACGATCAAATATGGCCGACTGCCGGCCATTTTTGTTGTAAAAACCCGATATTGAACACGTCCTCAACCATTTCTCAGACATGCTTTTACTGATCTTGTTCAAACTTGGCTAACAGATAAAGAATGATGGCTTACATATGCCTGTCATGTGTTTTCGAGATCAGATCCAAGATGGCCGACTGGCAGCCATTTTGTTACTTAAACTTGTCCCCAACCATTTCTTGAACATGCATGATCCAATTTTGTTCCAACTTGGCACGAGCTAAACACATGACAACATATACGTGTGCCTCACTTTATTTTGCGATCTGATCCAAGATGGCCGACTGGCAGCCATTTTGTTACTTAAGCTTGTCCCCAAACATTTCTTGAACATGCATGATCCAATTTTGTTCCAACTTGGCACGAGCGAAACACATGACAACATATACGTGTGCCTCACTTTATTTTGCGATCTGATCAAAGATGGCCAACTGGTAGACTGCCGGCCACTTTTGCTGTAAAAAAACCTGATATTGACCGCGTCCTCAACCATTTCTCGGAAGTGCGTTTACCAATCTTGTTCAAACTTGGCACACAGAAAAGGAATGATGGTTTACATATGCACGTCATTTTGTTTTGAGATCACATCCAAGATGGCCGACTGGCGGCCATTATGTTACTTAAAGGTGTCCCCAACCATTTCTCAGCATGCATGGACCAATTTTGTTCAAGCTTTGCACAAAAACAAAACATGAGAGTATACGTATGCAGAAGATTTTGTTTTGTAATCCGACCCAAGATGGCCGACTGACGGCCTTAAATCCGTACAGCAAAATTACTAAAACCACAAGGGCTATGATATTTTATGACTTTTTCTTCTTGTTTGCTCAGGACCTCTTCGTGAAGGACACTGTGTAATCTCTAACGTCCACCAATGAATGGCAGCAGATGGGACACCCAGTTTAGTGTCCATAGGAGGGAAGGCGCAATGCAAATAATGGAATTATGGAATGGAAGTTCCTGGATGCACAATATTAGGATAATGGGTTAATACAAGTGGGCCGAGATTCTAACCCCGTCTAGGCAGCTTTGAGACGAGTGCGAGCAGCTTTAAATAGCCTGCAAAAATGCTGCAGTTCCCTTACAGACATGGCAATGCCAATTGTGTATCCCAGACAATTTCATGACCTGAGGTCGTTCACTTCTTTTGTTAGAAGCCTTCGGTCTTATCCACCACCAGGGTCTTAAATCCTGAATCAGTCCGTGTAAAGCGAAACCTTAATATCGAGCCCAATTCCATTGTAATGGTTATAGCCCACACCGAGCATGATGTGGAAACCAAGTTGAATGGGATTTCCGGTTGCTAATGTGTTTTTGCTAATCTGATCTTCACATATACTGTGAGATCTACGACACCAAGAGCATCCGACTGGCAAATGAGAAAATGATGCGCAGCTTTACGCAATTAATTTTGTTATAAATCGCACAGTTTGTACTAGCACCATTGTATACATGTCTGCTTCTTATCAGATTAATTACGGCTACATCTCTGTTTAAAACGAAGTGCAGTGCCGAACATCTATGACAGTTGACCGGAATTGCCATTTGGTGCTGTGTACGTGGGGCAGGTTCCGCAGTTATAGTGGGATGATGAATGGGATCAAGAAGGGCAGAGAATGACAGATAAGAATGAGGGTTCGTGTCACCTTCTCGTGCTTATCTCGTCTGAGCCGAGCAGTTCCAAAGGGACTTTTTGTCTCACAGCATGTAACCTCCAGCTGGGATAAACGGGAGGGTGTCAAAGGTCACTTGGGGTTTCTGGGAGGGGAAATAATGGGTGCAGATTTTGATTATGCACCGGCACGTGTAGCTGCGTACAGGTGCACGGGTACGTGTTAAATCAGCAGAATGCTTTCTAAAATTTTTAGGAGCTCTT
Organism: Myxine glutinosa; assembly: GCF_964187855.1. Lineage (NCBI taxonomy): Eukaryota > Metazoa > Chordata > Myxini > Myxiniformes > Myxinidae > Myxine > Myxine glutinosa. The sequence continues at coordinate 89,281,282 of NC_136266.1, forward strand.
AAAACATAACTAAGGAAGCTCGGTAATGGACTTTCAAATCAGCACCCATTGTTGTTCTAGGGGTGGCTTGGCTGCACCTGCGTTCTGCGGACAAAATGGCAAAAGGATGAGATGCAGGAAGACAAAAAAGACAAGCAGTAATGAGTGAGGATGTATAACAGATTCACTACTCATTACTGTGATTGTGCAAACAGTGCACACACTGGGAGAGAGTTCATATTGTTTCCTGAGTGAATAAGTTATCATTGGCTTATAGAGGCAGGCTGGAACACAAATTTCAATTGTAACTTCTTAAATTTGATCATTTGCAAAGAACTAGATAATTTCTTCCCAAATGCAATGGAAACAGAGCCAGAGTAATAAGCAGAGACTGAAAAGATCTCCGGGTGAGGTTTGCGCGTTAATTCGCAGGGATCTTGCATTCACAGCTCGCTACTCGAGCAGGAACATGGGGCCTCCACCACAATGAAAAGGGTAAATGTTACATTGAATCCAAGCAAGGCATTTGGTGATGCTCAAATTGAGAGATTTCTAGATGCCATGATAGCCCCATGTAGGTGGAGTGGTATTATACCGCCCATATTATTACATCATTATACATACTAGCGTGGATTGGTGCACTACGTGCGCCTCACCACACGTCGCTGCAGAGGCATAGGCATGTCAACGTGTGCCCCATCAACAACGCGTGTGCTGTCTCTTGGATGGATGTTAAGCCTGGGTGTCCTGTTTACTAGCATTAGTTAGTGGGAAGGTCCCACGCTGTACTTTTTTGAATAGCGAGTTATCACTGGCAACAACTGAGCAGCTTACTATAATTCACCAAATGTCCATCCGTCCGTTCCCAGGTACCGCAAAAACGGCTGAACCGATGGCAACGATATTTTTGGTGGGTAATCCTGGTATTACCTGGAGTAAAATAGGCTATATTGTTTTTCCAATTTTCCACGTTTTCCAATTTTCCAGTTTTTCCAAACATGTTGGAATAATATTTACCGATATGAACAGTGATGTGGTTTTTGTTGAAATTCTACAAATACTGTTTAGATTTTGATGAGAAATATGAACCTGCCGCGAATGCAGAAGTGGACAGATCACGGCAATTAGCAGGTTTGATAAAATCCCAATACAACCGTCATTTAAAACAGTATTTTGTTAAAGTATCAATTGTTGATTGGAATTGAGTGAATACAATTACGATTTTGAATTCGTAATTGTGTTCACCCAACCCTATGGAACTTCACATCAGGATTCAAATATTTGTTTATGTCACGAATGTTGTTAAAAGTTTGTTTTTTATATTAATGCTATTTAATTTGTGATTGGAGTTATGCTGTTTGGAATGAAAAAAAGAGATATCGAGTTCAAGTGAATGACGAAATACCGTGACAGTTTATACTTTTTAAACGTGAAATTCGCGGATCGCCACATGCAGATTCGCCACGGACCCACGATCGATGTTTCTATATGTGAATGTACCGGTTTGTTTGCGAACGGGTACGTTTTTCATGGAAGTCCTGCACGAACTTGCTGTCCATGTCTGACATGCGACTGAAGGTGCTACAGGAATGTGGATTTTATTGGTTTCATGCTTTTGCATTCGCCATTTATGCATTGTCTGTTTGCTTCTGGCCTCCCACCCGTGCATAGCATGGGTACCTCACTAGTTATTACAAATTCGTGCCCGGACTGCTGGTAGCAGGTGACCTGGTCTTGTTGGAGATTCTGTGACACGAAGTTACGCTGCTTGCAATCTCAGAGTGTGATTGCTGTCTGACCAGCAGCTATGGCTCAAAAACAAATTCACTGAGTGCTTCACGTTTCATATGAAGGGCCTTCTTTGGACGTGAAGGGCAAGCAAAACAAAACAAAGTGGGAAATTACAAAAGGAGACTATAGATATCGACATTGTATTTTTGTTTTTTCATGGAAATTCAACGAAGAAAGAGACAACTCTTTGTGGCTCTCTCTGCAGACCTGGACAAAATCACAGACTGGGCAAACAAGTGGAACATGTCTTTCAATCCTGACAAATCTCACACTCTTACGACGTCTCTCCGAAAAGACCGACTGGACAACCCTCCCATCTACTTTCTGAATAATCCTCTCCAATAGGTTCTGTCACTCAAGCTTTTGGGTCTCACTATCTGCCATGATCTTTCCTGGGAAAACCACATTTCCAAGCTGGCCTCCAAAGCCAGTCGCCAACTGGGCATCCTCCATCATGCGAAGTCCTTCCTTGGCACACCTGAGCTCCTCACCACATACAAGGCTTTCATCCGCAGCTCAATGGAGTACTGCTCTCCCCTCTGGGCTGGTGCTCCTGCCTCACACCTAGCTCGTCTTCACGCTGTTGAAATCAAAGCGTTCAGAATCATTGGAATCTCCCGCGATGACGCTATCTCCGAGGGCCTTTCACTTAATCACCGCAGGCAGGTTGGTGGTCTTTCCGTCTTCTACCGACTCCTCTCCGGCCTTGCTCCCCCAGCTCTCTCTGGGCTCTGTCCCCCAAATATTCCTGCAGGTCGCACAAGATCTGCCTGCAACCCTCTTATGGTTAAACTGCCAAAATCAAGACTCTCTGCTCACCTTCACTCCTTCATTCCTCTTTTCTCCTGCCTCTGGAACAAACTCCCTCACTCTCTTCAAACTCACTCCTCCCTCCAGGTCTTTAAAACGGCTGTTCACCACCATCTCTTATCTTCCCCAATCCAAAACCTTGATCTTTTCTACCCCCGCTAATTTCACCCCAAATCCACTTTTTTGAGGTGACTTTTGACTTCTTTCCTGGAAGTCCTTGGTGTCCTTGCGTTTTTATACCTATCCTGCCTCCCCCCAGGCCCTCTCCCTCCAAAAACATCTCCCGATGTCCCTGCTCTCAAATGTTGTGTTTGTGTGCTTCCTCCCCTTCTCTCCCCATCTTGTCGACCGCTCCCCTTTTTATATACTTTGTTTGCTTGTTTGTTTGATTTGTTTGTTTGATAAATGTTAGCTTTTTCACGAGCCTCGACTCTGTATACAAAAAAAAACAAAAAACTCGAAGACGTTTTACAACCGAATTTGATCCAATACGTACGATCCCTGTAAGTGCATTTTATGTTTTTATATACTTTCTTAAAAGGTGCAATGTTTCGAGCGAAGTATACCTGGTACGAAGCACCGTTTGTGTGCCGTGCGAATGCAGATCGTGATGGAGACAGGAGAAGTGAAAGGAACGTGCCGAGACTGAAAAGTTTTGTCGATCCAAATGCGTCGACAATTTAGCAGTTGCAGTCGCATCCTTCGCTCATCGGGAAGGAAGAGCTGCAACAGCAGCACGACCATGATGTCTGTGCAAGAACCGTGAAGTCCCTGCGAGAGCTCCCTGCATGCCAAACTACCAGGGTGACCGTTTATAGGTGGGTCGAGACTCCAAACCAGGCTAAACAACTCAGAGGACAGAGCACAGACCTCTCAGCTGTCATGCCAGCCCATTATATTTCTGTCCTACCATCTGTGTTTGGATAAATGTGGATTTACTGTTGAAATTGTGCTGCTTTTGGAATGTCTATCTTGGGTTTTTGGAGACTTTGTGGTTATCCTTTTTGCCATCGATCTTCCCAGAGTTTGATATTTTCACTGCCTGTGGCCTAAAGCCAGCTGCCTTCGTCCCATTGTTTGCCCGTTCCACCTAATTTGGTGCCGAGGAGGCTGACAACGTGTATCACAAGTTTATTTCTACTTGAGGTGAGATGATATATTTTCTGGTTTGGACATGGTGAGTCTCATTCAAGGAAGTCCCTCAGCGTGTTCACCTTTAACATGTACAGCTTTATTTTATTGCATCTTGTTTAAAAACAAGACCGAAAGTCTAACAGCAGCGAAGCCAGGCTTGTTTGATACTTTAGTTGAAGAGGATAGCATGACCTGGGTGGGGATACCTGTTCGCAAATAATGTAATATTACATTTTTTTGACTTCAGGCATGGACAGCAGGTTCGCAAATGACTTGGATAATAAAACGGTGAGTGGAAAACTATGAAACAATAAATTCCACATTCCTGTGCCACCTTCAGTCGAACATCAGGCATTGACAGCAAATTCGTCAAAGACTTGGACAAAAAACGTCCCCAGTCTGAATGTTGCTAGATCCAGTCAATGGCGAAACTGCAAACGGGGAATCCGCGAATGCCACGGATGGAAACCCTTATATTACGTCATTTCTTCATTCTGTTTTCAACTCAATATCTCTATTTTCATTCCAAACACAAATTAATAATATAGTTTTAATATATCAAAATATAATGTTAAATCACAATTGTATTGAGAGGTTATCAAACCAACGAACCGTCATCATCTGTTCACTTCTGGATCCGGGAGCAATGCCCGTGTCGATCACATTTCAAAATCATAACTGTATTGAGAAATTTCTAAAACCTCCTACTTACCTCACAACACTCTAGGACTCCAAAACGTTCCGCAGAAGGTTATTCTGTTTCCTTTTAACTAAACACGTTCCCCTGTCATGTGACCAGATCCTCAACTCTGATTGGTGTACGTTTGTGGGGACATACCTACATACATACATGCATGCATACAAATGCTGTTATAGATGGCATTGCCCTACGTGCTATGCAATAAAAATATATATTCCTTTCCTTTGCCACTTCTTCTTTATATATTGTCTTATCAATGCATCATTCATCCAAGTGTCCGAATACTTATTATATGCTTCGAATTTCTGCTTGTTGCAATTGTTTTCTTTTAGTTGTCAGTGAAAAACAACAATGGAAGATGCATTCAAGTACAATTGGATCAATCAGCTGCCTGAATATTCAGATTTCCTTCTAGTGTTCTACACCAAGGTACGTTCATTACTGCAAGGATGACACTGGGTGGTTTTCCTTTGCCTACTGCCTGGTAGTCAGGGCAGGAATGTTTTTTTATTTATTCAGGGTGCCACCAATATCTCGCCTACTCTTCGTGAAGAACACCGTGGGATATTTAACATCCACCCACTAATGCTAAAAGACGAGTCACCCAGCATGGCGTCCATCTGCGAAACGACGTACACATTGTGGTGACCAAGGTGACAGTTTATATCTGGGTCGACATTCGAGCCCAGGCTGGACAGCTCCATAGAGAATGCACAAAGCTCGAGCCTACCATGCCAGCCCTTAGGAGAGGAATAATTATACAAGGCAATAGATGATTTAATATCGGCCAAGACAAGTCTCCTATCAAGAGAGGCAAGACACAAAGAGGGCCAACATGTTCCTGAGGTTTCGGCACACACATCAAAGGCGGTTTGTGTATGAACTTGTATTCAGATGAAATATGTTTTATATCTAGTTGATACAAATTTCATTTTAAATTTGCAAGTGTAATTACAACATCAAACAAATGCAGTGCACATCTCCACCATATAAATATTCAGAGCTATTGTAAATCGCAGAATGCCAAGCATATTGAAAGAATAAAATAATTAAAGGACAGGCCTCTTCCATGATGTGATAACAAAAAGCCTTTGCTTGACAGATTAATTCACTGATGAGGTAGTCGCACCCTTACTGACCAATGACCCTTTTATGAGATCATCACATTTTATACCATTGTCCCACGTAGTCCCTATTCATACCTTCTCAGGATGCCATTTGCTCCATAGTCTCAATATTTTGGCTTATGTCGGTCGTGATACCAATTACTATGGCGGACAATATTTCTGCAACGAAAATATGACAGATTTGATCGACGGACAAAGTGACAGACCGACAGGTGTTTCTGAACAATCTGGCTCCAGAATCGTCACAGTCGCTGCACGTACTCGTACGATGGCATCACTAGTATCTGATGACACATTTATTGTCTGTGTACTGAGCTGGCACAGTAAATCATGCACAGCGACACTAGCGATGGCTGCGCTCACTCATACGTGTACACTGTTGGCTAGCTCATGTTGTGGAGATTCTACATGTAATGTAACACAGGATTGCTCAGAAAGTTTAGGTTTTTCTCCCCTCTCATCAGGCTTACAAACATTTACATTTGGGATTCAAGTACAATTGCATCAACTCTCATGAAACTCTCATCCAGTAGAGATCTTCCGAAAGACCTAGCTGAAAGTATGAGTGTGAACATTTTTCAAGAACAGTGGGATACACATTTGGGCACAGTGGTCTCAATTAGATGCGGAGTTGCCTAAAACCCTTCACTGACTTTGCTTCTCCTCAGAAAAATATTCTGGCTTCTCATCCTCCCATGCTGTCCTGATTATTTTATTTTTACACCTGCTGATATACACATTATTTTTGCCTGAGCCAGAACCACAAATAAATCCGGTTTGTAAATAAATCCAGTGTAAATAAATAAATGAGAATGAATAAATAATAAATAAATAAATATGAATAATAAATTAATAATATAGAAATAAATAATAAATGATTAATAAATGAATGAATTTAAAAAATGAGATGTAAGGTGTAATGATAAATAAATGAACTAGAACGGCACTCAGTGGAGAGCATATACCTCCGCCTGGTTGGAAATATCACTCAATGGTGAATAATCACTTAAAAAATTATACTAGCTGCATCCGGATCCGGACCCGGATCTTCACCAAAATTGAATCGATTCTTCCTTGTCACACACACAACCTGTCCAGCAAGTTTCGTCCAAATCCATCCATAACTTTTTGAGATATCCTGCTATGTATCGTTTTTGGCCCTAACTCCCAATGCTGAAGAATGACTTAAAATTTTCTAGTAGCCGGATCCGAATCCGGATCTTCACCAAAATCGAATCATTTCGTCCTTGTCACATACGCTACATCTCTTCCAAATTTCATCCGAATCCGTTGATAACTTTTTGAGATATTTTGTTCACAAACGCATAGACAAATGGACAGACACACGGACAGACAGGGGTGAAAACATAACTTCCATCCACCTTTGGTGGCGGAGGTAATTAATTAATGAGAATGCGAACAAGTGTAAATAAATAAATAAATCCGGTGTGGATCCGGTTTGGACCAGTTCAAGTCATACCAATGACTTTTAAAATGGTACGCGCTGCTTTTTTGCTTGAAAAGGATCGAGCACAGACAATCCCCATTGGTTGGCATCCATGGGGAGGAGGAAATTCCTCTTGAGGAAATGCCCCGCTGAGTACGGTGAGAAAAGCGGCGCCATTGTTATGACGTCACTGGTACCCAGAGTATCCCAGGAAGTGATGCTTGTGACGGCACTTCCTCCAAGCTGAGTGGCTGTGTTAAGTGTTTGTCTCGTCAGTGTGTGTGTGTGTGTGTGTGTGTGTTTCAACTCTATTACAAGCCTGAGCCCATGCATAAAAAAAAAGAAAATTCTCACCACTTTTCCTTCCGCATCTATAAGACATCTGGTGAAGTATGTTTTCAATGCAGGGCAGAACAAGCCAATAGTAAACAAAGTAATTGCATTGGAATGGATATGGTTGTCTGCAATAAGAATGCCAGCCATATTTATCATCATAATAGAGCTGCCAAATAAATTAGTTTTCTGGGCATACAAGATAAAATGTTATTAGTCAAAGTCTATTTGCAATCAACACACAACTACTTGAGAGCAACAAACCCACAAAATTTGATGGTTGATGAAAATAACCCAAACTGCATTTCACCTTTCATCTCCATGATGATGGCAACATCGTTGTGAGAGTCCAGCTAAGGATTTGATATTATTACATAGCTTATTACTTAATTAGTATTCTGTCACTATTTCAAAGGCCAGACTGAATCAGAGTTGATGCATAAAAGGATGTGAAACTATATACACTTGTTGTAGCTGTAAACACTGAGCAATATGAGGTGCAAATATATTTTTGAGAGAACAAGACCGAAAGTCTAACAGTGGCATAGTCGAGCTAGTTTGATACTTTAGTTGATGAGGATGGTGACCTGGGTGGAGATACCACTTAGCAAATAATGTAAGTATTAAACTATTTTGAAGTGCTATAAGTCTCGAAGCTGTCTGTCACCATGGAAGTGAAGAGATTGCATTGAGACACTGGTTTTATTCCGTATGTTGGTCAGTTAGTCAACACTATCAAGGTGACCTCAGCACCATCCTGACACTCCACTGTGTGTGTTACAGAATAAGGTGTTTTACAGCAGCTGGAGTGCAAATCCTGCTACCAACCTTCTTGACAGAAGACCCAATGAGTTGGTTCTCATTTTGCCGACCTCAAAGGGAAGACAGGCTGAGTCAACCCCACCTGGTGTTAATTCAACAGCTGACCGGGATTCAAACTCAGGACCCTCGGATTCCAAGCCCTCCACCCAAACCATTGAGCCAACACCAGGCTTAGGGTGGTTGGAGGCAGTCATAATAAATGCTTCAATGTTTGAAGAGCCCTTGATCAAAATTTTAATTACATATGATCTGGGGGACATGCACCCCCCTGTCATATATCATCACCCTGTTGTCATAATTTCAGTTCTCCCCAATCACCAAGTGTGATAATTTGCCCCGACCAGGTATATGACGTAATACATGAACGTTCCCTAAAGGGTGTTGAAAGGAACATAACTGGCAAAGCCAAATCGCATTAAATTCTACCTTTCAGAAACGTAATTGTTGGCTATAAATTATAAAACTCACCCAATATGTAGGATAAATATGTAAGGGACATACTTGCATACATACGAAGAGACAAACTCTGTAAACACAGGAACCAAACATCTATGCCGTAAAAAAAAAAGTTTGTTTAATCACGGATTTGCCAATTCAAAAAGCCTCTTTGCAAGTTTGAAGAACAGGAAGAAGCACTAATGTATGATTTATTCACACAGCAGTTTGAACGGAAACATTTATTATTTATTTATACGATAGTACAAACCCTTTAGAATGACATGGAATGAGCATACAAAATTATATATATATACTGAAACGCAAAAGAAACTTACCACCTTTGAAACCTTTAAATATCAACAATAACACTGCGTGTAGTAAATGTGTGAACTTATTTGTGGACAATAGCGTCCTCACTGTCAGACAAAACGGTCACGGATGGTCACTTGAACCTTCAATGGTCACTTCATAGCACAGCTGTTGAACAGCCATTTTGACTGTCAGTGATTAGCCAAGGGGTACGGGATGATTTTAATGAGCTGCACGTGATGTCTTGATATTGGCTTTAAAAAGGCCAGTGCAAAATTGGCATTTCAATCAACATGCCACGATTGTCAAGGGATCAACGGCAGCGTGCCCTGGGCATGCTGCAAGGCGGACTGAGCTACCGTGAGGTGGCACGTCGCCTTGGCTGTTCACACCAGACGATATCGGCCCTGGTGGACAGAGACACCCTCCACAACTCTGCAGATGACAGACCTCGATCAGGGAGGCCAAGAGTCACCACTGCAAGGCAGGACAGGCAGATGGTCCGAAGTCACCTGCGGGATCGATTCCGTCCAGCATCCCGCACTACGGCAGAAACTCCGGGGCGTGCAAACCCATGGATCTCCAATGATACTGCACGAAGACGACTGCATGACTATTGCAGTCATGCAAGAAATTTACCACTTGTTTGAAATGTAATAAAATTGTAACAATTTACGCCGACGATGCACTGCCTGTATCCAAAACAATGGTGGCCACACACGCTATTGAAAGGGGACTGACATTGCACCCTGTGCTGTTCTGTACTGTAGAACAAACTGATGAGATGGTGTATCTTGGTCAAAAACTTGACATGTCATCAATAAAATGCCAATGTTTCAATTAGCAATTGTTGGTTTGTTTTATTTTGAACTGTTACAATTTTATTACATTTCAAACAAGTGGTTACTTGTTTTTATACAAGTAACAAGGTCAATAAGAGACATAACACACAAAATGGTATTTTAATCCACATGGTCACAGTATCATGGAAGTGGCGAGAAAAGCTGCTGTATTAAACAAATGGACTCCAACTTTAGACTTAAGGTCAAACATAGAATCCGCCAAGTGTCAACAAAAATTGTCAAAACGCAAATAAATTTCTCAACATGTGAACAAAGGCATTTTGTTTGTTTGAGAGGGAACAAATTACAATGGCTTGTACATACTAGTCTCCCCCCATCCCTCCCCGAATCTGGAACCCACAAAAATTGTGTATATTGCAGCAACAACTGGAAAAGAAGGGGCGGGGAGGGAATTTATTGGAATGTGGAATTTATTGTTTCCATGGTTGAGCATTCACCGTTTCCACATTGGTTGCTTAATTTTGGTTACATTTTACATTACATTTACATAGGTTACAACATTTGGTTGCTTAATTTGTATAAAAACAAATTGATGACATATAATGCTCAGATGTTTCCTGTGATGTGTGTTCACCTTTTATAAAAGATAATCAAGAACTCTGTAAACCTCCTATGTAGAAATGGCACGTAGACCCCATAGGATTAGTTTTTCATACAACACAAATCCTCCAAAAAAATCTACCAATATACAAGCTTATGAAGAATATACCTACCAGTCATCTGTGGAGGATTTGGTATTCAACAACATTCATGAAACTCTTGGACAGCATCGCTGAACTACAAAACTAACCAACCCAAAACAGACATTTTGTAATTATTGTTATTTTCAGAGAGACAAACTCAAAATTGGTTTAACCTCAATTCTTGTTTTAAACAGGAATATATTAGTATTGTTATGTGTGTGGGGGTAGGTAATGAAATACCTTAGTCGAGATAGAATTGTATAGATTAGCGTGCCCCGAATGATGTAAAGAAGAAGAAGTCCATCTCGATGTGTAGGGAATCCGTTCGGCCGACTGTCCAGGTAAGATCGTCTATGTGTCTCCATATGAGAGAAGGAGCTATGCTAATTAGGTAGGGCTTAAGAATAATCCCCAGTGTGTCATTGCCCCTGTGATTTTCCCTTCTGTTTTATTCAAACTAAAAAGGGCCGCCATTATGAATGACAAGAACGACAAAAAGCTCCATTCACCAACAACACAGTCATGCCGACAAAGACCCGAACATTTGCCAATCAGAAAGTAAACCCCGCCCCCAAACATTCTTGATGGGCATCAAGAATGGCCGTGAGGTCATGCCCCGAATGAGGATTGGTTGGGTAACGATGGGGCGATGCTACGGCGCTGCACCATTGGTCAAAGAATGATGTCATCGGGACGCGAGGGAGGAAAAAGCAAAGGGACCGCCATTGTTCCCTCTCTCTTGGTCCTGGCTTTTGGTGGGTGTGGTCACGCTCACTTGGTTCTGGCTTTTGGTGCGAGTGGTCATGCTCTCTTGGTTCTGGCTTTTGGAGCAAGTGGTCATGCTCTCTTGGTCCTGGCTTCTGGTGTGAGTGGTCATGCTAGGATTCTCTCTCTCGCTTGTTCTGGCCCGGTTGGAGGAAGGCTCGGTTCATGCCGTGTGCTCCGGGGAGACTGATCGGAACTTTGTGGAGCGGCTGGGGTGAAGAGGTGGTGCTCCCGGACACTTTTGCCACCGCTTTGCAGCTACGGGGCCATGTGGAAATTCGCGCCTTCTTGTGCGCTTCCCGTGCAGAGACTTGGGGCCCCTCCACAGTCATTCTCATCGGCGCAAGCTGAGTATCGGCCGACTCACCAAAACATTTTGATTTATTTTATTTTATCATTCCCTTGTCTGTAATTGTGTCTGAGCCGAGGATCCTCAAATTAGGATATTAGCTTTTACCTCACCTTTCCTTTTCATTGTCTTACAATTATGTTCATTAAATACTTTATTTTTGCATTTCATTCTTGAATTGTGAATTTTCCTTGTCCTGTGTGTTTATTTGTTGTGGGTTTGAGGAATATACCCCCATCGCGTCCATCCGTTCAGGTAAGGACTTCGTTATCCCTCCCCCGCGTTTGCCAAATAGATAAAACCGCCATATTTTTAAGTATACGCCTTGGAGTTAAAACTCGTTTTGGTCATCCGTCGCCCTGAGGTCTTCACGACAGGGTCGACACGACAGTATTATATTTTACAGTGGGAAGCTCCATGACTACTCAAAATATTCATAACTTGAATGGATTCCACAAAGTAGGCCTAAACAAAGCCAACCTACATGTAGGACAATGAAAGACCAAGAGGGTGGGTGGGACTACACCTTTCAATCAGCCTGGTGGGGGCAGGACCGTGGCGATACAATTGGCTGAGGGCCAATCACACCGATATGGGTGCGGTCAACAGTGGAATATTATTGCTGTACATTATATAATACTATGACTATTTAATGCAATGTATTTTTCATGTTTTTTGTATACAAGCTCAAGGCTCGTGTAAGAGCTAACATTGATCACAAAAAGACAAACTGACACATAAAACATATGATGAAGGGGAGCGGGAAACAAGATGGGGAGAGAGAGGGAAGCACACAAGTACAACATTAATTTGAGAGCAGGGACATCGGGAGATCTGTGGGAGGGAGAGGGCTTGGGGGGAGGAGGCATGGGAAGGGTGGGTGGGGGTGGGACAGGTATAAAACACATGGACACTGCTAGGACTTCCAGGAAAGAAGTCGGTATTTCCAAAAAGTGGATCTTGGGTGAATTAACGGGGGAAGAAAAGATCAAGGTTTTGGATGGGGGAAAATAAGAGATGGTGTTGAACAGATGATTTAAAGACCTGGAGGGAGAAGTGAGATTGAAGAGAGTGAGGGAGTTTGTTCCAGAGGTGGGAGAAAACAGGAATGAAAGAGTGAAGATGCATAGAGAGTTTTGATTTTGGCAGTTTAACCATAAGAGGGTTGCAGGCAGATCTTGTGCGACCTGTAGGAATATTTGGGGGACAGAGCATAGACAGAGCTGGGGGAGCAAGGCCGGAGAGGAGTCGGTAGAAGACAGAAAGACCACTAACCTGCCTGCGGTGAGCGAGTGAAAGGCCCTCAGAGTTATCTTCATCGCAGGAGATTCCAATGATTCTGAAAGCTTTGGTTTCAACCGCGTGAAGCCGAGCTAGGTGTGAGGCAGGAGCACCAGCCCAGAGGGGAGAACAGTAATCCATTGAGCTGTGGATGAAAGCCTTGTATGTGGTGAGGAGCTCAGGTGTGCCAAGGAAGGACTTTGCATGGCGGAGGGTGTCCAGTCGGCTACTGGTTTTGGAGGCCAGCTTGGAAATGTGGTTTTCCCAGGAAAGATAAATTTTAACATTTAAATTAACAAGAACAATTAACAAGGTTTCATAACATAAAATTGTTTAACACATATTCGACAAGATATTTCATAGTGCAATCAAAATAAAATTCTCCACCATGTAAGTACATTTTAAAAACATACAGAAACAAGTAATAACTAGAACGGCACTCAAAGAGCACATAGACTTGCCTTGCACGTTCATGATGAACATAAAATACTGTCGTGTCACCGGTTATTAAGTTCACGGGTGGTGGCAGATAGCCAAATAGTTTGCTTTAACTCCCAGGCGAATAAGCCGAAACTTGACGGTCAGTCTGTCATGCGCGGGTGAAGGTTTCCCTCAGACGGAACCACACGGGGCTTCCTCGAACCCATAAACACAGAAACGACAAGACAAAGAAAATCCAACAAATAATGGGTTTAATGAAAATAATTGTCAAGCAATAAAAATTAAAGTTGAGGTAACTATAAGGCTGAGGTGAGGGACCCTCTCACAGACTCAAATACAGATAAAGGGAGAGATAAAATGAAATAACTGTTTGTTAGTCAGCCAGTACTCTGCTCTGGCCTCAATAAGGGCTGTTGGATGCCTGGTGGCCGTGGGATGGGTCCCGCAGTTCGGCCAACAGCCCGATCGTCGACGGAAGCAAGATGGCGCCGAATCGCTCTTTCGCTGTGCCACAAATGTGAGGTAACTCAGGCAGGCGGCCCTCGGTCCCTCCCCACTCCGTTCGAACCACAATGAGCCCCGTGAAGCATCGTTTTCTGGCTCCTCTTCGATGGCTGAGACAATCTCCTCCTTGATTGTGCAAACAGTTCACAAAGGCTCCGAAATCACTCCACAGCGCACCTGTGCACGAAAACGCAGCCGTTCCTCACGCGACCAAGAACAAAGAGAGTGAGCAAGGGAGAGACTTCTTCTTCTTCTTCTTGAATGTTCGACCTCTGACATCACCCCTGACCAATCGCTGAGCTCCATCAACACCACTCCATGTCCTCTGGACAAATAATGACTCTCGGGGCGTGGTCTCTCCATTACCAGTCATCAGGGGATTGAATTTAGTCTCTAATGGCAATGTTGGTTGTTATGGTTTAAGGTACCATGTTCATTGCTGGCCGAGTGAATGTAAAAACATAAAGGAAAATCACAGGAGGCAATTCCATACTGGGGATTATCCTTAAGCCCTATCTAACTAACACAAAACCACACTCCGTGTGGTGACATGCAAACACTCTTAAACTGACAGGTTCCCTTCTTATTACATTGAGGGTTCTTCTTCTTCGCATCCATGGTCCATGGTAAAACCTATACTATCTTAACTGCACGATGGTATTTCTTGCCTACACCCACAAACATAACAATACTATCGGTAACTGAACATGTTACTATTATGGCCCACTGATATTATTGCCCATATCATCCATGCACCCTATTATGTCACATAGTTTTTTGACTTGTGTTATGTACATCATAAATTTAATTACTCACTCACATCGGGTCTTTTTGTTTTTCTTTTTTTTTGTATACTGAATCGAGGCTCGTGAAAGAGATAACATTTATTTCACAAACAAATCAACCAGACAAACAAAATATATAAAAAGAGGGAGCGGAAGACAAGATGGGGAGAGAAAGGGAAGCACACAAACATAACATTTGAGAGCAGGGAGATGTGTGGTAGGGAGAGGGCTTGGGGAGAGGAGGCGTGGGAAGGGGGGTGGGGGGGGGGGGGGGGTGGGAGAAGTATAAAACACAAGGACACCAAGGACTTCCAGGACAGAAGTTGGTATTTCAAAAAAGTGGATTTGGGGTGAAATTAGCGGGGTAGAAAAGATCAAGGTTTTGGATGGGGGAAGATAAGAGATGGTGGTGAACAGCTGTTTTAAAGACCTGGAGGGTGGAGTGGGATTGAAGAGAGTGAGGGAGTTTGTTCCAGAGGCGGGAGAAAAGAGGAATGAAGGAGTGAAGGTGAGCAGAGAGTCTTGATTTTGGCAGTTTAACCAAAAGAGGGTTGCAGGCAGATCCTGTGCGACCTGTAGGAATATTTGGGGGACAGAGCCCAGAGAGAGCTGGGGGGGGGGGGCAAGGCCAGAGAGGAGTCGGTAGAAGACGAAAAGACCACCCACCTGCCTGCGGTGAGTGAGTGAAAGGCCCTTGGAGTTAGCTTCATCGCGGGAGATTCCAATGATTCTGAACGCTTTGGTTTCAACAGCATGAAGACGAGCTAGGTATGAGGCAGGAGCACCAGCCCAGAGGGGAGAGCAGTATTCCATTGAGCTGCGGATGAAAGCCTTGTATGTGGTGAGGAGCTCAGGTGTGCCAAGGAAGGACTTCGCACGACGGAGGATGCCCAGTCGGCGACTGGCTTTGGAGGCCAGATTTGAAATGTGGTTTTCCCAGGAAAGATCATGGCAGATAGTGAGACCAAAAGCTTGAGTGACAGAACTTCTTGGAGAGGATTATTCAGAAAGTGGATGGGAGGGTTGTCCAGTCGGTCTCTTATATATGAATATATATATATATATATATGAATATATATATATATATATATATATATATATTTTTTTTTTTTTTTGTCGCGATCCCGGCTGTGAAATGGTTCCCAGCACGGAATACGGACGTTAATGTCCGGGCTTCAAGTAGTCCACGGAGTGGACAGAGAGAACTCAATAAACACAATTGTGTTTTAATCGGCCTTCTAGGGGTAAGGCACGATGCTTTATTGGCTCGATCACAAAAACCATAAATGGTAACAGAATGGAATAAACTGCACAAAGCCTGCAGGAACTGTCGGCAACAGACGCTCCAAACAGGACGCAGGTAAGATCACTCGCGGCTCCAATCGACGATCTCCGGGACTCGGAGGGTAACAGGATGGAATTCACCGCACAAGGCCGGCAGTAACGGTCGGCCAGCAGCTCCAACACGAAGCAGGCAATCACTCGCGGTTCCAATCTACGAGATCCGGGAATCACTCGTTTTCTTCCGGAGTTACTCGCTCGTAAAATACCGAACTGTAATCGACCAGCCCAACTCGGCTGTCGTGAGGATTCAAGGAAAGCCCTTTTGAGATTTCCCACTCGGAGCCTTCGAGCCGCGTCCGTTGCACAAGATGGCGACCGCCTCTCTGGACTCTCCACCAATCACGTGCCGAATCGCCTCCCGATCACGTGAGGCTCCAAGGAGGCCACGTCACGCGGTGGGCGGGGCACCAAATCTGGGTGAGAACAGGTGGTTTCACCGGTGGTTTCTCACAGTCCTCCCCCCCTAAGTAAAAACCCCGTCGAATAGACGGCGTTTTTAAAACCAGTATTTGTAGTAGGTGCAAATCACATGGCAAGATGATGGCGGTAATCGCTAACAGGCAATTAACGCAATTAACAATTATTAACACTTATTAACAACAATAACGCAACAACGCAACAATACAACGCAACGCAATAGCGCAACAATAACGCAATTATTAACGCACAGGCAATTAACAGGCATTAACAGGTTAACAATGAACCAGTTTGTTTTTTTGTTTTTTTTCACACACAAATTTTAACACCATACACCACATTAATATCTACCCTACAAGAGTTACACTTCACACAAAGCACAATAGAGAGGCAAGGGGGCCAAACTCAAGTTGGGGGAAGCGTTGACAGGAAGGAAACGGGCCGAGACCTAGAGCGGCGGGTACTCCTCCGGTGTCGAGAACAACAGTCATATGCGTAATGACCCCTTTCACCGCACTGGTAACATCGATCGTTCGGGTCGAAAGGCCTGCGGACCAAAGGGCGTCTGAAACGAGGCCGCCGCGACATGCCATTCGACATCTCGACGCACACACGCGATCCGCAAATTAACCTTCCATCAAGGGCTCTGACCGAATCTTCAGCATCTCGTGGCTCTTCAAACTCAACAACTGCAAATCCAGGTGGGTTTCGAGCAACCCATACGTTGCGGAGTGGTCCGTAATGTTCGAAGACCCTCCCTAGCTCGGCTTTCGCTGCTCCATTGCCCAGGTTTCCCACATATACCTTAGCATTAGCGTTCCTGCTGAATCGCGACATGGCGGGAGCGGTCCCTGAGGAGCACGGCACCTGAGGGTGGCTTGACGGGAGGCTCGGGTGGACTTCAGCTGACGCAACGTCACCGTCGGGAACTGGAGTCGAGGCGCTAGGCTCCTCGGGCCAGAGTGAAGATATGTCTGACTCCGCCACTCTCTCCGCCTGTTTACTCTGGGATCTAGTGACCCCCCCACAGGTCAGAGTCAATGACTCCTCCCTGGCCATGGCATCATTGCCAATCAGCAAGGAGACCCCGGGTATCGGGTAGTAGGGTACCACCACACAGGTCACTGGACCCTTAAAAATGTCACTCCGGACCTCGAGGAGGGCAAGGGGATACCGGCCAAGAACCCGGTCAATGCCCCGAAGGAGGGTATACTCGCCGGTATAACGCATCTGAGAGGCCGGAACTACCCCCGCCCGGAGAACACACCGTGTCGCCCCAGTATCCCGAAGGTATTGGGCCTCAAACTTCAGCATCGAATCAGGGCCACCCACTAAGGCTGTCCCTGAATAATCCTGGTACAGTGGATGAATGGAATTAGCCTCGGTGGCAGTGACCTCGGTCACCGATGCCACCGTCGTGTGCGAGGGCCCGGCGGATGAGCTCCACTGATCTCCCTCCGACTTAACAGGAGGGTTGCCTCGGTAGGCCGGACTAGCGGGATTAGAGAAGCAGCGGTTTTCACCGTGCCCCACGCGTTTGCAGAAATCGCACCAGGGCCCTGCCCTGGTCTGCGGCTCGCGACCGCCACCAGTGGAGGGCATCGGAGAACCCCTCCCCTCGATCCAGCCGCCGGGCAGACGGGGGGCGGTCTTGATCGCAGACTCCTCCGTCTTACGACGCGACTGCGTGACTTGCAGCATTTTGCATGCCAAAACATGTTTATCAATAAGGTTGACGCAGTCTGCCAAGGAAACAGTGTCTTTGTCGACAAGAAACAATGCTAAGTCAGGCGGCAGCTGTTGATCGATACGGTAACGCACCAGGAGTTCCGCAACCGCTTGAGGTAACTCAACCTTGCTCCCCTTGAACCATCTCTGCAGCTGTTCCAACAAGGCCCGCGAATGTTCCTCATAGGTTTGACTGGACTCACGAGTCCAGCTGAAAAAATTTCTCCTATAAATACATGCGGACACCGCATAGGCGTTCAAAATCTCGGCCTTCAATGCCCTGTATTTGTTTGCGTCCTCGGTTGCCATCCTCGCATATACCTCCCTCGCCCTCTCAGATAGATGGCTCACAAGATGGCCGACCCACAAGCTCTCATCAATGCCACCGGCAGCCAACAACTTCTCCGCCATCTCCAGATACGCTTCTGGCTTCGTGTCTCCCGTCCAGTCCGGCAAACGAACATGAACAGTTTCCGGGACTCTTGCAGCAGACCCCTCTGCCCGCGGTCGTTCAGTCAACATTCGCAACTCATGCTCTCTGACGCGTTCAGCTTCTGCTGCTGCCTCTGCTGCTGCCGCACGCTCTCTCTCTCTCTCACGCTCTCTCTCTGCTGCCGCATGCTCTCTCTCTGCTGCTGCACGCTCTCCCTCTGCTGCTGTCTCTGCTGCCGCATGCGCTCTCTCTGCTGCTGCAGCACGCTCTGCCTCTGCTGCTGCCGCACGCTCTCTCTCTCTCTCACGCTCTCTCTCTGCTGCCGCACGCTCTGCCTCTGCCCTGTCATTCTCCCTGTTATACATGTCAAGTTGTTGAACCGGAGTCAGCCCGGTCCAGAAGGGCGAACGCATGCATTTAGTCATGATGGAATCGCTTCCTAACATCTCGGGTTGAGTGACCGGGTCAAGGCTGCTTGCGTCGCTCACATCGCCACCCACGTGACTGTCAACATGATCAGGTTGAACTCTCACTTCTCTGGTCGACATAGCTTGGCTACGAGTTATCATAAGACAAGGCACAAAACACAACGCTCAAACACAACGCTCTGTTGGGGAAATACGACACGAACTACACAATATCACCCGCACATCAAATTGCCAATGAGAAAAATACCACGTACAAATACTCACGTTTTTTTTTTTTTGTCGGTTGTTTGGAGGGATCCGAGGCTCACTTATTCTGCAGTGAAGCACCACCCAAGACAGCGTCCTACGGCGAGAAAGTTCCTCCAAGACGGCGTCCGCTGGTGAGAAGATGCAGAGAAGATGCAGATGCCGAATTCCCGTCTCAATTCGAATGTCTCTCACTTGAAAGATCCTAGGACGAGCAACCCATTTGTCGCGATCCCGGCTGTGAAATGGTTCCCAGCACGGAATACGGACGTTAATGTCCGGGCTTCAAGTAGTCCACGGAGTGGACAGAGAGAACTCAATAAACACAATTGTGTTTTAATCGGCCTTCTAGGGGTAAGGCACGATGCTTTATTGGCTCGATCACAAAAACCATAAATGGTAACAGAATGGAATAAACTGCACAAAGCCTGCAGGAACTGTCGGCAACAGACGCTCCAAACAGGACGCAGGTAAGATCACTCGCGGCTCCAATCGACGATCTCCGGGACTCGGAGGGTAACAGGATGGAATTCACCGCACAAGGCCGGCAGTAACAGTCGGCCAGCAGCTCCAACACGAAGCAGGCAATCACTCGCGGTTCCAATCTACGAGATCCGGGAATCACTCGTTTTCTTCCGGAGTTACTCGCTCGTAAAATACCGAACTGTAATCGACCAGCCCAACTCGGCTGTCGTGAGGATTCAAGGAAAGCCCTTTTGAGATTTCCCACTCGGAGCCTTCGAGCCGCGTCCGTTGCACAAGATGGCGACCGCCTCTCTGGACTCTCCACCAATCACGTGCCGAATCGCCTCCCGATCGCGTGAGGCTCCAAGGAGGCCACGTCACGCGGTGGGCGGGGCACCAAATCTGGGTGAGAACAGGTGGTTTCACCGGTGGTTTCTCACAATATATATATATATATATATATATATATATATATATATATATATATATAATCGGGAGATTGAATAAGACGCAGACGTAGCTTCAGGGCTTCGATCTTTAATTCGACAAGCTTTCGACCAACAAAGGTCTGCTCCTGAGTCTACAAAAACAGCAGGCATGTATATCAGTCAAGTATGTGTTGTGATATCAGTGTAAGATGTGTGATATGTGTAGAAAATGCATACAGAAGGAAGCCACGCCAAAGCCCACTCACCGCCCCAAGTTCAACGGAAGTGAAGCGCAGCTTACAGTTACGGTTTGCGTTACGTTTCCGGTGCAGGTGCATATACAAATATAGGGATACCTACATACATAAACATACAAGCATATATTCATATGCCATTTATATTCATATAATATATTTATATATCTATCTATAATTCCAGTAATCTCTGTGTGTATGTTTGTATGTTTGTATGTTTGTCTGTGACCGCTGTTTCTCGACAACCACGGGTCCGATATACTTGAAACTTGCCAGGTATATTGCTGGGGACCCGAGGATGTGCCTTTTCAAGGTTTCATATTAATCGGACAAGTAGTTACCGAGCTATGTCCAAAAAACGATTCAACCAATCAGAGAGCAGCGAGTTATCACGTGTGCCGAACGTGGCGAACAGACTCTGCCTCGGACGGCACATTTGAGAGCGTATTCATTTATTTCACGTTGGCAAACTATGTTGCCGCTATGTTGGCGTTAAACTATGTTTTAAAACTAATTAAAACTAATTTGCGATTCTTTCGCTTTCCTGCGAGTTTGTGCACGCTATGGCGATTTCTTTACCAAACTCCGCAAGCCGTTCGCTTTGGACCAAACCATTTTATGTAAATAGAGGGGGGGGATTGTCACC
Source organism: Myxine glutinosa (assembly GCF_964187855.1). Lineage (NCBI taxonomy): Eukaryota > Metazoa > Chordata > Myxini > Myxiniformes > Myxinidae > Myxine > Myxine glutinosa. The sequence continues at coordinate 89,302,232 of NC_136266.1, forward strand.
GTACTCGCAAGCCGTTCGCTTTGGACCAAACCATTTCATGTAAATTGAGGGGGGGGGATATAATTTTAGATATAGATATAGTACGGGCATGCCCTAGTCTATCTATAATTCCAGTAATCTCTGTGTGTATGTATGTCTGTATGTTTGTCTGTGACCGCTGTTTCTCGACAACCACGGGTCCGATATACTTGAAACTTGCCAGGTATATTGCTGGGGACCCGAGGATGTGCCTTTTCAAGGTTTCATATTAATCGGAGAAGTAGTTACCGAGCTATGGCGATTTCTTTACCAAACTCCGCAAGCCGTTCGCTTTGGACCAAACCATTTCATGTAAATAGAGGGGGGGGGGATTGTCACCGTACTCGCAAGCCGTTCGCTTTGGACCAAACCATTTCATGTAAATAGAGGGGGGGGGGGGATTGTCACCGTACTCGCAAGCCGTTCGCTTTGGACCAAACCATTTCATGTAAATAGAGGGGGGGGATTGTCACCGTACTCGCAAGCCGTTCGCTTTGGCTTTGCGAATGGACCAAACCATTTCATGTAAATAGAGGGGGGGGGGATATAGTTTTAGATATATATATAGTACGGGCATGCCCTAGTTTATATAAATGACATACAAAGGTAGAATGAATGAATGGGTGAATGAATGAATGAATGAATGAATGAATGAATGAATGAATGGGTTACGGTTAACAATTTGATTGGGTTGATGTTGGAACATGCTTTAATCATCAAAATTTATGCCATGAGGGATTTTTGTCCGAAGTATATGTATCCAAAAGGACTCACGTTTCAGAATCGTGGTGTGTGATCGATTTGTGATTGATTCAATGGCAGAGATCTGAATGTCATTTATAGAGTGATCCGGTTGATTGAAGTGTATCGTGTAAGGTAGAGATTTGCCCGGACTGGTGTGGAATTTATTGATTTCTGACCGGGTGTTATTAAATCGTGTGTAGAGTGTATTCTCAGTTTTTCCAACATATTGTTTGGTGCACTTTTGGCAAGTGATTAGGTATATGACCCATGTAGATTTGCAGTTCATATAGGAGGTGATGGGGAATTTTTGTCCAGTGCTAGAACTACAAAATTTGTTTCCTTCTAGTAAATGCTTGTGAATAATACATTTTTTTGCTGTGCATTTATAGAAGCCAGGGATACTAGTTTCTTTGTTGTGGGGCTGTGGGTGCTTTGTTTTTACCAAGAGGTCCCTGAGTGTCCGACCACGTCGAAATGATGTCAGTGGAGGTTGAGGAAATGTGGTGCCGAGTGTTTCTGATTGATGGAGGAGAGGAAGGGCCTTATTCAGAATACTTGGCAATTGGGATGAGGTAGCAGAGTAGGTGGTTACCAGTGGGACACGGTTAGTTTCAGGTTTGGGTTTGTAAGTCAGAAGGTCTGCTCTCGGTATGCGTTTTGCTCGGGTTATTGCTTCTTTCACAGAGTGAGGGTCATAGTTTCTTGCAATGAAGTGTGTTTCTAATTGGCAGAGAGAAGTTTCTTCTGCCATTTTTGTTGAGCAAATGCGTCTTACTCTGAGTGCTTGACTGTATGGTATGCTTGCAATTGTATGTTTAGGATGAGATGAAGAAGGGAGAAGGTAAGAGTGAGTGTCTGTTGGTTTGGTGTATAGTTCTGTTTCGAGTCTGTTATTTTGAAGCGTGAGTGATGTGTCTAGAAAGTGAACTTCGGACTGTGAGCTGTCGAATGTGAACTTGATGGTCGGATGAATCAAATTTAATTCATTTTGGAATTGGGTGAGACTACGGGGGGATTTTGACCAGATGAACTGGATGTCATCAATATAACGTACCCAGGATTTTTCCAAGATTCCGTGATGAGGTTGTGCATTGATCTTGGCCTCTATCATTCCCATGAAGATGTTAGCGTATGACGGTGCAACAGGGGTACCCATAGCGGTACCTTGAGTTTGAATGTAATGTTGTCCGTTGAATTGGAAATTATTCAGTTTGAGTGTCAGTTCTAATAGGCGCATAAGGTCTTGAGTAGGTGGCATTGGGACTTGTCGTGTATCGAGGGCTTTGCGGCATGCAGACAGGCCTTCTGAATGTGGAATATTAGTGTAGAGGGATGTAACATCTGCTGTGACTAAAATGGTTTGGGAGTTGAAAGGTGAGTATATTCTGTTCAATCCTTGGATGTGGGTCAGAAAACTGGTTGTGTCCTTGAGGTATGAGGAGAGATTCATCACGAGAGGACGTAAATGACAGTCAACAAATTTTGATATTAGAACAGTTGGACATGGGCAGCCAGATACGATTGGTCTACCTGGATTGTTTACCTTGTGTACTTTAGGAAGAAAATAAAGGTTAGGGCAATGAGGATCTTTCGGAACCAAGTGAGATTTGATGGTTTTATCCACCTGAGTAGAATCTACTACCTTTTTAACCTCTTCAAGATGTAAAAGGGTAGGGTCGGATGGGAGCTCTTTGTAAGTATCACTATGTAGTTGACGATTACCTTCTGCAACGTAATCGGCAGCCGACATAATGACAATGGCAGTACCTTTATCTGCTGGCTTTATGACTATCTTTTCATTATTTTGGAGATTGTGAAGTGCTTGTCGCTCTGCCTTTGTAAGATTGTCCTTATGTCTGGAAGAATTATATTTTTGTGCCACCTTTTCAATTTCATTGCTCACTTGTTCCATATAGACATGTAGATATGGATTGTCAACACGTGGTGTCCAGGTGCTTTTTGGTTTAGGTAAAGTGAGTTGTGGTGTATTAGTATCGGTGTATGTGATTGTATGCGTGGTTGTTGGTGTTGTTTGTTGTGGCGTTGATGGTGCTGGGTGTACTTTAGCAAAGTGTGCCTTTAATGTCATTCGCCTACAGAAATCCTTTAAATCCTCTTTCAATTGTAATTGGTCTATTTGTGGAGCGATTGGGCAAAATTTTAAACCCTTAGAGAGCAGGTTTATTTCCGCCTCACTGAGGGAATGATTGGAAAGATTGATGATCCCGAGTTTAGGTAGATCTACAAGTTTGGTTGCAGTAGAAGTTCTATTGTTGTTGGTTTGACTATTTTCAACCTCAGCTGTGTTCATTTCCATGGAGGAACGGTTCTGAATGTAATGATGTCTGCGGTTTGTGTATTGTTTTTCACGATAATGTCGATTTTTGTGTTTATGCTGAAGTTGGTCAGAAGTGGTTTGAGAAGTGGTTGGAAGTGGTTGGAGTGGTTGGAGATGGAGTGGTTGAAGTGGTGGAGAGGTGGTTGGAAGTGGTTGTAGTGGTTGGTCAGAAGTGGTTGGAGAGAAGTGGTTGGGAGTGGTGGTTGGAGTTACCTGGTTATTGTTTGCAATGGGTGTATTCTCTTGAGATGGTTTTATATGCTTGCATAACATTTCATCACGTTTCAGTTTCCCTTCCTTAACTTTAACAATGTCGTGTTTAGCAGCCATTAGCTTATCATTGAATGAGCACATTATTTGGTGGTATTGTTCAGGATTCATATTCTTCCACATCTTCTCCTTCTTTTGGCTGATGTTCTCATTCAATTTGATTAATTTTATTTTTACTTGTGTTATTACAATCTCCAGTAGTTGGAGATTCTCCAATCCATATCTACAATCTCCAATCCATATCTACATGTCTATATGGAACAAGTGAGCAATGAAATTGAAAAGGTGACACAAAAATATAATTCTTCCAGACATAAGGACAATCTTACAAAGGCAGAGCGACAAGCACTTCACAATCTCCAAAATAATGAAAAGATAGTCATAAAGCCAGCAGATAAAGGTACTGCCATTGTCATTATGTCGACTACCGATTACGTTGCAGAAGGTAATCGTCAACTACATAGTGATACTTACAAAGGGCTCCCATCCGACCCTACCCTTTTACATCTTGAAGAGGTTAAAAAGGTAGTAGATTCTACTCAGGTGGATAAAACCATCAAATCTCGCTTGGTTCCGAAAGATCCTCATTGCCCTAACCTTTATTTTCTTCCTAAAGTACACAAGGTAAACAATCCAGGTAGACCAATCGTATCTGGCTGCACATGTCCAACTGTTCTAATATCAAAATTTGTTGACTGTCATTTACGTCCCCTCGTGATGAATCTCTCCTCATACCTCAAGGACACAACCAGTTTTCTGACCCACATCCAAGGATTGAACAGAATATACTCACCTTTCAACTCCCAAACCATTTTAGTCACAGCAGATGTTACATCCCTCTACACTAATATTCCACATTCAGAAGGCCTCTCTGCATGCCGCAAAGCCCTCGATACACGACAAGTCCCAATGCCACCTACTCAAGACCTTATGCGCCTATTAGAACTGACACTCAAACTGAATAATTTCCAATTCAACGGACAACATTACATTCAAACTCAAGGTACCGCTATGGGTACCCCTGTTGCACCGTCATACGCTAACATCTTCATGGGAATGATAGAGGCCAAGATCAATGCACAACCTCATCACGGCATCTTGGAAAAATCCTGGGTACGTTATATTGATGACATCCAGTTCATCTGGTCAAAATCCCCCCGTAGTCTCACCCAATTCCAAAATGAATTAAATTTGATTCATCCGACCATCAAGTTCACATTCGACAGCTCACAGTCCGAAGTTCACTTTCTAGACACATCACTCACGCTTCAAAATAACAGACTCGAAACAGAACTATACACCAAACCAACAGACACTCACTCTTACCTTCTCCCTTCTTCATCTCATCCTAAACATACAATTGCAAGCATACCATACAGTCAAGCACTCAGAGTAAGACGCATTTGCTCAACAAAAATGGCAGAAGAAACTTCTCTCTGCCAATTAGAAACACACTTCATTGCAAGAAACTATGACCCTCACTCTGTGAAAGAAGCAATAACCCGAGCAAAACGCATACCGAGAGCAGACCTTCTGACTTACAAACCCAAACCTGCAACTAACCGTGTCCCACTGGTAACCACCTACTCTGCTACCTCATCCCAATTGCCAAGTATTCTGAATAAGGCCCTTCCTCTCCTCCATCAATCAGAAACACTCAGCACCACATTTCCTCAACCTCCACTGACATCATTTCGACGTGGTCGGACACTCAGGGACCTCTTGGTAAAAGCAAAGCACCCACAGCCCCACAACAAAGAAACTAGTATCCCTGGCTTCTATAAATGCACAGCAAACAAATGCATTATTCACAAGCATTTACTAGAAGGAAACAAATTCTGTAGTTCTAGCACTGGACAAAAATTCCCCATCACCTCCTATATGAACTGCAAATCTACATGGGTCATATACCTAATCACTTGCCAAAAGTGCACCAAACAATATGTTGGAAAAACTGAGAATACACTCTACACACGATTTAATAACACCCGGTCAGAAATCAATAACTTCCACACCAGTCAGGGCAAATCTCTACCTTACACGATACACTTTAATCAACCGGATCACTCTATAAATGACATTCAGATCTCTGCCATTGAATCAATCACAAATCGATCACACACCACGATTCTGAAACGTGAGTCCTTTTGGATACATAAACTTCGGACAAAAATCCCTCATGGCATAAATTTTGATGATTAAAGCATGTTCCTACATCAACCCAATCAAATTGTTAACCGTAACCCATTCATTCATTCATTCACCCATTCATTCATTCTACCTTTGTATGTCATTTATATAAATATATAAATATATTATATGAATATAAATGGCATATGAATATATGCTTGTATGTTTATGTATGTAGGTATCCCTATATTTGTATATGCACGTGCACCGGAAACGTAACGCAAACCGTAACTGTAAGCTGCGCTTCACTTCCGTTGAACTTGGGGCCGGTGAGTGAGCTTTGGCGTGGCTCTTCCTTCTGTATGCATTTTCTACACATATCACACATCTTACCCACATTCCACTACACATACTTACCTGATATACATATATACTGTTTTTGTAGACTCAAGGAGAGACCTTTGTTGGTCGAAAGCTTGTCGAATTAAAGATCGAAGCCCTGAAGCTACGTCCGCGTCTTATTCAATCTCCCGATTATTTATTCAATGCAAATGAGACGCCCTGCTCGTACTGTGGAGTTTCTACTATTTCTCACAGATATATATATATATATATATATATATATATATATATATATATATATATATATATATATATATATATATATATATATATATTGTTACAGACACGACTTTGATGTTAAAGTGGGCCGAGCGGAATGGCCGTCGTGTCCGCACAAATTACCCGACTATACTCGACGTTGACGAAGTCGCGCGATGCTGGCTCAATAAGAAAAAGAAGACACCCGGCTGGATTACAATAACACAATACGACACCAGGGGTTCAGTTCTCAAGACCTCCGGAGGAGGTTATATTAAGGCGGAAGGTTAGATTACAACTACAAGAGGGACAGCATAGAAAGACAAGCACTTAGACACACTCTTATATTAACCCCGGACAGACGACAGACAAACGGGACAAGGCTGACTCACACGGGGGTTGATGAAAAGGACAGCGGGTATCGATGGCTCAAGGTGCACTCTTGGCTCACAGCAGGGTCCAGTACGGTCCGGTCCGGTCCAAAGATGCGGGGAGGTATCGTCGCGCTGGGGGTGGCGGTGGCTTCCTCTGCTCTCCGTAGTTCAGGCGCATCTCCTTTTGGACACGCCCCTGCCTTGGGTTATATAGGCCCCCGCCCCTCAACCTTTGCGACCCTCCCCGATCGCTCTTCCTCCGCCCTCTCTAGCCGAACCCCTGGCTCATGGTTGGTCGAGTGGGGCGGGCTCACTCCTCCCCTCTATGACGAGGTGGAGACACGCCTTTCTTCCCCGACTCGAGCCTCGTGGTCAATGGCGGATGAAGGGAAAAACCGACCAAAATGCGGAAGGCGCTTCGAATTGCAATTGACGGAAAGGGGGGAATGGAAGGGAATCTATCTCTTTCACTGGTGCAATGGAGTATTTCAATTAATGGAAGACACAGCCTTACGCTAATACACATAATAAGGATATAACTGTCAAAAGAAAGGATATATCGTGTCCTGCATGTATGTTTTATGGACTAACTACGGAAACGCCCTTTGACCTTTATACAACCACAACGGAGGGAGGAGGGGTGATATTTTACAACAACCTTTTACTACAACATTTTACCACAACAAAAAAAACAAAAAACATTCTCATATCCACAACAATATATATATATGTATATATATATGTAGGGAGCTGTAATGCCCCTCCCCCTTTGTATATCCTTGCTGCTTTACCAATTACCAAGTATAACCAATTATATGTTTTGTTTTGACTTGCTACTGTACTCTTTTATGATACTGAGTTCTTTCTACTGCATTGAGGATGTGTAATATCCTAATAAGGAGTCCTCTGCCTGTGTGCTCTGGCCTGCGTGGGCACAATCTCTAGTTCCCCTTTCCAGGCCTTGGAGGCAACTCTTATCTCTCTTTGCCTTTTTCCTGATTTTGCCATTATCTTGCAAGTTGACAGTTTTACGAGTGTCCACTCCCCTTTGTACTTTCCCAAGCCAGCTGCTATACAGAAAGTTGTAAACATGTTGTCACATAATGCTGACCATCTCCTTATCAGAAGCTAACCCATGACTGGCCTTGGATGAACTTCCTTTAATTAACTGAACAACAGGATGGGACTATGGTGGGGGACCCAATGAGCCCATTCTGTCTCTGTGTCTTGTGAGCTAACTCCACCCCTGACTTTCCTTTATATAAAGCAATGTTAATTGAATTATTTCAGAGCATCTTGTTGTACTGTTGGTCATTCCTTGTGAGTTTCAATGCAACTTTGCTGTCCTCAATCTTGAGTACTCGAGTTCCAATAAATATATCCGTTGCTCCTTTCTTCTGAGTTCTTCTGAGTCCCAAGTCCTAAATACGAATCCGACAACTGGTGGCAGCGGTGGGATCAGTCTGGGCAGTCCGGGACGCGGTCCCAGGCAAGGGAGTGGTGAGAGACCAGCTGGCAATTGATCCGGGTCAGGTGAGCTGTGGTTTTCTTTTGTTTTTTCCTTTTTAGCCCGGGGGTCAGTCCAAATTGTAAACCACTCTCTTGCTCGGTTGCCGTTTGTTCCGTCCCCTGCTCATACCTGTTCCACGAACCTAAATTTAATTACGGACCGCTTGGGTCCTGGAGCAACTGATTGTTTATGGACTCGTTAGGGTAACGTTACGTAAGGGAAAGTGCCCCACGTTGGGCGTCTGAGGTTAAGGGGTAATAGATCTCTGGGTTGTGAGGGTAAGGATAAGGGCGGCGTCCCGATCCGAGGCCTACCCGGGAGACGTCGGGATTTTAGTTTTAAGTAAGATCAGAACTATTACACGGGCGTAGGACGCCAGGAAAGTGCAGTAAGGGTAGGATAGACGGCTGTGTAGGCGGACGAGCCTCTCAGGAGAGTAGGTAGCGCGGCCGTACCACGCGAGGCGGGCGAACCTCACGAGTACAAGACTGCGAGCCTCTCAGAGTTAGGTAGACGGCTGTAAACGCGAGGCGGGCGATCCTCACGAGTACAAGGCTACGTCGGTAAACTAAATTTTCCTAGGATGGGTAACAGTATGGGTAATAAGACAGTAAAGGCAGGTGAACCGCTTAGACATACCCCAGCATTTTTTATGTTTAAGAGGTATGGCTATGCTGCTGTGAGACCAGGGAAGTCATGGGTTGCATTGACGAAGGATTTAGGAGAACCGTGGCCCGAAGGAGGGTCTTTTGCGCTGGAAAAATTGGACGTGTTGTATGAGACATTAGAAAAGTTCGAACAGGCCACGAAACACTTTCCGCCTGACTATTGGAAAGTCTTTGGCTGGTGGAAGGAAGAAGCGATGAAGCGACACGCAAAGTCGAAACAGGCCAGCTTGGCTGGTGAGGTAACAAAACTCAAGGGTCTGAGGAAACAGGCGAATAAAGAGCAGGATGAAGCGCTTAAGGAAATAGAAAAACAGGCCAACGCGCGACTGATGCTGCTCGTTGAAAACCCAGACCCCGCGAGAGGGGAGGCAGTGACCAATCTACCCTCCCCAGCCCCAGTCCTAAGCTCTGTCCCGGGGTTTCAGGCACCACCTATCCTTTCTGCGCCCCCGCTACCACCTCCCTATAACCCCGCTACCATCGCGCCCCAGATACCCCAGAACCACCCGAGCCAGGGAAGGCCGTTTGCACAACTCGGGGCTAACGGAATAGATGACGGGACCGACATCGCAGGGTTCCCGCCACCGATAGGACCGGATGGGTTATACCCCTCACTGGTAGGTTGTAAGGGGAAAAGGACCTCACAAACTACCCCATCGGAATGTCAGGAAATAGAGGAAAGGAAAACATTGTGCCCCGTACAAGTTATCGGAGTTGACGCAGCAGGTCATGGGGTTCGGGAAAGAGTACCTTGGAAAGAATCCTCTTTAACTGTAATGCGGGCAAGGATTCAAAATTTGCTTATTGAGGATCCACGGCAGATAGTGCCGACCATGTCGAATTGGGTTTTGGATGGCGAGTGCGACTATCGAGACATAACCCATATGGGAGTGTCCGTGCTCCCACCCAAGGTATGGGAAAGGGCTAGACAAAGAGCACACTGGCCGGTGGCAGACCCAAGGGCTGGTGCAAACCCCCTGTTAACACAAGCGCAATGGGATGCTCTAAAGGTCCTGCTGCTAGATTCTATTGAGCAGGCGCTGTTGCCAGCAGGAGGTCCGGATTGGGGAAAGATCGGGGCCATAAAACAAAAGGCAGGAGAACCAATTGGAGAGTACCGAGAAAGGTTGGAAAAGGCCATTGCGCGCTGGGGAGGACTGGGTCCGATGCAGCTGGGAGGGCTACCCCAACCATTGGTAAATCAATATCTAATCGAGGGGCTTCGGCCGGTATTAAAGAAACAGGTACAGACCGTCCTCTTCGGCTGGAAGGGAATGACAACCAACGAATTATGCGACAAACTGGAACAATGCCCGGGCTCCTCCCTAGAGGAGAAGAAGGATATTAAGGAGGAAATATTGCAAATGTTCGTCCAGGAGAAACGGGCTCAATTTAACCAAAATAAAAAAGGGGATCAGAGTCAGAACTACATACACGAACAGTGCCAGAAGTGGGGACCTGTTCGAGAGCCAGGGGAACATAGGAGGAGTTGTTATCCTTTTTTCTATAAGGGCCAATTCCCCAACGGAGAGTGGATCCACAGCGAAAATGAAAACCGCGACGGTTGTACTGAGGAAGATTTTGGACTAATTAATATGGACGAAATAAAACAACAATGGACAATACCACCCCCTCTCCCCCCTCCTCCTCAAAACCCTCAAACTTGGAATGTGCAAGGGCCCCCTCCCCAAAATTGGTATCCACCAAGACCCCTTCTCCAAACCCCTGGACCACCCCCCAATAGTGGGATGCAGAACGGACCAAGGGGGAACTGGGCCCCGCCCCGGGGCCCGCCGCAGTGGCAACCAGTAAACCAGTCACATTGGGGGCCGCCAGAACGCCGGCAGGGCGGGAGGGGAGCTGTAGAGGGACGACCCATGCCCTCCGCACCACCGGTTCCGCAGGAACCGTGCCATTATTGCAAGCAGATGGGACACTGGATACGTGATTGCCCAAAGGCTCGTAAGGGGTTTCAGCCCCAATACAATAGAGGGGCCTATTGACGGGACGCTGGCGAGTCGCCCAAGGAGTGTCCTCTCTTGACCATGACACCGGCAGAGGAACCAACCATGATGTTGGACGTGGAGGGAAGACAATTAGAATTTCTCGTAGATACGGGCGCGACTCGCAGCACAATTAACAAGGGGCAATTGCCCTCTTTGCGCCCTACGGCCAGGAACGTTCAAATACTGGGTGTTTCGGGTTTACCCCAAGCGCTTCCTATTTCGGAGGAAGTGCGAGTAACATGCGGCCCGCTGGAGGCTAAACATGCTTTCTTGATGACCACTACCGCCCCGACGAATTTGTTGGGACGGGATTTATTGTGCCGTTTGGGCTGTCAAATCTCATGTACCGAGGAGGGAGTTTTCGTAGACGTCGCGGAGTCTAAACGCGACTTGTTGATGACGGCACTGGCTCGTCCCGGCCCCACCGCGTATTGGTGGCGCTTGGATCCAGGGGCTTTGTCTGCTTGGACATATATCATAGATAATGTGTGTTTGGACAGTTCAGTGCTGCGAGATTGGATGCAACAGCACCAAATTTCGATAAAGGACTTAAAGGATAATCCACCCCATTGCACTGCGTACTATGATGCAACGGGTGAGGACGAGAACTACCGGGAAAGGGTTAAGGAAAAGCTGGGCGAATGGATGCCTCTACACTTGTCACGGGTATGGATCGGGCGTGAGGGAATAGGAATTGAGGTAGTCCTAACCCCGAGTCAGCATGCGCTGACCCAATACCCCGAAGGAGCGGTCGCCCATGTTACCCTCACTACTGCCAAAGGGTGGCCGCCGGAAAGTGTAGGTTGGATGGTAGGGCGGTTACGAGAAGTTCCCTTACATGGTTATCGGTGTAAGAGGGGCCGCTGGACTTTGAAACGGCTCGAAAACGGTGAAGGGTTCTCAATTGACATTAAGGCAGAACGGAGGGACGGAAAGTTCGAAGAGGCAGAGTTGCCCCCCAAAGGCACCTATGCCATGAGGGCAGTGCTGACGGACCCGGGTGAGTCGGATTACCTCCTAGCGGAGGTGCCGGACAATTTATGGCCCAAAAGCGACGGTGAGGTTGGACGGATGCGAGACGCCAAACCTCTAGTGATAGCAGTGCAGCCGGGGATGCGCTTGCCAAATGTAAAACAGTATAAGTTACGACCTGAGGCCGACGTAGGCATAGCACCAGTGATTCAATCCCTAGTGGAACAGAAGATTATCGTAGAAACTAACAGCCCATGTAATACACCAATTTTGCCAGTTAAAAAGCCGTCAAAGGACAAATGGAGATTTGTACAGGATTTAAGGGAGGTGAACAAGGTGATACAGGGCATACACCCACTAGTTCCAAACGGAGAAACCCTCATGATGTCAATTCCGCCGGACGCAACATACTTCACGGTCATCGACCTTTGTTCTGCGTTTTTCTCTGTGCCCATCGCGCCCGAGTCACAATACTTGTTCGCTTTCACCCATAGGGGGCGCCAGTATACTTGGACAGTACTACCTCAGGGGTTTTCAGATAGCCCCACTCTGTTTTCTCGGGCGCTGCACCGCGACCTGGCGGATGTGGAATTGAAGGGAGGGTCAGTGTTGCTGCAATACGTTGACGATTTGTTGATTTGCTCCCCTTCAAAGGAGGCGTGCGAAATGGATTCTTTGGCCCTATTAAAGGCCTTGGCGGCCAAAGGCCACAAAGTAGGCAGACCAAAACTTCAGTTTGTGCGGCAGGTTGTAACTTACTTGGGACACGCCATTTCGCACGGAAAACGAGAATTGGATGCTGGACGAGTGACCGCTATCACGGAGCTGCCTCGCCCTCGCTCGCAACGGCAAATGCTGCGCTTCCTAGGTATGACGGGATACTGCCGCACTTGGATACTTGATTTTGCGCTGCTAGCTAAACCACTGTACGAGGCGACCAAATCAAATGCCCCGGACCTATTGATATGGACGGATGAATTGAGGCGATGTTTTGACGGGCTGAAACAGGCGCTGGTTACGGCACCGTCATTAGGACTCCCGGATTATGCGAAACCATTTACCCTTTACACTCACGCCGTGGGAGGTTTCGCCCAGTCAGTTTTGACACAGACCCATGGGGATAAGGAGCGGCCGGTGGCCTACTTTAGTAAAAAGTTAGACCCGGTCGAACAAGGGTTTCCGGTGTGCTTGCAAGCCGTGGCAGCGGCCAGGTACGCAGTAGAAAGAACAGCGGACATTGTTATGGGACACCCAGTAACGCTACGGGTACCACATTGCGTCACTTCGCTGTTGTTACAGCGAAGCACACAGCATTTGTCTAACACTAGATTAATGCAATACGAATCCGCACTGATCACTGCAGCCAACATCACGATCGAACGTTGCACGACGCTCAACCCAGCCTCACTGATGCCCACTCCTGAGGAGGGCGAACCTCATGTGTGCTCCGACGTTGTGCAGCTAGTCTCCACGGTGCGATCGGATTTAAAGGACAATCCCTTAGAATACCCCGACTGTATATATTATGTCGATGGATCAGCTAGGCGCGCATGGGACGGGTCTCTGTTGTCCGGGTACGCCGTGTGCTCGGATAGCGAAACGGTAGAGAGCGGGCGTCTTCCACCTACATTTTCCGCACAGCAGGCGGAGCTGTGCGCCTTGACCAGAGCGTGCAGCTTGGCGGAAGGCCTTGCCGTCAACATTTACACAGATTCGGCCTACGCTCACGGCGTAGTCCACGATAAAGGAGCCATCTGGAAGATGAGAGGTTTTCTCACATCTGCCGGTTCAGTGATAAAGAACGGCGCGCTGGTAGAAGGGCTCCTCCGAAGCATTTTACTTCCCCGCGCTATCGCGGTAATTAAGTGTCGTGGCCACCAAAGGGCGGACACTGACGTTGCCCGGGGCAACGCAAGGGCGGACGAGGCGGCAGGAAAGGCCGCCAACCAACAGATAGAACGCAACATGCCGATGGTGACACGAGCACAGAAGACAGCCGCACAGATTGCTGACATACCGACTGCGGGACCACCCGCCACACCAACTAAGGACGATATCATAAATTTGCAAAATGCTGCACCGACGGCCGAACACGAGGTCTGGCTCAAACGAGGAGCGATACGCCCTGGGCCAGGGGAAATGTGGACCCTTGATGAAAAACCTATAGCACCCCAGGCTTTACTGCCTTGGCTGGCACGCATGGCTCATCAGAATGGTCATGTGTGCCAGAGGGGGGTGATGGGACAGATAGACTACACTTGGGCAGCGCCAGGACTGTCACGGATTGTATCCGAAGTGTGCCGATCGTGTGTGGTCTGCCAGCAACACAATAGAGGGGCGCCGCCGAGACATGCACATGATGGGGGACGGCCCCCGCCAAGTGGGCCGTTCGCAACTATTGAGTTCGATTTTACAGAATTGGAACCAAGCATGTCGTTTCGCTATGTGTTGGTAATCGTAGATACGTTCACCAAATGGGTCGAAGCATACCCATGCGTCAAATCCGATGCTCCGACAGTAGTGAAGCGCCTCGTGCGGGATTTTATGTGCAGATTTGGCATTCCCCAGATAATTTCGTCAGATCAAGGAGGCCATTTCACGGCGCAGGTGGTTAAGGGCATCCTGAAGGCGTTGGGCGTTAAACAATCCTTCCATTGCGTCTACCACCCACAGTCCTCAGGACTTGTGGAACGAACGAACAAGACTTTAAAGAATAAACTAGCGAAACTTTGCGCAGACACAGGCTTGAGGTGGCCAGAGGCTCTTCCGCTTGCATTGATGAGCATTCGTTCCACCCCGGGTCGCACTACGGGCCTTTCCCCCCACGAAATATTAATGGGACGACCTATGAGCTTGCCCGTTTCAGCACCAACAGACATGTCCACCCTTGCTTTGCCAGTAATGGATGACATGCTTTTGAGATTTTGCATAGGCTTGTCGAATGTGGCACGCAGCATCCATGCTCGAGTACGAGAGGCGCTGCCTGAACCAATAGGCCACGCCATCCACAACTTTCAGGCCGGCGACTGGGTGCTCGTGAAGCACTTCACCCGCAAGGCTGCTTTGGAGCCACGGTGGAAGGGACCATTCCAGGTGCTACTGGTCACACCGACGGCAGTCTTCTGCGAGGGTAAACCTTCGTGGATCCACGCCACCCATTGTAAGTTGTCCTTCCCCGCACCACAAGCCACACAAGACACCGCACCTCACATTGCTGCAGACACCACACCTCACACCGCTGAAGACAATGCACCGTCTAGGGCACCACAGTCTCCTAAGGGCGGCGATGACGGTCATGATGATGGGAATTCTGGGCAGCTGCCTAACAAACCCCGCCAAGGATAGGCTTCTGCAGTTTAACCCACTGAGAGAGGATCTCCCCAAATACCCAGGACACGACAACTACACGTTATTTAAACTTTACTCCGTCAAATACATAACGGCTCCCCGGGGACAGGGGATAGTAGTACATTGCTGTGAGTTGGAGACACATTTCAAGTGGTTATCTGTAAGATGGATGGAAGCCATGGTGGTACACAATGGGACACCACAGGCACGCATGACAACCCCACGCATAGTCTTAACTAAAGTTAGACAGGTGGAAAATGGAAGGTTTACTGGGACCGTGAATAGTCACGCCGCCGCAGGATATCAATGGGGCACGGGCATCGACAATACTACTCTCCTACTGTCGCATGCCCTCGTCGGCCCACACACCACGATAATACTTGAATGTGGAATATGGCCCCCGCGCACGCTGATTAGAAGGAACAAAAAGAGGGGAGAGACCCAACACCAATTCCGGCCTAGTTGTGCCGCCTACGTCATTAAACCCCCTCCTGCCCAGGAAGTAAGAAGGAAGCCAGAGGAGAACACATACTGGAAGGTCGCACGGCATATGGCCACAGTACAGAATAGGACACAGTGTTGGATGTGTATGCACCTTCCCCGCACCAGCACAGCAGGCATACCAATGGTAGTGTTACCCCTATCACTCAATGATTTGTGCTCGAAGCCACTAGATACCAAATGCATTAGTACAACTCTGACAAGCCAAGGTTCTGATGAAACCGCGTGTAAACGAGTTTTCCAGTACTCCCCTCCCATCCTGTCCCGACACTTTGAGGAACGTCCGGCGCCGGTTTGGGTCAAGCCGGCATGGGGGGCCCTCTGCTTAGAAGGAAAGGGCCAAGTAATGGTAGGCAAATCCGTGTGTAGAGATACCCTTCCCGCGGACCCGAGAAAAGGGAAACACACGCTCCTAGTGAACGTTACAAGCTCGCCCTTGCATAACCTCACACACCTCCAGTTGGCATGGAAAGGGGAAAACGGGACAAACACTATCCCAGGTCTTCTCACTTGCATGACCACCCATTTAGTGGCCCCGCACGGGACCATGTTTGTATGCGGGAATAAAGCTTACCCGTATTTACCTGATAATTGGGGAGGAATTTGCTATTTAGGATCAGTTTTCCCAGAGATGGAAATGCGACAGCACTTGCATAATACCACCGCACTCATAAGGACACAACGAAGCACCTATTGGCACGACGACGACACCACTACTTTACACGGCGCTGATTGGGAGAAAGCCGTTAGCTTCTTCTTCCCATGGGCTGGGACGGTCATGAACAGTTACCGCATTGACAAAATTGCGTTAATCTTAGAAAGGGTGGCCAACGACACCGCTACAGCACACGACGAAATGTTGGACACGGTTGTCCACCTGCGTACAATGGTTATGCAAAATAGGGTTGCGTTAGATATGCTACTGGCAGAACGAGGAGGGGTATGTGGGATAATTAAGGGTAAATGTTGTACTTTTATTCCTGACCCTTCACAAGGGGTCAGTGCTGCTATTATAAGGTTAAGAGAAAGTGCTCACATATTGACAAGGGATCGCTTGGATCGGGAAGCCTCCCACCAGTGGCTTACCGACTGGTTCAAAGGGTGGACAGGCACAATTGTAAAGTGGGTACTAACCGCTTTGGCAATAGTCCTTGGAATCGTGGTTAGTTGTGTGATAATCAAGGCTTTAGTCCTTGCGTGTGTGAGGAAGTTTTCCACAGGATGGACACTGAAGACGACACCGGAAAAGGCCATGGTGATGATCGACCAGCGGATCGCGGGTCCGGATGACACACCAGCTGTCAACTCAACTGCCAGTCGCGGATCCTGGAACGACGACCTGAACGAGTCCCTGGGCCGCGACAATGAGATCTCCGCTTCCGAAGATTGTTCTTCCATTGCTGATATTACCGATAATGATGTCGAGTACACTTATGCGGACCTCGAAGCATTTCAGGCTACCAGAAGGCCGTTTAAACTGGGCCCCGACACGTCGGAAGAAGAAATCGACGATTTCCTGAAGGATTCCTCTCGTTTCTTCACGATATGCCATGCCGTGGCTATGACTATGGGCCGTCCACTCCGCAGGCCTACGCCACCTGAAAATAATGTTACTGATGATGTTACCAATGATGATGTGGGCCACTTGCGAGGGTCCCCGGCTGATGTTTATGTTTCAATGCAGGCTCTGCCTCTCCATGTTTCACGAGCTCACCTTTATGTCTCACAAGCCCACAGTGAGTCAAACGCCACTGACCCAGTTCGGGATTTGGACCCAGCTGTGAACCCAAGGCCGGATGGAGAGGAACTCGATCGTGAAAATACTCTGAGTTCCGAGTCTGATTGTTTTGGAGATTCGCCCTTGAATAACAGCGAAGCAAGCAGCATCGCCTCGGACGATCTCGACTTTGACCCAAAGGAAGTTTCTCTCCCACCTTTGGATCGTTATGCTTTATTTCATGGCCATAGGTTTGAGCCACCTGATACTGACGATGTTGTGTCTTCCCCAGATCACCAGCACGTAAGAGACCTCATGAACATGAATATCGATTGAGCGCTGAAGATCGACAAGGATTTCACTTGGGGAAGCCTGGGCGAGCTCCAGTTGGGGAGGAGTCCGGCTGCACCTCTGTGGACCAAGGGTGGGTCGGAGATCTTCCTGGGTGTGGACCCCGGTGGAACCAGAGGTCTTCGTTGTGGATTTGGCGCGCTATTCGATCTTCATGTCTCTACGGTCTCACCTCATACACCCATCTACACCCGACTTACATCATACATCCACTTACACCCACTTGCACCCACACACCCGCGGATCAGCCTGCTGGGTTCGTTGTGCGGTACTGGGTACGGGACATGCTCACTGGGCTGCATTCGTGTGGTACGTTACGTTTAGTTACACTCTCTCTCTCTCCCACCTCTTTTGGTGGATTTTGTGTGCCATTTGATCACTCTGCTTTTACGGCCTTACATTGCATACTCACATACAGACGCGAATCATCCTACTGAGTTTGTGTGGTGCTTTGGTACGGGACATTCTTACGGGGCTGCCTTCGCGTGATATGTTGAATGATTTTTCTGTTTTTGTTTGAAATAAAGGCCTTTGATTGGCTCGTAGATAACTTTGTATCTTAGATCCAAAAGGGCGGTATGTAGGGAGCTGTAATGCCCCTCCCCCTTTGTATATCCTTGCTGCTTTACCAATTACCAAGTATAACCAATTATATGTTTTGTTTTGACTTGCTACTGTACTCTTTTATGATACTGAGTTCTTTCTACTGCATTGAGGATGTGTAATATCCTAATAAGGAGTCCTCTGCCTGTGTGCTCTGGCCTGCGTGGGCACAATCTCTAGTTCCCCTTTCCAGGCCTTGGAGGCAACTCTTATCTCTCTTTGCCTTTTTCCTGATTTTGCCATTATCTTGCAAGTTGACAGTTTTACGAGTGTCCACTCCCCTTTGTACTTTCCCAAGCCAGCTGCTATACAGAAAGTTGTAAACATGTTGTCACATAATGCTGACCATCTCCTTATCAGAAGCTAACCCATGACTGGCCTTGGATGAACTTCCTTTAATTAACTGAACAACAGGATGGGACTATGGTGGGGGACCCAATGAGCCCATTCTGTCTCTGTGTCTTGTGAGCTAACTCCACCCCTGACTTTCCTTTATATAAAGCAATGTTAATTGAATTATTTCAGAGCATCTTGTTGTACTGTTGGTCATTCCTTGTGAGTTTCAATGCAACTTTGCTGTCCTCAAGCTTGAGTACTCGAGTTCCAATAAATATATCCGTTGCTCCTTTCTTCTGAGTTCTTCTGAGTCCCAAGTCCTAAATACGAATCCGACATATATATATGTATATATATATATGTATATATATATATATGTATATATATATATATGTATATATATATATATGTATATATATATATATGTATATATATATATATGTATATATATATATATGTATATATATATATATGTATATATATATATATGTATATGTATATATATATATATGTATATATATATATATATATATATATATATATATATATATATATATATATTGTTACAGACGCGGCTTTTGGATGTTATTTTACCGAGCGGTGGTGTATTTAACCGCGTCCGAACAGTTACTCCCCGATTAGAACCCGATTCCACCCGAACGTTGACTAATCGCGCTACAGATATTCAATTGGGAAACCTCTAAAGCGACCGAAAGAGAAGAAGAGAGAAGAAAGACAGAGTTTGGAGGAAGAACAGATTTATTATACACACACAAGCAATATTTTAGAGCGACCAATATTATTTACAGCAATAGATGGAAAAGAGCAGTCACACAGTGCATTGTTAACTTATTCTATTTCATTTACTTAATCCCCAAGACAAACGAGTAGGACAGGACGTTCACACTCACACGGTGGATATTGCAGGCAGGTAATGGCTCGAGGTTGATTGCTTGAGAGGAAGGCAAGGTCGGAGGCAGCAGCTTTCAACCCCTCGCGGTTTTGGCGGGAAAACCTCCGTCGCGTATCCGCGGCCGTCACGCGCTGGCTCGGCACACCTGCTCCTCTTCCTGGGGTGGAGCCGTCTCCCTCCGTTCAGCGCGTCTCTCCAACGACAGGGGATATTGCAGGCAGGTAGGTAGGGCTTGCGGTGGATTGCGCTCCTCTTCCAGGTCATCCCCCAGCGTATCTCTCAAGGCCTCTCTTGGTGCAGCCTCGTTGCTCCTCTCCAGCTCATCTCCAGTCATCTCCAGTCATCTCCCAAAGCAGTCCCTTACATTCGCTTTTATCACCTCCGGCGGAATTAAGCCGCCGGCTCCGAGGGCACGCCTACTGGGTCACTCACCGCGGTGTTGATTGGCTGTTAGGGCCGGTTCACTCCTGCCCTCTTCTGACGAGGTGGAGACACGCCTTTCTTCTCCAACCTTACCTCGTGGCCAATGGTGGTTGAAGAGAAAAACCGACCAAAATGCGGAAGGCAAATGGAAGGGAGGTTTTGGGGAAATTGGAAGGGCCTACGCTTATTTTGTTTGATACAATGCAAAGTCAATCTAGTGGAAAACACATACTTAGCCTACATGGAATAAGGAAATACACTATTTAAAAGATATATCGTGACCTGCGTGTATGTTCTATGAAATTAATTAGGAGGACGGCTGCGACCATTATTTACATTACCAGGATGTTACCATACCAAAACCATACTCTTCACATCCGTTACCCTTCCTCCAAAATTGTTACACTCCTCAAAACCCGTTACACTTCTCAAAACCCGTTACACTTCTCAAAATCGTTACACTGCACCCTCCTTTCTTCAGGCACGTCCTCGGGCCTACTAGACTTAACTGAGTGTGACATGTAGGTGTAATTCCCTCTACAATTAACCTGACCCTGAGTGTGACAATTTTAAAACACAAATAAGTATGTCCCCCTATTGCATTGCATCCTGTCTAACAGACTCAAGCCCACAGCTAACCGAATTATGGAATTATTCTGAAACTATACATTTACGGTGGGGAGCATTATTTACAATGACGTGATTTCTTATTTACAACGCAACCCAGGACCTGTGTGTTTTTTTCTTTTCTTTTTAGGGAACAAGAGAAAGAAATTCCTGTTGGGAGGGAGGAGACAGCACGCATTGCATCGATGCACCAGTACCAATACCACCAAAGCACCCAAAAGCACCCAAAAGCACCACAAGCACCACAAAGCACCACTCGGTGCGCAGTCACCATGGTTCATAATAAACACAACAAAACAACTGGTGGTGGTCTTCTCCTTGTCTGCTGGGCCGATGTTCTTCCTGACGTCTTCTGGCTTCATGCGGCCTATTTGGACATAATAAAAAGCACAACTTGTGTTCGTTTTTTATTATTATTTAGGGCCTCAGGGGCCAACTAAGGGTGGTCCACCTGTTTGGCATAGGTGCCACCTTACCGAGGTCCGCAAGCAAGATTCCCTGGCCACTATGGCCGGTCTCCAACAGAGGTGCTCTGCCCCAGAACCTGGGGTCCATCAAGTGGTACTTGGCCGCCGAACAGCGGTCCATAAAGTGGTACATCAACGCAATGCGTGCTGGTTCTGGGAATCTCGGGCGCACAATGGCCACCTCACGCACGCTCCCCTCGGCACCCAATGGCGCACAGGTCATGTGGGAGACAAAAGAAAGACAATTGAGCGAGGGGTAAGGTCACAAGGGTACACGTCAAACAAGGCAATGCAAGGTGAAATGCGTACGGAGGGCGAAGTGAGAAAGCTCGTCCCTACCGTACGTCACCCCCCTGTCACCTACACTACCCTTGCTCTTACCCCATATTTACAAAATCTACCCATTTACAAATTCGTCACTACTGTCACGTCTTCCCCATATTTCCCTTATACCAAATTCGTCACCACAATCCCTCTACTTCAAAATTTGCCATCACCAAATTCATCATCAATCCTCATAAGGAGGCAGAGATGGAACATCAAAGCACAATGTCACACCCACGTCATGATGCGTCTCACAATCCAAACATTTGCATCATAAAAAATAATCAAAACATGGCATGGTGTGGAGTACCTGTCACCTCAGGTGAGTGGATGCAGATGGTGTGAGGAGATCCTTCATCCTAACTATCCTCTAAATGATTTTAACACACTTTACACTACCCGGGGTCTTTCCCTGCCAATCCATTGGCAATCTTACTCTATGTGGTTTTAAAAACCAATTCCCATTGACCAAACTGTGGTGCTTCTCAATTTGGGGTCTCACTCCCCCGATTCATCTCCCTGTGCCCTCGCACAATTTCTGGGCTGCGACGTGTAGCTCTCCCAGCAGGTCTACCCACCTGCACACCTCCACCACTGTAGTTGCCACCCGAGCTTACCTGCTCCTCACCCTAACCTAACTAACTGGGGAAGACCCCTCTTGGATCTGTCACCCCACTGGTGCCCTCTGGCACTGGGCTACCCGGGTCCGTCCTCCGGATCCTCGGGCCCCATCCACACAACTACTACCGGCTCCCAGAGCCCACCTGCGGCCTCACCTGGCCGACATCCTTACAGTGGTGGAGTGCCCAAACCAACTACACACACTAACAGGCTACACGCCCAGCCATTTCCACAACACCAACGCACCCATCCACATACCATTCTGTCACCCGCACCACAGATGCCAATATCCAACTACAATTTACCTATACCCTCTACCTAACACTTACACTACCCGCCCCGGGTATCCGTGATGGGGGTCCACTCTTCCCCCATTCACACCTTCGCACCATCCACTCCACTCCACAATTTCCACCATACTCACTCCACGACCATCCATTCCAATACTCCATACCATTTATTCCATACACCTGCCCTCCATTCACCTGTCGTTGCACACCTGTGCAATCTCACCTGGTGCCACCTGCACCCTCCTTTCTTCCTGGACCACTTGGTCATCACAATACACAATCACCATCACTCACTCATACACTGCTCCATCCACCTGTTCAGTTGCACACCTGTGCAATCACACCTGTTCAATCACTCCCACACACGGCATCATCTCAGCTAACTCCTCCCCTCTGAAACTTGCGCTTCCCAGTCGTCCCTTTAAACTATTGCGCTCCCACGTCATTATCAACCACACTAACCTACCTGCGTCCCCACTACAGGTATCAGTCACTAACTAACCTTATCGTTACCTAAGGTCATCTTCGCTAGATCCCTATCATTATCCAAGCCCTCCCTGGCTCGTTTTCACTGCCATAAACCCCATAATCTATAGCGCATTTGCCCCACTGGTGAGGGATGACAGAGTTGCCATCCCCCCCACAGCGGGGCATCTCCTACTACCATCCCCCCAGTCCTCTGACGCTACGAGCCCCCGTCGCAAGAGGTACTGGGTCCTGCCTCGGCATCTAGAGCCGAGGCGATCCATGAGGGCGCCTGCTTGCCGGCATAAGGTCTTATCCGGTCGGCATGGACGATCCGAGGGGGGGTCCGTGGCCCCATTTTGATCTTAATGACCACGTCACAGATTTGCGACAGGACGACTCCTGGGCCTTGCCAGGGGGAGGTGAGTTTTGGGCACCTTCCCTTCCGCCTCCGGGGATTAAAGAACCAAATCTTCATCCCCGGAGCGTATTGACTCCCCTGGCTCCGGTCGTCGTACCTGCGCTTCATCTTGGCCCCCGCCAGATGGAGCTGGCGGCGGGCGAAGGCATGGACCCGCTCCATGCCTTCCTCCAGGTGACGTGCGTACCCCTCCCTCGGCGGTGTATCCGTGGTGTCTGGCACGGGACCGCATAGCAAGTCGGCGGGAGCCCGTAACTCCCGCCCATACATAAGCAACGCTGGACTGCATGCGGTGGCCCCGTGCTGGCTAGTTCGGTAGGCCATCAACAGGTACGGGAGATGTTCGTCCCAGTCATCCTGACGGGATGGTGGAAAGGTTCAATCGAACATTGATCCAACAACTGGCATTGTTCACCACCACCCGTGTTCATCATTACCCCCATTTGGTTTCCCATTACCCCCATTTGGTTTCCCATCCTGTTTTCCATCCCTTTGAAATTATCGTCTGTTTTTACCATAAAGGCCATCATCTGTTTCATAAACAGGTTCCAATTCATTGGCATCTCGGGTTCGGCTACCGCGACCATGGGCGTGGCTAAATTTGGTGCCGCAACAACCATGTGCGCGAGGACGCCATCTTGTGCACCTGATACACCCTCAACCGCCTCCTCATTGCTCTCCTCCTCCCTTTCTTCCACATACATTTCCCCTGGTTCCTGGGTTACCCCTAACCCGTCTATCTCCCCCACCGACATCCGATCGCCTTGATTGTCCATGGCGCGATCTCAAAATTCGGGTTTTATAAAACAAAACAAATTTCGGCCGCTCCAAATTTTGACCAAATTTTTTCTAGATGTTTTTTAAAAATTTGGTTCGGGCCCCGAATCTCACTCCCAGACACCAAATGTTACAGACGCGGCTTTTGGATGTTATTTTACCGAGCGGTGGTGTATTTAACCGCGTCCGAACAGTTACTCCCCGATTAGAACCCGATTCCACCCGAACGTTGACTAATCGCGCTACAGATATTCAATTGGGAAACCTCTAAAGCGACCGAAAGAGAAGAAGAGAGAAGAAAGACAGAGTTTGGAGGAAGAACAGATTTATTATACACACACAAGCAATATTTTAGAGCGACCAATATTATTTACAGCAATAGATGGAAAAGAGCAGTCACACAGTGCATTGTTAACTTATTCTATTTCATTTACTTAATCCCCAAGACAAACGAGTAGGACAGGACGTTCACACTCACACGGTGGATATTGCAGGCAGGTAATGGCTCGAGGTTGATTGCTTGAGAGGAAGGCAAGGTCGGAGGCAGCAGCTTTCAACCCCTCGCGGTTTTGGCGGGAAAACCTCCGTCGCGTATCCGCGGCCGTCACGCGCTGGCTCGGCACACCTGCTCCTCTTCCTGGGGTGGAGCCGTCTCCCTCCGTTCAGCGCGTCTCTCCAACGACAGGGGATATTGCAGGCAGGTAGGTAGGGCTTGCGGTGGATTGCGCTCCTCTTCCAGGTCATCCCCCAGCGTATCTCTCAAGGCCTCTCTTGGTGCAGCCTCGTTGCTCCTCTCCAGCTCATCTCCAGTCATCTCCAGTCATCTCCCAAAGCAGTCCCTTACATTCGCTTTTATCACCTCCGGCGGAATTAAGCCGCCGGCTCCGAGGGCACGCCTACTGGGTCACTCACCGCGGTGTTGATTGGCTGTTAGGGCCGGTTCACTCCTGCCCTCTTCTGACGAGGTGGAGACACGCCTTTCTTCTCCAACCTTACCTCGTGGCCAATGGTGGTTGAAGAGAAAAACCGACCAAAATGCGGAAGGCAAATGGAAGGGAGGTTTTGGGGAAATTGGAAGGGCCTACGCTTATTTTGTTTGATACAATGCAAAGTCAATCTAGTGGAAAACACATACTTAGCCTACATGGAATAAGGAAATACACTATTTAAAAGATATATCGTGACCTGCGTGTATGTTCTATGAAATTAATTAGGAGGACGGCTGCGACCATTATTTACATTACCAGGATGTTACCATACCAAAACCATACTCTTCACATCCGTTACCCTTCCTCCAAAATTGTTACACTCCTCAAAACCCGTTACACTTCTCAAAACCCGTTACACTTCTCAAAATCGTTACAATATATATATATATATATGATATATATATCAGATATATTGTTGTGGAAATGAGAATCGTGTTTTTTTATTGTTGTAAAAAATATCACCCTCCTTCCTCCAGTTGTTGTGTATAAAGGTCAAAGGGCGTCCCTTAGTTAGGTCATATGCAATCACGTAGCCAAATCATAGATCTCCCTGTTCAGTAGTTATTTCCTTATTCTGTGTATTAGGTTAAGGCTTTGTCTTCCATTAATTATTACTCCATTGCACCGAATTCAAATAGGTAGTATCCCCTTTCAATTTCCTCAGAACCTTCATGGGAAGCCCCTTTTGGCAGCGGCATTACAAATTCCTCTGCGCGGTTTGCTGCAGTCCGCTGTTTCTTCGGGCTTGGGTTTTCGCCGCAGATGCTGGGCGGTTTTCACCGCAGATGCTGGGTGGTTTTCACCGCGACTCCATTAGCCACGAGGTGGGCTCAGAGAAGAGGGGGGAGGAGCCGCCGAATCCAGGGCGTTGGCCGCCCCTCGTCATCAAGGGCGGAGCCAAAGGAGGCCGTGCGAGCCAACCGGCACGGCAGTAAGCGACCCGGTAGGCGTGCCGAGAGAGCTCGCGGGGAGAGGGCGAGGCACGCTATAAAACGCGTGTGCATGCATCAGAACGGTGGTTGTCGGTGGTGAGGAGTTGGTTGTTGGTGGCTGAAAGAAGAGACAGCAAGCCTTTTGAGAGTTCTAAGAGTTGAGTGAGAGGGTTCAGGAGTGGCTGAAGAAGGAAAGTTGCGCTGGAGAGTTGCTGAGTTGTGTAGGGGGAGGACGTTGAGTGTGGCGTGAAGTGGCGCTGAAGTGGAGCCGAGGAGCCCGGAGTCCAGCACGAAGCGCCCATCCGCTCGCGGTGAACGATACGCGCCGCTGGACACCAAGTTTTCCCGCCAATAACGCGAGTCGACTCCTGGAGCCGGACCTCGATGCCTAAAGTGGCCTGGGCCTTCCCATTCCTCCTTCCAGCCAATCCACTCTGCAATTCCCCATGTGAGTCTGTCTTTGTTTGTGCTGTCCCTGGGTTAATTAAGACTGTAATAGATAAGCTAGCATTTTCACTGTGTCCGCTTCTTCCTCTTCTGTTTTTATTTTATTATTCTTCCTCCTCCTTGGTTGCTTTCAATTGTGTAAATAGTAATAAATCATATTTGTATTTCTTACCCTTTGCCTTTCTTTCCTCTACATCCGTCGTTGTTGTCTTTTCCTCATTGAATACCTGTGGCACGATTTGGCCAACGTTTGAGATTCGGGTCTCGTCTTTGTTAACAGTTCGGGCCGCAGCTGCCATCCGCTCAGCAAATTAACATCTTATCCGCGGTCACAAACGGGGCTGTGCACCGGCCTTTCCAGAGGTCGCGGTGCAGCTTCAGGGACCACGTCAGTCAGTAACAAACGAGGGGACTAATCCCCCCTCAAAGGGGAACCATAGGCCGACGTTGGGTTCCGTAACAATATGAAGTTACAGATATTTTTGGATAAAGATATAAATGCAACCAATTATGTCTGGAATACCACTTCACCAATGATGTCACCTTTATCACCGTACATACCCCAACGGGAGTTGATGACATCTGCCCAGTTTCATTTTTTTTCAATGAGCGGTTTTGGAGAAAATGATGTCCAAATGTTTTCTTTAATCTAATATGGCTGCCATACGGCCATACCGTGCGACCTATGATGTCAGAGTTAGCAATAAAATATTCTCCATAGACAGTTCCTCCTATGCTTATAGTTTTGCATCGATCGGACAAGCAGTTGGAGAGAAAACAATTTTTAAAGCGAAACTATATTGACGGAGACACAAAGACAGACAGACAGGGGCATTGCAATTATCACCTTTGGGACGAGACTAACTAGAAAGAGCAATCAGACATTGTGGACACTCGCCAGGATTTGTTTTGTGTGGATTTGTGTGGTATGCCAGGATATGAGCGGTTTTGGAGAAAATGATGTCCAAATGTTTTCTTTAATCTAATATGGCTGCCATACGGCCATACCGTGCGACCTATGATGTCAGAGTTAGCAATAAAATATTCTCCATAGACAGTTCCTCCTATGCTTATAGTTTTGCATCGATCGGACAAGCAGTTGGAGAGAAAACAATTTTTAAAGCGAAACTATATTGACGGAGACACAAAGACAGACAGACAGGGGCATTGCAATTATCACCTTTGGGACGAGACTAACTAGAAAGAGCAATCAGACATTGTGGACACTCGCCAGGATACTAGTGTGTTTGTGTGGCGTGTAGACGATGCATTGACGATGATGGTTTATGTTCATACAGCGGACAAACAGACCTTTTCGGTTTTATTGTGTAAAATCACATTTCAAACGTATGTATTTTATGGACATATAATTTTGAGAAGCACCAACAGAGCCATTCTGCGTGGTCCCACCCACTTTCTAAGACACTTTCAAGGGCACTTTCAAAGTCCTGGCCTTTTTATACACAAAATGCGTACGGTTTTATGTCAACCTACACCCATTTGCATTTTTATACCCGCCACCTTTGGTGTTTTCGCCTCTATCTGTTTGTCTGTCCGTGAACATGGTATCTCAAAAAGTTGTGGACAGATTCGGCCAAAACTTCCTGGACAGATTGGTTGTGTGACAAATATGAATTACTTCAATTTTGGAGAAGATCCGGATCCGGATACGAGAATTTTTTTTTTTTCATTTATAAAGAGATTCTTCACCTTTGAGAGAGAGGCCAAAAACGATATATAGCACGATATTTTAATAAGTTGTGGACGAGTTATGACAAAACTTGGTGGATGATTTGGGTAGGTGACAAGAACAAGCTGATGAGATTTCAGTTCAGGTCTGGAATCAGATCGAGCCGATCAGTGGGATACAAAACTGTATAACCTGTTCACCTGGCAGAGGTATGCTCTCCACAATTCGAGTGCCGTGCTAGTTACCTTCGCAAAAGCGGAAGGTTATGTTTTGATCGCTGTGTATTTATTTGTATGTCTGTGTGTGTGTGTGTGTGTATGTTATTCGCATAACTCAAAAAGTATTCAACCGAATTGCATGAAATTTGGTGGGATGATTGGTTATTATACGGGACACATTTGATTAGATTTTGGGAGCAATCGGGTCAAAGGTCAAGGTCAAGGTCACGAAAAGGTCAAAATCGTATTTTTACCATAGCGCGGTCAATTTTTATCCAATTGGCATGCAACTAATGCCAAAATGTTCAGAATTCAATGCCCGATCTTGTGATATACGACATGACCCAGTGAAGACATTACCCTTGTTAGCGGTTGGGGGTCAAAGGTCAGGGGGGTCACGACCTTGCAAAATGTGCGTTTTTTGTCATAACTCGGTCAATTCTTATCCGATTTGCATGAAATCAGCACCAAACTGTTCACTGTTCTGTTCCCTACACTCCCATGCCAAGTACAGAACAGTAGCTGCGGCGAAGGTATGCGCTCTACCGAGTGCCCGTTCTAGTTTAAAATATTTTTATGACTCATTACCCTGCGCCAGCAAAGCGAAAACAGGGTTAAGCATTCAGGTGCGTACGTGTGCCGTGTGCCATATGTGTGTGTGCCGTACTTGTGAGTGCATTACGTGTCTGCATTAAAAAAAATCATTTTCTCGGCAACCATTGGTCCGATTGACACGAAAGTTTACCTTAGAAGCGCCTCCGCCGGGAGAATAGTTTTATTCATAATTATGACGTAATAGGTCACGTGGTACGGACGCCATCTTGGAAAAACGTTACACCTCTATATCTCCCAAACCGCTGAATGGTAAAAATTGCAACATGGCTCATTGTCAAGTACTCATTATGGGGAATAAGATATGTTGATGGTGATGTCATTGGTGCCTTAATTATGACGTCATAATTCGACAAGTACAACGCTTAATCTGATCAGTATGAATAAAACAAAAATTTCACTGCAACTGTTAGACCGATGGACACGAAATTTTCAGGATATGTGCGGCTCCTGTAGAATTGTTTGATGATAATTATAACGTCATAGGTCACGTGGTACAGACGTCATCTTGGAAAAAATCGAAAAAGGTTGCACCTCTATATCTCCGAAACAGCTCCATGGAAAAAATTGAAACATGGCTCATTGTCAAGTGCTCCCCTTGGGGAATAAGATATGTTAATGATCATGTCATCGGTGCCTTCGTTATGACGTCATAATTCGACAAGTACAACACTTATCCGATCATTGTGAATTTTTTTTCTCAGCAACTGTTGCTCTGATGGCCACAAAATTTTCACCATAGGAACGCCTCCTCATGTGGAATATTGTAATGATAATCATGACATCATAGGTCATGTGGTACAGGCACCATCTTGGAAAAACCGAAAAATGTTGCACCTCCATATCTTCAAAACTGCTGCATGGAAATTTTTTAACGTGGCTCATTGTAAAGAACTCCTTATGGGGAATAGGTGTTGTTAACGATGACGTCATTGGTGCCATAATTATGACGTCATAATTCGACAGGGACAACGCTTAGTCTGATCAGTTTGAAATGTATTGAGCGTGATCTATGCAACAATTATATTAGAGAATATAAATTTATGATGTCATCGCTCACGTGGTCTGGCAGCCATATTGGATCAAAGAAAAAAAATTGTTCAAAAACAGAAGAGTTGGCTCGCAACAACTTGACTGTGCAGGGGAAGTATTCTATGAATACCATCTAGTTTAATATGTGAAATCCAATATCAGCTTTCGCAGCTTTTCTCATTTTTAAATATAATTGAAAAAAGCAAGATGTTACATTATTGGCAAAAAGGTTATACACTTGTGTTGTACCAGTAGCCTTGCTTCATTCAAAGGTGAGGAGGCCCAGAAGCCTGAGATCTTCCAGCTGTGCAGCACACAATCAAACAAACTGCTGTCGTTGTGAGTCTGACGCCTGTGATCAGGCACCCCAGGTCATTCCCGCTGCTGTGAGTTATTCGTCCTTTAGAGGCGCCTTGTGCGCGGTCGCAGTGATGGAAAGACTCCATCGTGCCGCCAATGAAAGTGCCCTTGAAAGCGGATGGGATGGCTCAGGATAGCTCTGTTGCTGCTCCTCAAAATCATGTATCTCCAGCAGTGAAGGCAATGCTAAAGCAATACAGGCTCTGGAAAGGGACATACTTTCCTTCGCACATTTCTTCTGCGAATAGCATTCTAAGGTCAGAACCATCTTCCTTTGTCTTTTACACCATTAAGGGGGGCATCAAGAATCTTCGAATGAGTGATTCACGGCATGCAAACTCTGGTGTCACACAGAAAGCGACATGAATATTTATCACATACCGCAGTGGTGCAGTTTGATGTATGGCCAGTTCAAATAGGTATTGCCAACAGTAAATAATCACTGCTGATGTCAGCAAGAGCTATTACAAATGTCGAATGGCTTTCGGCGAGGCCCTGCTGCCATCCCTGACACCATCTTCTTGAAATGATGGTTGCATCTCTAGTCTGAGCATGCTGGAGGAATGCGAGAAGTAAACGAATAACAGTCATAATAGCATTTTGGTAATTAGTCTAATTAGCAAAAGCATCTTGTTGCCTTTCACATCTTCTGGTGAGAGGTGAAATCTGTGCATCATCGGATTGGAAAACAAAGATTGAGATTAACTGCACTGGTGAAGGCAGCACTTTGTGAATGTTTTAGATTGCTGTACATGACTTTTCAATTAAATACACGAGTGTCGATGTATTCCACCATGTCATTTAGTTGCGGTTCTGCCAAAGAGCCTTTTATCCCCATTGTGCGTGGCTATTTTGCTTTTGGTAATGTGCCCTCGCGGTGTCTGCCATGAATAACTTTTGGGTTATTGAACTTGGTTGGTCGGCATCCAAATTGAAATGGATCCAACATGCGCCAAACAAGCTCTTTTCTTTGAAATCATGCTGGTACCTGCAATTCTGTGGAACAAATGTAGCCATAAAAGGATACGTTTCAATGGAGACAAATCACAATTTTGTAGTGCTGGGATTAATCCTCGGCTCTTCCAGCTTTCTGTGCCAGCTCTTTTGCTTTCACAAAAAAGTGAAATTGACCCCTTTTTGTTCCCTTACTGTAGAATTTCCTTGTTATGAGAATGATATGCACTTTTTTTTTGAACTGCACTTTATTTTGTGTTGTTTGAAAATTATGCAACTGCAACTCAATTCTCCACCTCTTTTTTCTCTCTCTCTCTCTCTCTCTCTCTCTCTCTCTCTCTCCCTCTCTCCACCTATCGCTGTGGGTGCGTTGGGTGTGGCGTCATGGCGGCTGTGAGCAACTGCTCTGTGCTTTGGTGAGCCCGTTGCGTTTTCCCTGCCCCCCCCCCTCCCTCTCCTTCTCCATCCTGTGTGCTTCGGCATTGTGTTTTCATCCGTTCTGCACCCTTGTCTTCGAGAGAGAGAGGATTGAGAGCGGGCCTTTGTTGGGTGCGGCCTACTGGCTTTGACGGCGCTTTGTAAGCCATTTTTGTGCTTAGAACGCACGTTTTTTATTTACTTTAGCTCGATTATTTAGGTTTAATACCTTCTTGTCCGGTCCGGACAAGGGGGGGGGGGGGGGGAATTTGATCTGTTTGTTGGTGTTCGACAAACATTGGGTTCTCTCGGTTCTTGGCTACGAACTTTTCTTTGGTCGAGTTAGAATGGCGGGCGAACGTTTCCGCATTGATACGTACGAATCGCTAACTCGTAAACACGGGCAAGCTTGTGTTCCTCCCAACGAGGTGGAAATTAACGATGTGCTTTCCGCCATTGGAAACATCGTTGGTGCACACAGTATTCGCGCTGCCTCTCGTATGAATAAGAAATTCGTCGTATTTTTGTCCGAGGAGCACATGGTAGCGAGTGTAGTCGAACAAGGCTTGTTCATTGAACCGAACACGTTCCTCTCTGTGTTCGCTTTACAAGCCCCGACGGTAAAGATTAACATCAGTAATATCCCGCCATTTATTAGAAATGAGGAGTTACGTGAACAATTAAACAAGTTCGGTAAGGTCGTATCGAGGATTTCGATGGTGCCGATGCGAAATGTTTGCGATCGATTCAAACATGTCATGTCCTTCAAGAGAGTGGTGTACATGATACTGCCTGCAAATGTAAAAACGCTCAATGTCGTGTTGAGTGTGAAAATCAACGGCTTTGAATACAAAATGTATGCCTCCTCGGAGGCTATGACGTGTTTCAGGTGTGGGGCTTACGGGCATGTGAGGAGTGCCTGTCCCAATGCGGTTAAACCGCAGGAACGCGGAGGATTGGTGAGGAGCGACTCCTCTTCACCGCACCATGAAGGGGAGGAGGCGGATCGAGTGGTTAATCCACCCACCGCACCGACTGCGGTGAGTGAAGCGCCAGACCCGTCCCCCCCGACCGGGGGGGTGGGGGAGGGAGTGATAGACTTTGAACGTGAGGTGACTAACCCTGCCCCTCCACTTAAGGTGGGAATAAAAGTGGTTGAACCCTCTCTCATTTCGTCCACGGTACACGACAGTGCGGACGATACCATGGAAGTATCCGTAGTGGACACCAGGAAAAAAGGTCAGAAGCGTTCAAGTGATGAATCCTGTGATTCCGAAGAAAAACAAAATAAGATTCAGATCGTGTCAGGTTCGCAGGACCTCCAGGGTGAGGCCTACACCGGAAACTCCTTGGCGGTAATGGAGATGGTACAGGAAGTGTGTGTACATGAGGAAGATTCGCTGGCACCACTTGCTGAGATTGAGTATGACCCGGAAAATAGTCGATCCTCTCAGGATGTGGTAAGTCCTTGTTCTGATAACTAAACTCGCTCAGACGAGTTAGCAGCTGGATCTGCTAGTGAGGAAAAAATAGATAAAGGGGAAAGTCCTTGCGACTGTGAGGATAACGTTAACCCTTCCCTGACAGATAAAAATGAAAGGGATGATGAGGTGGGGGACATACTTATAGCCACAGAGGATATGGTAAATTTGGAAGGGTCTGCAAAGAGTGCGGAGGTCCTTGACCCTGTAGAATTGCTGTTTCCAAAACTAAGTGTTCAGCAAATAGGAGGAAAAGATGCAGATCAAGATGAAGCACTTGATTCTGATGAAACCTCTTCTACTCCACTCTTTAGTGCTTCAAGTGCTCAAGAGAGTGAGGCGTGTGATGACAATACCATCACCATGGTTTCTCAAGAAAATGTTATCAAGTTCCTTGAAGAAACGTTCAGGAAAAGACATGTAAAAATCAAAGACTACTTTCCGAATCTGCATGATTTTATTTTGACTGCAAAGAACATGATTCGTGAACCGTATCAGGTTAACATGTCAGAACCTCAATTCCAGAGGCTAAGAAAATGTGTAACTCGAGCGGGCAAGGAACTTTATGAATAGTTAACAGAGTGGAGATAAAAGTAGCATCCTTAAACATCAACGGTGGTCGCAGTTGTGTGCGTCGCCTCCAGGTGTTTCAAATGTTTCAGAATGAAAAAATTGATGTGCTGATGTTACAAGAGACGCATGCAAATCAGTCTTCTGAGGTTGAGTGGCGTAATATCTTTAAAGGTTGTCACTTTTTCTCCAGTGCTTTTGTTGATGCCAAGGCTGGTGTTGCAGTAGTCTTACATCCGAGACTCCAGCCGTTGGAGATCAGATGTAGAGAAATTTGCAAGGGCCATTTACTATCTGTGGAGTTTGTCAGCGGTAACCAAAAGATTTGCACGACTAATGTATACTGCCCTAGTGCGAACTCTGCAAGAAGTGCTTTTCTTCACAAGTTAGCAGGTTTTTTAAGCACTATTGACCTGTCCATGTTGGTTTGCTTGGGGGGAGACTACAACTGTACCCTCAACCCACAACTTGATAGAACCACTCCTGAGCCTCATCCACCGAGTGCAAGGCCTTTGGCACAGCTCATTAAAAAATTCAACTTGTGGATGTGTGGCGGGTACAGAACCCTAATATCCGGCAGTACACGTGGGTTTGTGCCACAATAAATCTTTTGACAATGGCTCGTTTGGATAGAATTTATGTTAACCATGATAAGGTAAATCTTGTCAATAATTCATATATAAGGCCATCTGGTTTTTCTGATCATCACATGGTTGTTGTTGTATGTGGCCTACCTCATCACGTGTGTAGAAGTGCATATTGGACTTTCAATGTCAAACTTTTACAAAGTGAGCATTTCAAAGAAGCATTCAGAATGGTATGGAAGGAATGTGAAATGCAAAAGTTTTCCTACCTAAATTTAAGGCAATGGTGGGATTGCACAAAATCCCAAATTAAGTGTTTTTGCCAGCAATACTGTCGTTATAATACCTGTAACACACTCGGTGTGATAACTGCCTTAAAAAACGATATACTTTATTGTGAGCAGAAATCTGGAATGTCCAACGAAAATGTCCAGCAGTTGTCAGAGAAAAGAACACTACTGGCTGAAATGGTGAGAGAGCGTGCATCTGGTGCTTTCGTCCGACTGCGAATGGACAATATCCAACTTGACAAACCAAACAAAGACTTTTTCAACCTGGAAAAGACAGCCAAGACCGCTCAACAAATTCACGCTTTGCGCTCTTCTGCCGGTGCGCTTCTGTCTTCTCAAAGTGACATCAAAGATGAATTACGAAACTTTTATTCAAAGCTGTTTGCCTTGAGAACTGTGAACCAGGAAAACAGAAACGACATGTTTGAACTGCTCCCATCTTTGTCTGAAGACCAGCGACAACAACTGGAGCCTGGCATCTCTCTCGGAGAACTTACTGTTGCTCTTAAAGGAATTCAAGATGGGAAAGCCCCTGGACTTGACGGCCTCCCAGTTGAATTTTACAAGGCCTTTTGGGACATTCTAGGCCCTACTCTACTTGACATCTTTCATGATAGCCTTGAACAAGGTGAATTGCCACTAAGTTGCCGGAGGTCAGTTTTGTGTCTCCTTCCAAAAAAAGGGAACTTGCAAGACGCCACAAATTGGCGGCCTGTGTCACTCCTAAATACGGACTATAAAATATTGTCGAAGGCGCTCGCGATACGTCTAAAGGAAGTCATCCCCCTTTTGATTGATATTGATCAGTCTTATTGTGTTCCTGAGCGTTCTATTTACGATAACATTTTTTTGGTGAGAGACTTGATCAGTCTCGGTCGTACTACATCTCATGGTTTTGGTTTGGTTCTTTTAGATCAAGAAAAAGCTTTTGACAGTGTTGACCATTCTTTTTTGTTTGCTGTACTACACAGAGCTGGTTTTGGACAAAATTTTGTTTCCTATGTTAAGTTGTTGTATGAAAATGCATCCTGTCTGTTGAAGGTAAACAACAGCTTTTGTTGCCCTTTTCCCTTTCAGCGAGGCATCCGTCAGGGCTGCCCGCTTTCAGGAATGCTATACAGTCTCTCGGTCGAACCTTTACTAGCTTTGCTCCGAAACTCAGTGGAAGGAGTCTCCTTAACAAAAAACCACAAAATGGTTACTTCAGCTTATGCGGATGACATTTGTGTTGCTGTTTCCAGCCAAAATGATGTGGGTGAGGTCTTTCGATGTCTGTCCCAGTTTGAGCTCGCCTCCACAGCAAAAGTAAATTGGAACAAAAGTGTTGCCTTATGGGTGGGCCCCAGTCCACCTTCCTCAGCTCTGCCTGTGTTACCAGGAGGAATGCAGTGGAACAAAGAGGGGTTTAAATATTTAGGGTTATTTCTCGGAGTCCAAGCATATGAACAAAAAAATTGGGAGGGTTTATGGAAAGAATTAAGCAGAAACTGGCTAGATGGAAACGGTTGCACCACCTTCTATCGCTTAAGGCAAGGGTGACAATAATAAATAACCTGGTGGTTCCTTTTATTTGGCATAAAGTTATCCCCCTCCAACCTCCGAGATACTTGGTCACAGGCATTCAGAGGGTTCTAACTCAGTTTTTCTGGGGAGGCCACCATTGGCTTGGACCAGACACGGTGTGCAGACCCCGAAATGCAGGTGGCCAAAGCTTGATACATGTTCCGAGTCGGATAATGGCTTTCCGCATGTGGACGATAAAGCGTTTATTGTATGGTGAGTGTGTCCCGTGGCGGTCTCTCACAAATGCTTGGCTGCAGGCTGCAGGAAGCAGATGGGTTGAAGTATGACCGAGAGCTCTTCCTCATGGACCTGCAGCATGTCAACACGACTCTGGTCCCCGAGTTTCATCAGAGCCTTTTGAATGCCTGGCAAGTCCTTGGAATACAACGATTAGAGGTGTCCTACGATGCCAAAAAATATATGAATGAGCCATTTGGTTTTGAATCCCTTATTCCCTGAAATTTCAACCTCCAGGTCATTTATGCATTGCTTCACCAGTAATGGAATAAACAGAGTGTGAGACCTGATGAAGCCTTCCCTAAATGGATGGTTATCCGCTGGTTCTCTCACATCAAAAGTGGGGGTTCGGTCATCTAGAATGGTGGACAAAGTTTTGAGAGTTGTGATTAAAACTTTCACGGAATTAAATATCGGGTGGACTGGGGCAGATGAAGTGGTGGACTCTCGTCTCTATTTCCCCTAGCTCCAAATCACCTCAAAAAAACAACAGTGTGTCTTCTCAAATTCATATGATTGTGGTGTGTTTCATGTGATGGGGAAAAAAGTTATTTATGGGATATGCCAAGAGTTGCTTATACCGGGTTTCACAAAACCTTTAAAAAAATCGGTGGAGGGAGATCATTCCGGCTAATTCGTTCCTATCTCCAGTGTGGAAAGAGATGTATAGGTCTCCAACTTTAGGTCGAACTGGAGACTTAAATTGGAGATTAGTTCATCAGGCCCTGGTCACCAAATACTTACTTAATAAGTTTGATCCCTCTGTACAGAATGTTTGTCCTTTTTGTGAAGAGGCTGAAAATGTGACCCATGCTTTCGTGAAATGTAGGAGATTGGTACCCCTTTTTTGTTTCCTCCAACAGTTATTTTATAAATTTAAGTTTGTTTTTTCTGTTGCAATTTTTGTGTATGGCATTGAAAGGAGCACCAAGAGCAAGACAGTGGTCCCTTTCTTGAATTTTCTGTGTGGAATTGCTAAACTTGCAATTTATAAAACTAGGAAGATCAAACTGGGTGGCAGAGATGAAAATGTGCTCTTTTTCTTTGAAGGAATAGTGTCGGCCCGGATAATTTTCGGCAGTGTGAACGACGATTTTTTTTACAGATGAGGTGTTGAGTTTGTTTTTGTAAATTTTACTTATGCTCATTGTCCACATATACATGTATATGCATCCTTTTTGCTTGTACAACCTTCCTTTTCTTGTAGAAATTTGTGGTGTTTTTCCGTGTGTGCTTTGATACTTTTATAATAAAAGCACACAAAAGTCAAGTCTCTCTCTCTCTCTTTCTCTCTCTTTCTCTCTCTCTCTCTCTCTCTCTCTCTCTCTCTCTCTCTCTCTCTCTCTCCCTCTCTCCCTCTCTCTCTCTGTCTCTCTCTGTCGCCCCCTGCCGCCCCCTGCCGGCTGTTGCGTTTTGGGTGTCGCGTCATGGCGGCTGTAAGCAACTGCTCTGTGTTGTGGTGAGTCCTTTGTGTGATTTTCTCCTCTCCTGCCCTCCCCTCCCTCTCCTTTTCCATCATGTGTGCTTTGGCGTTTTGTTTTCATCCGTTCTACACCTTTGTCTTCGAGAGAGAGAGGATTGAGGGCGGACCCATTTTGGGTGCGGCCTCCCGGCTTCGACGACGCTTTGTAAGCCTTTTTGTGCTTATAATGCACATTTGTTATTAGTCCCCTACCGGTGTACACCAGAGGGGACTATAGGTTTGCACTCCGTCCCTCTGTCTGTCAGTCTGTCAGTCTGTCCGTCTGTCAGTCTGTCCGTCTGTCAGTCCATCACACAAAGAACAGTTTTCCGGACTTTGTTTTCTAAACTCTTAATGCTAATGATTTCAAACTTGGTACATGGTTTCCTAATGATAAGTTACAGATCAAGTTCGAACTTCATGACGTTTCGATCATTTTTGACAAAGTTATGGCACTTTGAACTTTGGTAATTTCCCCAACAGTTTTCCGGATGACAGACTGCCGGTAGGGGACATGTATTGCAGCGCAATACTCAGAATGCTTGTTTATTTTAGTGCGATTTATTTCGGTTTGGTACCTTCTTGTCCGGTTCGGACAAGTGGGGGGTGCTAATTCGCTGGGATGGTGAATACACGCTCTCGGTTAGA
This sequence comes from Myxine glutinosa, assembly GCF_964187855.1. Lineage (NCBI taxonomy): Eukaryota > Metazoa > Chordata > Myxini > Myxiniformes > Myxinidae > Myxine > Myxine glutinosa. The sequence continues at coordinate 89,340,532 of NC_136266.1, forward strand.
GGCGTTCGACAACTTAACAAGGAAGCACGCATTTGTGTGTGTTCCACCTGAAGGAACTTCCACCGAGGACATTGTTTTGTCGGTGGGGAAAATAATCGGTTGTGAGAATGTACGAGCAGCGTCGAGAATGAATCAAGAAGTTGTTGTATTTGTGCCCGAGGAAAAATTCGTTCATGATGTTATTAGTGTGGGCTTAACCACAGAGACAGGTCTCTTTGTTTTGGCGTCACCTATGGACACTCCGTCAATGAGGGTCGTTATATCTAATGTACCTCCATTTATAACCTGCGATCAGCTGATGTCCGTTTTGTCCCGATATGGAACAGTGGTGTCGAAAATCACAATGATTCCGCTCCGGTCTCACGATGAACGTGTTAAACACGTGATGAGCTTTCGACGGCAGGTGTATATGGTGCTTCCGGATCGAGGCGATGACACGGGGTTAAACATCACGTTCAAGGTAAAGGTGAACAACCATGATTTTTTTTTTCTACCAGATGTTTTTTGTTTTTTGTTTTTTTTTACAAGATGGTTTTTTTTTTTTACCAGTTTACCAGATGTATGCGTCATCGGCCTCATTAACATGTTTTCATTGCGGAGCTTTTGGCCATGTGAAAAGGTTTTGTCCGGAGGTATCATGTGTAAGGTGCGGTGAAGCAGGTCATAGTGACGCTGATTGTAAAAGAGATAACACCCCGGTCTCTAACGGATAAAACAAGGTAAATCGAAATACCCGAACGGTTCCTACCGCCGCTCCCTCGAACACGAGGAGTAGGGATAATACTCCTGTTCGTGTTGGTGAAAACGACACCACCACTGATTTGGTAAATAATGAAATAATCCCGGAAAACCCACCTGTTGTCGCAGATGCTACGTGCAGTGAGGAGATGGAAGAAGATCCCATTGTGGTGACAAATGACTCAGAGTAATGTTAACGTTTCCTGCTCGACAAGTGTGCAGGATAAACCAGGTAAAGAAGTGGGCACGCCCCCTCCTGTTGAACCAATGGACAGCGCAAATGAGGGGTTTGTTACCGTTTTCAAAGTAAAAAATACGTAAATCGGCTGTAAGAAGTGCGTCACCTTCTGGGAAAAGGCAAATCAGTGAAAACTCCATCACTGGAACTCAATGTGATAACAGGTTTGCCTTATTAGAGGAAAAGGATACCTCCAATAGTACAAACATTATCAAGGAAAAAGTGGTTCTAATTTTCCAATCCCAGTGAGTGTTCCTGATCCATCAGACAGTGTCATCTCACACGAGGATGTTCATTGCGTAGCTACCTCCTGTCAATCGCAAGAGGAGGAAAAGCACCTAAAATCTCCCCCTAAAAAAGGAATAAATGAGGAAAATAAGGGCACAGAGAGAATAAAAGAGGATAATTTAAATCCACTGAAGGAGAGTGACATCCATGAACCGAGCATCGTGGTCATGTCACAAACAGGCTTGGAGTCCCCCACCTCGCATCCCGAAGAAGCTTCAAATGTGAGGCCGGCACAAAACGTTACTGAAGAAGTTTCTTTTATTGAAACTGAGCAATCATGTGATGTGCGCCAGGAAGCTGAAACACCAATTGATTCCCCATATGAGGAATCTGATGGTGAGGGTCAAGAGGAGTCCTCTCAGATTCTAAAGGCTGTAAATCCCGGAACCCTTCGGATGACGAGCTTCGGGACTTTTTGAAAGATTCCTATCGGAAAAGGAACATTGAACTGAAAGATCATTTCCCCGATCTTCAGGTGTTGATTTTTAAATTGAAGGAAATTGTGCATAACCCTGACACTCCAAATTTCACTGATGCTCAGAAGCACAGGTTAAGAAAAATGATCCAGAAAGCTCGGCAGGAACTTCGTAAATGAGGTCCATATGGGTTTTTTGATCTATTTAGTTATTTATCTTCTTTCCTTTTCCGAAAGAATGAGTGTTAGTTTTGGCAGTCTAAACATTAATGGTGGTGCTAGGTTAGAACGCAAAGTTCAGGTAAAAGATCTGACCCGGCGTTTGCACCTGGATGTCTTGCTACTGCAATAGTCAGGGGGCCAGGAGCTGAACCTGGAAAGTGGTTCTAAAGTTTTTTTCTCAGTGTATTCATGTTATATGGGTATTGTACTGTATGAAACTGCCTGATGGCATTCTCCCATCATTGAGCATTTTCATATAACAGGTTTTATAAAATCACGGCTATAAGGACGCAAAACACTGGTTTTAGCAGGGTTGGGGAAAATAGAAATACCTTTATATTTTCGTAAATATTCAAGCTAGGGTCTTGCATATTTGCATATGGGTGTATCTTGACCATACCTATTTGTGGGTCAAAGGTCAAAGTCATAGTTCAAGGTCAAAGGTCAAATATCTGGGTCAAACTTGTACAATCCAGCATTGTATTACAATGTGATATATTTCTCATTATAATGAACCTGTATCCATTGTTATAATGTCTGATGTGTTGTTAGCTCAATATGTCTTCTGAGCTCAATATTGAATAAAGAAATGCTAGAATACATAATATTTATTGAGTTCTTTATGATTTCTTGTTCAAAAATCACATCGAATCAGGCCACATGAATGATTTTTATATGGTATACATATTCATAGGTTACGAAACTTGTACATATTATGTATATGGTTTTTAAATCTTTCTTAGATCATATAAACATCATCAATTATCAGAGTTATTGTAATCATCATCTTCTTCTTCACCACTTGTTTCATCATCACTCTCATGTGATATAGTATTCAGCCTGTTGTGACATACTAATACTGCATCCTGTTGCTGACAGGCACAGAAGACTGAGCAAGTCATTCCTGCTTTGTTGCATCCACATCGAACACTTTCACATGGGGTGTCACTGGAGCAACCACAACTGATGATCTTTTGGATGTACTCAGGGACCAGTTTATATCCTGATGGAACTGTGGTTGGGCACAGCATATCCCCATCTTTGTTCCATCCATACTCTAACGGGTCTAACTTCTGAAGCTCAAGCCTCAAAGCATTCTTCCACAAAAAGGTTTGTAGGTGTGCTCTTTTCAGATTTTCCTGGAAAGCAGCATCAGTTGGGGGCAGTGAACAGAGTTTTGGCATTGTGCTGCTCCCCTTGCCTATTCTGGTCGTCCATACCTTTGCTCTAGCCTCACAAAGTGTATGGCAGTTTTTCTGACCATAAGTAGCAACAGCGAATTGAGTTGCCTGCTTCACTATATCAGGCCAGGATGCATCAATTTTTCCAAGAAGACTCAGTGAGTGCTGTTTTATAGTGTTCAACATCGTCTTCTTCCCGATGCCAAAACATCCTGCTACAGTGTCACATCCAGATAAGGCGTGTCCTGCAAGAAGGTTTGGAATGAGGTCTGCATATTGGGCAGCGGTTGCGTCTATGACACTTCTTCCATGTATAGGAGATTGCATTATAATTGGGATGTCAAGATTCTGCTCCAGATAGTGGTGCAACAGAAGGGCCCACACATCTGTATCGTCAGCCACCACAACTACACCAGATGCCCCTTCTGAAGCTGCCATAAATGCCTGCTGCACTATAATATTGTCAGCTTCCTCATGACTGGTATACAGATCTCGTCTTTCTATGACAATGCCCTCGCTAATCTCGATAGTTTCCTCCTGTCCTGTTATCAAAAGTGTGTGCTCCTGTGTATGGTTCTGAACAAAGTCTTCATCTCTTTGCAAGTCCTCGCATATCAGTTTGATGAGCTGCTTCTTATTGCCTGTAACAGTCAATACTGCTTTCTGTGCGGGGATTGGTGTTGAGGGTGTCAACTGATACACCCTGCCAGTACCCCTGGCTAATCGTGTTGAATCTTTGGTGCTGAATTCATTGTATCTATCAAAGACTAGATAGACATCACATTTGGAGAGCTTCTCTGCTATTTTGTGCTTGAAGGCATCAATGTAAGTCTGCACATTTCCAACAGCAGGCCAACCAGGTATCCAGAGAAGGGCACACCCATCAACGACAGTGACTTCTATTTCTTCATGGGCTACTCTTGATGACACCTCAAATTTCATATCTGTTTTCAAGATGGATTTAGATGTGGATATCCGCATGTCACCAGAGTGTACAAAAAGAGCCGTTGGCAGTGGAGCCAATTCATGGGACATCAGATGGTCAATGTCTATATCCATATTACTGGCCTGCAGACATATGACACGACTGTAGATTAGGTTTGTATCAAAAACCTTCTGTGTGCCGATATTTACAGACTTCTTCGTGTCTGCCATTGAAGTTATCCTTCTTTCAATCTTGTGATGAAAGCCTCGAGGTAAAGCCTCTGTAAATTCCCCGGATTGTTTGCTCCTGATTTCAATTGATTTGTGAACATTAACTGTTGAAGATGATTGTACCCTTCCAGTAACTATGTTCACAATTGATCCCTCTGGGTGCTGCTAGTGGTCAAGTGGTGGTATGCACTGGGCCATCTTCACTCTTATGTCCTGTCAATCCTTTGCATCAGATTTTATCCTAGATTTGCTTTCTTCTTTGTGCACGCTTGCCTGCCTGGTTGCACTCTCATCACCTCGCATTTCAGCTACATCGGTAGCTATCTGACCGCAGACATGTAGGCTCAATGCCCAAGATTTCAAAGCTTTGGGGTTAAGTGTGATGCCTATTATGCCGTGCTTGCCTTTGCCATATCTCATGAACGTGGTCTCGATGAGCATATCAGACCAGATTCCATTCCATATGCCATCAATGTGCCTCACAACGTGGTCCCCTTTGGTGAAATGCTGTAGAACATGTTGTGGGAGTTGTGTTACACCATATACAGATCATTTATGTAACCAGATTTGATGTAATCTTTGAACATAAAATCATAAAGAACTCAATAAATATTATGTAGTCTAGCATTTCTTCATTCAGTATTGAGCTCATGAGACCTTATAACAAGACATTAGACGTTATAACAATGGATACAGGTTCAGTATAATTAATGAGAAATATATCACAGTGTATAAACAATGCTGAGTTGTACACGTTTGACCCAGATATTTGACCTTTGACCTTGACCTATGACTTTTACCTTTGACCCACGAATAGGTATGGTCAAGATACACCCATATGCAAAAAATCAAAGACCCTAGCTTGAATGCTTGCAAAGATATAAGGGTATTTCTTTTTTCCCCACCCCTCTAAAGCCAGTGTTTTGCGTCCCGATAACCGCAATTGGATAAAGCCTGTTATATGAAAATGCTCAATGATGGGAGAATGCCATCATGCAGTTTCATAGAGTACAATACCTATATAACATGAAAACACTGAGAAAAAAACTTTAGAACCACTTTTCAGGTCAGGCCAAAATATGCATTTGACCCCCTGACTACAAGAAACGCATGGAAATCTGAATGGCCAAGCCCAGTGGAGAAGGCTAATGAAGGGCCAGTGGTTCTTCAGTGATATCAATTGTCTCACTGCTGGAATTGCTTTCTTTGTCTCCTCCTCATTAACACACTCACAAGTTCAATATAATGAAATAATTCCCAGACATCTGGCTTGTCTTCAATTCACTGCCAATAATCAAATCTTTGTTTTTGTAAACATTTATGCTCCCAGTAAGAATGCTGAAAGGCACAACTTCTTTCTAAAGCTGGAGGATTTTCTGAGTGCAATTGACTTAAATTGCTCTTTTATAATGAGTGGCGACTTCAACTGCACTCTTGACCCTGCTTTAGATAGAAACAGTGTGGAGCCACATCCTAGATCTGCCAAACCCTTGGAGAAAATCATCAAGACGACGGGATTAATAGATGTCTGGCGTATTCAACACCCTATGCAACGGCAGTTTACTTGGTCGAGATGTACGTCTCAGATACACACTCTAGCCAGGTTAGACAGAATTTATGTCATTGTAGTGGCGCTCTTGTGGTGGCGCTCTTGCTCGACCCCTGGTTCTCTTGTCTTGGGAGTTCTCTGGAGTTGCACGTCCGAGTTGCACATCCGGCTCTGACCCTGGCACGTCCCTCCCTCGCTTGCACGTCCCTTTGTCTCTCTGGCACGTCCAACTCTTGAGAGAGCTCACTTGGACTTGGCTGATAGTGTGCAGTCGCACTTGCGTTCTCTCCTCCTGCAATTTCTTCGTTCTGAGTTTGTGCCTCGTGTTGGAGATCGACCGTGTGTGGAGCTCGCCAGCCTGCGTTGGATGCATGGTGCTTGGAGCGAGGCCTGGTGTTGCTCGGAGGCGGACGGAGGGGGCCGCGTGGGACGTCGACGGACGCAAGACGACAGATGAGTTAAGATGCACCACACCCACAAATACACGATGTGTTCTTTTCGTTAATTCATCCCTTGTTTGTTTATGAAGTCTGGTGTGTGCGATCCCAATTTAGAAATTAGGTTTATCGTCACGTTCCCCTGTCCCGACTTTTGATTAAATAAACCTTTATCCTTTTATCCTTGTATTATTTTTCATTCCTTGTTAAACCTGTGTCCGTTTGAGTTCGTTCGCCTTCCACAGGTACGCGCTTTTATCGCAGCTCCCATTTTCCTTCTTCCTCCCACGTTTGATAGTAAAATCCGTGTTTGGTCGTCGCCTCCAATTAAATCCGTTTGGTCCATCCGCGAGCCCTGGTTTTAACCGAAGGGTCCATGCGACAATATGAAAGAACATGTACATATGTTGTTTTTGTTTTTAGTGGCCACTGCGAAAATGGCAATTTATTTATCGAGGAAGGAAAAACTGGAAGGAAAGCCGATTGGGCAATGTGATGTCTTGTTCTTTTTTAATGCCTTGATATCTGCAAGACTCAAACTTGAATTTTGTGTTTCTGAAATAAAGGAAAGTATTAATGAGTTTATGAACATTTGGTGTTTTGATGGGATCTGCATGGTGCAGGAGAATGAATTAATGATATATTTGTAGGTTTGTTTGGATTGAATCAGTGTGTGGTCGGTTTTTCTGTTGTTGTCTTTATTTTCTAGTTCATTGTACTGTCGTGAATTCCTTTCCTGTTATTATCTTTTTTTCTTCTTCTGTGTTTTCGATTATTGTGCTTGTATTGAATAGTATCTTCACTGACTGGCTTTTATTTTTATATTTTTGTAATAAAAAATCTCTCTCTCTCTCTCTCTCTGTCTCTGTCTCTGTCTGTCTCTCTCTCTCTGTCTCTGTCTGTCTCTGTCTCTGTCTGTCTCTGTCTCTCTCTCTGTCTCTGTCTCTCTGTTTCTGTGTCTGTCTCTCTGTCTCTGTGTCTGTCTCTTTGTGTCTGTCTCTCTCCGTCTCTCTCTCTCTCTGTCTGTTTCTCCTCTCTCTGTCTGTCTCTCTTTGTATGTCTCTCTCTCTGTGTTTGTCTGTCTCTGTCGCTCTCTCTCTCTCTGCGTGTCTGTCTCTCTCTCTCTCTCTCTCTCTCGCCCCCTGCTGGTCGTTTGCATGCTGGTTGTACTGTCATGGCGTCTGCTTGTGGAGGCCTGTGAGTGCTCTGTGTTGTTGCTCCGTTTCCCCCCCCCCCCGTTTTCCCCCCTCTGTGTCCTTGTACCTGTTCGTGGAGTCTTCCTGGTGATTCCCATATACGTTGAGACGGGAGAGAGAGCCGGAGAGCACAGGGTGATCGCTGGTAAGGGTTCGCCGTTTTTGGGCGTCGCCCGATCGGTGTTTGCTCCTCCATCTTAAACCTCTATTTCCTTTTTTCCTTTCGTTTATCCTTCCTTCAGTTTGTTTTGTTGCCTCCCTTTTCCGAAGTTAGGGAAATCGGAGAGGTCTGATTGCTTCCCATTCCCGGAGTTCGGGTAGGGAAGATTGTATTATATATTCACCCTCCCCGAGTTGGGGAGGGGTTGTAAGTGCAGCTGTTCCAGCATGGCAGCTGCACTATCTCGATTTACGGCCTTTCAGAGCCTGACCCGTAAGCACGGGTTCTTTTGTGTACCTCCGGAACGTGAGGTTAGTGTCGAGGACGTTGTCCTCGCAACCGGTCGTGTTGTCGGGATCGACAAGGTTGTTGCCGCTTCGCGGATGAACAAGCGGATCGTTATTTTTTTGTCTGACGTGGATTGTGTCCCACAAATTGTCGAACAGGGTTTGACAATCGATCCAGATTTATTTGTAATGATTTCCCCACTAGATAGCCCAGCGATAAAAGTCGTGATATCAAATTGCCCCCCATTTGTATCCGACGATGTACTAATTAAAGAGTTGTCCCGATACGGTACCATCGTGTCTCGTATCTCCATGATTCCCTTCGGGTCACGAAACAACGATTTAAGGCACGTGGTTTCATTCCGGCGGCAAGTGTTTATGATTTTAAAAAATTCCCAGAAGGATTTAAACCTTATAATAAAATTAAAACATCAACAGAACGAATATACAGTGTACGTGTCCACCAACGTTCTAAAATGTTTTGGCTGCGGACAATTTGGGCATGTTAAGCATGACTGCCCCCGAAAAGAGAATTCTCCACAAGTGCAACCTCCCCTCCGAACCGGGAATAAGCAACCCCCCCACCTTCCCACCACCGGTCCAAACCCTCCCACCACTGACCCAAGCCCTCCCACCACCGACCCAAGCCTTCCCACCACCGAACCAAACCTTCCCACCACCGAACCAAGCCCTCCCGCCGCCGAACCAAGCCCTCCCACCACCGACCCGAACCTTCCCACCATCGACCCAAGCCTTACCACCACTGATCCCAATCTGTCCACCACCGACCCAAGCCCTCTTACCACCAATCCAAACCCCCCCGCCGTACCCCCCTCCCCTCCCCTTGAAACAGGGGCCCCTCCCTCTACTGAAGGATCTAATTGCAGCCATCTCCTGTTAACTATAGATCTCACCCCCCAGGCGACATCGTCCAATCACAGCTTGTTGCCTGCTATAACTGATCCTACCTCTCACGCCGTGGTAGCCGATGGGACCCCCCTCCCGATGATCACGTCCTCCCTCCCCCCCCTCCCCCCAAACCCTTGCAATCTCTTCCCACTAACCAGGACGAGTTTCAATTAGTCTGCCCAAAAGGAAAAAGACATCTGCAAACAACAGATGAAAACGGTCACCTCTTTAAAAAACCTACAACTGGAAACCGACAGGCCCTCCTCTCTGGCCTAGATTTGTCCCTCGTCACAGAAAATCGTTTCTCGGTATTGGAGGACATAGATGTGGATGAATCCTCACCCTTGTCTACTGACCTAGAAATTGATATGGTTGAACCACAAAAATTAGTACCCCCCCCTCCCCCCTTCCCCTGAAGATGGCTCATTTCTCTCCCTCCCCGTCCCCCCCCCCCCTCTATGGACTATGCCCCATCCGATAACGTGGAGGGATGTGATGACGGTGAGGAGATAAATGATGAAAACCAGTGTGACACACCATCTGAGCCATCTGATATAGATGACTCTGTTAGTGAATGTGGTAGCCTTAAGGAAGAATAAATCCCTCCAATCCCTCCCTCCGAGATAAAAAGGTTTCTTAAGGACACATTCCGAAAAAGGAATGTTGTAATAGAAACCTTTTTTCCGGAGCTACCTGATTTTATACATTCCGCTAAACTGATGGTAAAACGGCCCCACGTTTTTAATTTCAATTCCTCCCAACGTCACCGTTTAAAGAAGTGGTTGCAAAAAGCTAAGAATGAACTGCTATCAAAAAATTGAGTGGTGGTCACTCCTCCTTATAGCTGTAATGAGTTTTTCCATTTGTAGCCTGAATATTAACGGAGGATGTAGCTCTGTCCGTAAAGTTCAAGTAAGGGATTTTTTATTGCAGAAGAAAGTTGACATTGCCCTCTTACAAGAGACCCATGCCAACGACTGCTGTGTCGCAGAGTGGTGTAGGCTCTTCCCCGGCCTGTCCTTCTTTAGTAACGGTGACTCCCGCAAAGGCGGTGTCGCAATAATTCTTAGCCCCTCCTTTTCGCCTTCATCGCTTAAATTCGACGAAATACACAAGGGATCCCTAGCATCCCTAGAATTCCACTACTATGGAAAATTCTATACTATTTTTAATATCTATGCCCCAAGTACGCCTGTAGCTCGGCGAGTTTTTTTTAATGACCTTGGGACACACCTAACGTCCCTCGACAGTCAAAACGCCCTAAAAAACTCAAGACAATCATGTTTGTATTGGTGGAGATTTTAACTGCACCCTCCAACCCCAACTCGACAGGAACAGTGCAGAGCCCCATCCTGCCTCCACAATCCCTCTCACCAAATTTTTAAAACAAATGAATTTGACAGATATATGGCGGGTACAGCACCCATCAATCAGGCAATACACATGGTGTCGATGTATTCAGGGTAATATTGTACTTGCTCGCTTGGACAAGTTTTATATTAATCCTCCACTTGAACGCCTCGTTCTGTCATCCAAAATTTGCCCATCAGGATTCTCGGACCACAGCGCAACATTTCTCAAAATTTCTGCCCCCTGCCCGAAACACAAGAGTGCTTTTTGGAAATTTAATAACAACTTACTTGATGATAGTACCTTTAAGGACATTTTTCCGGAAATTTGGAATATTCTGGTTGCCTCCCAAGGGAATTTCTCAAACCTCAGACAATGGTGGGATAATGCCAAAACGCACATCAGACTGTTCTGCCAACAATATCGTGCGTATGGTGTTCAAGAGGAAAGAAAAACCACAACCTTACTTGAAGATGAAATCCTGGAATTACAGGAACAGCTTCAGGGAACCGCAAGTGTGAGCTACCAGGGAATGAGGCAACAAATCCATGGAAAAACGGCCTTACTGAATTCCATATCCGAAAGGCGAGCACAAAATGCTTTATTGCGCCTGAAGATGAGGTACATACACGACCTTGATGCTCCAACCAAATTCTTCTTCAGCCTTAAAAGGGGGGCCTCTTCGTCAATGATTACACGCTTCCTCCATGATGGGGAACTCCTTTATGAAGATGGCAGAATCAGGGAATGTGCCCGGAAACATTTTAAACAACGGTTTATGCGGCATGACATTAACCAGGATGCAATATCGGAACTTGTTTCTAACCTTCCAACATTGGCGGAGGATCAGAAGCAGCAGTTGGAGGATCCTCTTAGGTTACCTGAGCTCACCGCTGCCTTGAAGGCCTTGGAACCTGATAAAGCCCCTGGACTGGATGGGCTGACAAGTGAATTTTTCCAGTTTTTTTGGGACACCATTGGACCTCACCTACTGCGGGTATTGAATGAATGTTTAGAGGATGGACAACTGCCGTGGAGTTGCCGGAGAGCAGTCACCACCTTAATTCCTAAGAAAGCGGACACTCAACTTATAGAGAACTGGCGTCCTATTTCTGTTTTATGTACGGATTATAAAATTTTAGCCAAAGCCTTGTCTAATCGAATGAAACCTTTTATGAATGTACTAATAGGAGAACATCAATCCTTTTGTATTCCTGGACGTACTATTTTTAATAATATCTTTCTTATCCGTGATACCATTCGGTTTTGTAACAATTTTAATATGAATGTTGGTCTGTTTTTTATTGACCAAGGAAAAGCCTTTGACTGTATTGACCACATGTACCTTTTTAGAGTTTTAGAGAATTTTGGGTTTGGACCTATTTTTATCTCGTACGTTAAACTTTTGTATTGTAATATATCCAGTGTTCTTAAAATTAATCAAGTATTGTGTAGCCCCATTGCTGTACAACGGGGAGTACGGCAAGGTTGCCCGCTATCTGGACTTTTATACTCTCTTGCCATCGAACCTCTTCTGCTCCAATTACGTACGCACATTTCTGGCTTCACTGGATCAATTCTTACCACACCGCTAAAAGTCTCTGCCTATGCAGATGATGTCTGTATTTATATAAAAAATAGTACTGACGTCACTGCGGTGGCTCAGGCACTAAAAACATATTGTCAGGCTTGTTCAGGCCAGGTAAACTGGAAGAAGAGTGAAGCCCTTTGGATAGGACCTGGAGATTGCCCGCCAATTGTCCTACCAGGAGGAGTGAACTGGCAGAAAAGTGGCATTAAATACCTCGGTATTTTCCTCGGAGACAACACCTTTGAGCAGCAGAACTGGGTGGGATTACCAGACAAGGTAATGGCAAAACTGGCCCGCTGGAAAGGACTTCTTTTCCAACTTTCGTACCGCGGAAGAACTCTCGTCATTAACAATCTTGTCGCCTCTATGCTATGGCATAAGATGATATGCCTACAACCGCCTGGGAGCCTTCTTATTAATAATAATAATAATAATAATTCATTTATTTTGTATAGCGCTTTTCCAGAAGCCCAAAGGCGCTTTGACAGAGTGGAAAACATAATGCATAACAATACATGAAAACAACAATTGCAAAAAGACAAGAATCAAGAAAACAAACAGCAGCGATATACGGCATATATATAAGACAAGAATCAAAAAGACAAGACAAGAATCAATAGGGAAATATTTAAAGCAAAAGGAGGGAGAAGGAGAAGAGATAGTCAGGGGTTAAATGCTGTGGGTTGAATGTTGAATGCAGCGTTGAACAGGTGGGTCTTTAGTGATGTTTTGAATGTGGTGAGTGAGGAGGAGTCTCTGATGGTGTGAGGTAGTGAGTTCCAGAGGGTGGGAGCAGCGATGGAGAAGGCCCTGTCCCCCCAGGATCTGAATTTGGTCCGGATGGAGGGGGTCAGGAGGTTGGTACCAGCAGAGCGGAGGTTGCGGGTGGGAGTGTGTCTGGAGAGGAGGTCAGCCAGGTAGGATGGGGCCAGGTTATGGAGGGCTTTGTATGTCAAGAGGAGGATTTTGTACTGGATTCTCTGGGGGATGGGGAGCCAGTGAAGCTTGTAAAGGACGGGGGTGATGTGGTCACGGGTCCGGGAATGAGTGAGTAGACGGGCAGCGGAGTTCTGAATGTATTGGAGTTTATTGGTGATTTTTGAGGGTGAACCATAGAGGAGGCTATTGCAGTAGTCCAGACGGGAGGTGATGAAGGCGTGGATGAGGGTTTCTGCAGCCGTGGAGGAGAGGGATGAGCGGAGACGGGCAAAGTTTTTCAGGTGAAAGAAGGCTGACTTTGTGATCTGTTTAGTGTATTTGTCGAAGGAAAGGGTTTGGTCAAAGATGACGCCAAGATTCCGGATGTGAGGGGAGGTGGATACTGGGATACCGTCGATGTTGAGGGCAAAGTTATGGGTGGATTTTGTGAGCGTTTTTGGGCCAATGATGATTATTTCAGATTTATCACAGTTAAGCTTGAGGAAGTTGATTTGAAGCCAGGATTTTATTTCAGTGATGCAGTTTGTCAGGATAGAGTGGGTGTCGGTGGAGACGGACTTGGTGGAGATGAAAAGCTGGATGTCATCGGCGAAGCAGTGGAATTGGAGACCATGACGGCGGATTAAGTGACCGAGCGGGGACAGGTAAAGGATGAAGAGGAGGGGGCCAAGAACTGAACCTTGGGGGACACCTTGGGGGAGGGGAGCAGTGGGGGATTTGCAGTTATTGATGGAGATGAACTGGCATCTGTCAGAGAGGTATGATTTAATCCAAGAGAGGGCAGTGCCGGTGACGTTAAAGGTGGATTCAAGTCGGGTGAGGAGGATAGTGTGATCGATGGTGTCAAAGGCAGCGCTGAGGTCGAGGAGGACGAGAATGTTGAGGTTGCCAGCGTCAGAGGAGAGGAGAAGGTCGTTGGTGATTTTGAGGAGAGCAGTTTCAGTACTGTGGTTGGAGCGGAATCCGGATTGGAATGTTTCATACAAGTTATTGGCAGAGAGATGATGTTTGAGTTGAGTGGCTACAGCGCGTTCCAAAACTTTTGACAGAAAGGGTAGGTTGGAGATGGGTCTGAAGTTGTTTAGGGTGTCAGGGTTTAGACCAGGTTTTTTTAGAATGGGGGTAACAGCAGCAATTTTGAGGGAAGGTGGGACGATGCCTGTAGACAGGGAGGAGTTTATTGTTGCAATGATAAGTGGAGAGAGAGCAGGGAGGGAGGCTTTGACAAAGCTGGAGGGGATGGGGTCAAGAGTGCAGGTGGCAGTTTTCATTCCTATGAGGAGTTCAGAGAGGTCAGTAGGAGAGATTGGGGAGAACCGAGACAGGGGATGGCAGGACAAGGGGGGGCAGGTGGTTGGAGGGGGAGCGGGTGCGGCGGTGGTCAAGCTGTTGTAGATGTTGTCAATTTTGCGTTGGAAGAAAGAGAGGAAGGAGATGCAGTTGTCTACTGTGAATGACTGGGTGGTGGTGTTCAGGGGGCGGAGGAGTTTGTTTATTGTCGAGAAGAGTGCTTTTGGGTTTCCGGAGCCAGAGTGGATAATTTGAGAGTAGTAGGCAGAGCGGGCGCGGGAGAGGGCATCTTTGTAGTGTTGTATGTGGTCCTTGTAGGCTTGGGAGTGAACTGTGAGACCCGTTTTATTGCGGAGTCTTTCAAGTTGGCGAGCACGAGTTTTCATCAGGTGGAGTTCAGGGGTAAACCAGGGAGCAGAATGGGTGAAAGAAACTGTTTTGGTTTTTACAGGCGCAAGCTGGTCAAGGCAGGAGGAGAGAGTGTGGTTGTAGTAGTCAGTGAGGTCGGAAGGGGTGTGGAGGTCAATGAAGGGAGAAGTGGACATTTTTTCAGAGAGGGTGGATGAGAATGAGGTAGGTGAAAGAGCGTTTAGCTTACGGAAGTTGATTGTGCGATAATGCCTTGGTGTTGGGGCGGGGATGTTGATGGTCAGAGTGATGGCTAAGTGGTCAGAGAGGGTGAGGTCGGAGCCATAGAGATGGTGCAAATTTAATCCAGTGGAGCAGACAAGGTCCAAAATGTGACCACGGATATGGGTAGGAAAGTCGACATGTTGAGTGAGGTTAAAGCAGGTGAGTAAATCAGTGAAGTCAGTGGTTATTGTGGAGTCAGTGGAGTCCATGTGGATATTGAAATCACCAAGGAGGAGGATTGAGGGGGAGAGGGAACATAGCTGGGTCAGAAAGTAGGAGAAGTCAGACAGGAATGATGGGTGTGGTTTGGGAGGGCGGTAGACGACAGCCATGACTGACTGCGTGTGACCAGAGAGTTTTAAAGCCAGGTGTTCAAATGATGGAGCAGATGAGATGGAGATGAGGTTGGTCTTGATGTCTTGACGGTGGATAACGGCAATTCCACCACCTCGGCCCTCCGAGCGTGGTTTATTGACGTAGGAATATCCATTGGGTGTGGTGAGGTTGAGTGTGTAGTAGTCCAGAGGTTGTTGCCAGGTTTCGGTGAGACAGAGAAAGTCCAGTTTGTTATCCAGGATGTATTCGTTCAGGATGAGGCATTTATTGTTGAGGGACCGGGTGTTGAACAGGGTGAGCTTGATGTTGTTTTGAACAGCAGGGATGAATTCAGGTGATTTAGCCAGGGTTCGTAGGCAAGAGGTGCGATCGTGTGGGTTGCTGTGACCAGGTGCGCTGGGATGAAGAGTGAGAGTGCGCTGAGCCGACCAGAGGACGGGGATGGAGTGACCTGATTGCAAATAAACAAACTTGCGACCGGAGCCACGGTGAATGTACCTGGGTCGTCGGAGGAGTCCATTTGATTTGATGGCAGAGATGCATGATGGGGTGGAGCGGGTATTGAGCAGAAGAAGCCTTGCGGCGGAGTACTTCAGAGCCATGCCAGGCAGGAGCGAAGGGACGAGTACGAGGCCAAGGTCGAGGAGGCAAAGCGGCAAACGCAGCGGCAAACGCAGCGGCAAACGACTGCAGCCGCTAATCAAGACCACAGCGGCAAACAAGGCCACAAGGCCACCGGCAAACAAGGCCACGGCCACAATCAACGGGAGCGGGCCTTTCGAATTCCGTATTCCGTACCATCAAAAGCAGATTCCGTTATCCAGCCGGAGAACACGCGGCACGTGCGGGTGTGAAAAGGCAGGACAGGTGTGAGATGTCAGGTCAGAAAGGTAGAAGCAGACCCTGTACATCCATCCAGTCGGAGAAGCGGCGAATATGCAACGCCAGCGTCCTCTCGCAACCGAACCCGGAAGTATTACACTGCAAAAGAGCATTGTCGACTTTTTCTGGAGCGGGAAACACTGGCTCCAACCCCCCGTGGCATACTTGCCACTCGCTGAAGGTGGCCAAGGTCTTATTGATATCCGCAGCCGGATTATGGTCTTCCGGCTTCATATCGTGCGCCAACTTGTATATGGAGATGAAGCCCTACTCTGGAGGCCTCTGGCTAACTGCATATTACAGCTCACATGCAAGCTGGGTTACGACCGAGAACTTTTCTTGATGAACCCTCATCAAATCGATTCATCCTTGCTGCCCACCTTTTACCAAAGGGTGATGAACGCCTGGCAAGCCCTGTCCTTTTCCCATGAAATGGCAACATACAACATGGAAATGTTGTTGAACGAGCCCCTATGCTACAACCCCTTCCTGGAAAACAGCTTGAATAATAGGGGACTCGTTCAACGTTTTGTTGATGCCAAGCTGCTGCGAGTGAAAGACCTCATGACAGAGTCTGGGAGCTGCCGGCTGAGTGCTGCCGCTGTGGCACAAAAAATCGGAATAAAATCTGTCAGGATCATCTCTCGGTTCCTTCAAGGGATATCCACAACGTATCGTAATACCTGCGAGGAACTTGGCCCTTCCCCCGAGGAAACAGCGGGTGACTTCCCCAAACTCCTAGTCTTCAGCCCGCCACTTAATCTGTCCCCTGGCCTGAACAGCCCTGATGATACTGCATTATCCCTTCCCGCCTTTCCAAAGAAAACTCTGTACAACGCGTACGTTAAAATTTTATACGCAAAAACATTTTCTGAGCACCCGAGGCTTCGATGGCGGGATGTTTTACCCCCAATACCACCCAATTGCCCCAATTGGCGAAGTTTTTATCTCTTGCCTACTCCAAAGTATGTTGGAGATATTCAATGGAAACTTGTACACTGGATTTTACCTTATAATGTTTTACTGAACCGGTTTTCTACTGCTAACTCTAATCTATGCCCTTTCTGTGCATCCATTGAAACCCTACCGCATATATACCTGGAGTGTGAACGATTGCAACCTCTTTTTACATTCCTTCAGGAACGCTTTGTGAAGCTTGGTTCCCTCTTCAATCACAATGTTTTTATTTATGGTGTTTTAGGACCGTCTTCCCTTAGGAATGTGGTTTTAATGAATTTTTTAATTGGCCAGGCCAAGTTTGCAATTTATAAATCCAGGAAGAAAAAAATGGGAAACGCTTCTGACTCGTCATGTGATGTACTGCTCACCCTTAAGGCTCTTGTAAATGCAAGACTAAAGCTAGAGTACCGGTTTTTTAAAATGAACAAGAATTTAACATGTTTTAAAGAAAAGTGGGTTTTTAATGATGTCATATGCACACTTGATGATGATGACTTGAAAATAACCTTTCCTTGAGACCATTTTATTGTGTTTTGTTTCTTTGTGACTGAACATAACTGATTTTTTGTACTCTTGTAATAAAAGGAAGAAACAGTCAGTCAGTCTCTCTCTCTCTCTCTCTCTCTCTCTCTCTCTCTGTCGCCACATGTTGGCTGTTGGTCAGTTGGGTGTGGTGTCATGGCGGCTTCCCGCTTCATATCGTGAGTGCCCTGTCTTGGTTGTTTGCCATAACCCCCATCCCTCATACCCCCATCCCCCACATTTCGCTCCTTCTTGTCCTTGTTTCTATTTGTAAAGCTTCCCTGTGTTTCCCCTTCTATGTTGAGATGAGAGAGAGAGAGCCATAGAGCACACTTATCGTGCAGGTTAAGTTAATCATCGTTTTTGGGCGGTTCCCTGTTGTTTTTTCCCCCGACTTATTTTCTTCACTTCAAACCTTTTTTTCTCACTTATATTTCCTTAGTTTTTTTTTTAACACTCCCTTTCCCTAAGCTGGGAAAGTGGGAGTGCATTACTAACTTCCTCTTCCCGAGCTGGGAGGACGAGGTCGAGCCTCGTGTGTCCAAACATGGCGGCTGCTCACTCGCAGCGATATGCAGTGTTTGAGCAATTATCACGCGAGCATGGCATTGCTTGTTCTCCACCCGAGGGTGTTACAGAAGAAGCTATTGTTCTCGCGATCGGGAACATGGTCGGGTTTGATAAGGTACGTGCTGCATCGCGTATGAACAAACGGGTTATCGTGTTTGTGTCCGATGTAGAGCACGTTGCTCTCGTCGTACAACAAGGTTTGTCCCTCGACTCCGGACACTTTGTTATGGTTTATGCCTTGGATACTCCTGCTCAGAAAGTGGTTATTTTGAATGTACCACCATTCCTGGATAGCGATACCATCCTTGCAGCGCTGCAGCAATATGGTCAATGTGTGTCCCCATTAATAATGCTCTCTTTGGGCTGTAAGGATGAACGTGTCAATCACGTGATGAGTTTCCGTAGACAGGTAGACAGGATCAGTCTGCGCAGTCCCCATTTTGATTCCAGCCAAGTCCGAAGATTTGCTGGAATGTTCTATTGTAGAGTCATCTTCACTCTGGTACCCAGGACATTCAGCAGGAGCTGAAATCTCGGCTTCACCCTCCTGTGGGGAGATGTTCATTGGCTCAGTTGACGAACCAGTGTCATGATTTAGATCTTGCATTGGTAAAGAGGAGCCGCCACCACAAGAGCGACATTCCCATTCCGCTCGGTCTCAGCAGGTAGTGAAGGTGGCGGCTCACTAATGAGCTCACCATCATCTTTAGTCTCACCATCTACTTTTTCTCCCAAATTTTCGGTGCTGCCCGATAATGTTTCAGAATTACTTAATTCAGGTTCCTTCTCCCTGGTGTCAACACAGCTTGTGGACACCTGAGACAGACGTTTCGGGGCGTCTTCACCCACACTGTCTTTATCCAACACCAACTTTTTCAAAGTAATGTTGGAGTTACAAGCACCAGGTGCTCTTTGTTTTTTTTACAAGCACCAGGTGCTTTTTTCCTTCCTGTCCGTTTTTTCTTCTTCAAGATATTGAAATCTGATATCATGCCTTCTCTTTTTTCTGATCTTCTGGCTGTAACTTTGTCCTTTAAGCTTGCTCTGCAGCAACATGGCAGTCCATATTGGAAGTTCAATGTCATGTTGCTGGAAAATGCTGCTTTTTGTGAAGCTTTCAAAGTGTTTTGGATTAGCCTCAAAGAAAGAAAGAATAATTTTGATAACCCGATATTGTGGTGGGACTACGCAAAGGCACAGATCGCTGTCTTTTGCCAACAGTTTAATTATTTCTCTTCTTTTAGTGTAAAAAGGGAGAGGTTCGCACTAGAAAAGGAAATAATGAAGTTGCAAACTGATGTGGCAAATAGCCCCAATAGAACAAATGATCATTTGCTTATGGAAAAGCAGACTCTACTAAACAACCTAGTCGAATACCAAGCAAAAGGTGCAATGGTCCATCTACGGATGGATCAGCTATATAATTTAGATGCACCGACCAATTTCTTTTTCCATTTTGATAAAAAGACTACCAATCAAAGGCAAATTGAAACCTTAAAGCTCTCAACTGGTAACACTGTGACGTCACAAGATAATATAAAGAGGGAGGTTTATAACTTCTTTTCAGGCTTGTTTATGGCAAATGATGTTGACGATGACTCAATTAGTTATTTCACATCTGACTTACCCATGCTAAGTGCTGCTCAAAGGGATCAGCTTGGCTCCTTACTTTCCTTTGAAGAGCTTACACTTTCCCTTGCTTCTTTACCTACTGGTAAATCTCCTGGATTGGACGGCCTCCCAATAGAGTTTTATATATCCTTTTGGCCCTTATTAGGCCCAGAACTATTGGAGGTCTTTACTAGTTCATTACGTTGTGGTGACTTGCCGATGAGCTGCCGAAGAGCAGTCATTAGTTTATTACCGAAGAAAGGAGACCCTCAGCTCTTTGATAATTGGCGTCCAATCTCTCTTCTAACTTCAGATTATAAAATATTTGCTAAAGTTCTAGCTCGACGCATCACCCCACTTCTAGAGTCATTGATTCAAAGTGATCAGTCTTTTTGTATCCCTAACCGACAGATACACGATAACATTTTTTTATTAAGAGATCTTTGGGATGTGTGCAATATAAAAAATGACAATCTTGGTTTGATTGTGCTTGACCAAGAGAAGGCTTTTGACCGTGTAAGTCATGTATATCTTTTCAAGGTCCTAGAGTGTTTTGGACTTGGTCCTGTTTTTCTCTCCATGGTAAAACTGCTCTATAATGGCATTTTCTCAATACTCAGTAAACTCTGAACTGACTTCGCCTGTAAAGGTTGGAAGGGGTATCCGTCAGGGATGTCCTTTATCTGGTATTCTGTACTCTTTAACCATTGAGCCTCTTTTAATCAAAGTCCGCAGCATCTTAACCGGATGCAGAAATTTGCTCACAAGACCTGTGAAAGTCTCTGCATATGCTGACGATATTTGTGTCATCGTACATAATAGTGATGAGATCAATAAACTGGTGGACTGCTTGGACTATTATGGTTTAGCTTCTTCAGCTTTGGTAAACTGGAACAAGTGCTAGGCAATGTGGATGGGCCCATGCCAGCTGCCTATGCCTGTCCTTCCGAAACACCTCACCTGGTCCCTCAACGGAATGAAGTACCTTGGTGTTTTCATCGGTGATGCAGCAACACAAGCGAAAAATTGGGAGGGTCTCGCTGACTCTCTCGAACAAAAGCTGCGGAAATGGAAAGGGTTGCTGGCTTTGCTTTCATACCAGGGACAAGTCCTGGTCATCAACAATTTAGCAGCATCTATACCGTGGCACAGAATCAAAGCCATTCCACCTCCTGAACACTTTCTGCTGAATATACAGAAGACAATAATAAACTTCTTCTGGAGTGGAAAACATTGGCTTCGTCCAGAGATCCTGAATCTTCCCTGAGATGGAGGTGGACATGGTCTTGTGGACATCGTGTGCAGGGCAATGGCATTTGGCATCGCCTCAATCTGGCAGCTTCTCTATGGTCCATCAGACCTAGCCTGGAGGTCCACTGCTCTCCTCCTTCTCTGTCAAGCCGGCATGCTAGACTATTCATCTGGTCTATTTCTAATGAACATGAAATGTATTGATTTGTCCTTGCTTCCACCATTTTACAATATAATTTTAAAAGCTTGGCGTGTTTTCATGGTCGACCGTGATTATGTTTCCTACACCAAAGAGATGTTTTTCAGTGAACCTCTTTTCTACAACTCTCTTTTCAAAAGAATAAGAACGGAACGTTCCTTTGTTGATTATTTTGTTCAGAATGGTGTCCATAGCCTTGCTGATCTAATGATTGACAAAAAGAGATGGTTAAGTGCTGCAGCACTTGCGAATAAAGTTGGCATGCGGTCTAACCGCGTAATATCTGCTGTACTATATGAAATACTTAACGTATACCGCAGAGTTAAGGTGCACTGGGAGCAATCTCCACGCACTGGTGATGGCCCAATTGTTTGTGAACCAAGCCTCTGTTTCCCAAATTTAGAACTCACCCACACTGTAATGAATTCTGGTACAATAATAAAATATTTACCAAAAATACGTTTTGGATCTGTAGGTCTGGAAAATTGCGTAATACCTGGCCTGCGTCAAAGCAATGCGGCCCTCCTTAGGAACTTGGCAGTTGAGAAAGTGGCACAATTGCTTGCTTACATAATACCCCTTCCAACCAAGCTGGAAAGCCTATTATCATGTACTTATTCTGAAGAAAACTGCCAACCTGTCGTGGAGGTTGGCACATTGGATATTACCCACTCAAAAGCTCTTACATGTTTTTTCTCCTGAAATATCTGACCATTGTCCCTTCTGTGGTGCTCTTGAGACCTTGTCACATGCTTATGTTGAATGTGCATGCTTGATTCCTTTATTTGTTTTGCTTCATGAAATGTGCATGAAGCTTTCTTTAAACGTCACCTTGAATTCTTTTATTTTTGGCTTTGTCTCCAACATACACCCAATAGAAGTGGTTCTACCGAACTTTCTCGTTGCCACGGCAAAGAAATCAATATATCGCACGAGAAAAATGCAAATTGAAAATCCTTTAAGATGTGCAGATAACCTTCTGGCCTGTTTTAAAGGACTTGTATTTGCCTGTATTAAAATTGAATTTTGTTTCTATACATCTATGGATAAAGTACTGATCTTTAAAAGCATATGGGCATTGAATAATGCGCTTTGCTCTGTGCAAAATGGTGTGTTGATCACAGATTGATCACTCCTCGAACATAATATGAATTTTTGTGAGGAACAAAACACTTTATTATTTTCTTGGTTTTTTTCTTGATGTATTAATGGTCTTCATGTAAATGTACCCTTTAAAATGGTTTTGCTTGTTGTTTACATTTGATTTGTGAAATGGTTTTATTTATACTTTTACAAAATATACTTTTTGATATTTTTGTAATAAAAGGATGTAAAAGTCAAAGTCTCTGTCTCTGTCTCTGTCTCTCTCGCTCTCCAGATTCAGCCATTGGCCGGAAAGCATTACACGCTAATGTTTTGTGACCTAACAATGGCATTAACAATGGTAATTATTGTGCAATTTCCTGAACATGGGAAAACCATCCATACAGTGTTCTACAATCAATGGTTCTGCAATGAAGAGAGTGGTATGCATATTACCTCCCTGTATGTTGTCTCGCAGCATACTTATACTACATGTTACGTGCTCCTCCCCAACCCCCTGGTCACGGTGTACCTCCGAGCACCGAGAGGAGTCACGGCAGAAAAATGTGTTATTCTGTATGTCAAAGATCAATGGTGAAGCCACACCAATTGTTACCAACAAACAAATATTGTATTAAGTTCACACAAGAATAACAGTACAACAATAATAGTAATCAAAAGTACAATCAATATATCCAATGATGGTACCATCAGTTTCGTAACATATAACTCACTGTGCTCCAAGTGAGTGAACCAAGAACATTCCCAATGTCTCTTTCCCGGCTTCAAACCCAAAGTTGTTGATTGCGGCTTCAAGCCAAAGTCGATCCGCTCCGGCGATCGTCAGAACGATGTCCAATCGAGACCAGAATCCCATTGGGTTGGCAGTTACAGTCCTGCTTCCAAAGCTGTGCAAAGGCGCCCTCAAGGCGACTGGGAAATCCAAAGGTGCCCTCCAGGCGACGGGGAAATCACACCCTCAGGTATGGACGTTCCACGGCTCACAGTCGGCGAACCGCAAATTAATCTTCAAAAGCCACGTTGCACACACACACACCAGATACGTCTGAAAGTGGTGAAAATGGCTGACGAAGCAAAGTAACCTTGCTGGAAGCGCAAATCGCGCGAGTCAAAATGGCCGACGGCCATACTCGAGACGTAACGGCAGTCCAATGATTCTCTTCGGAATCGACCGCAAAACCTGACATTAAGGATGATCTGTCACAGCGATAACAACTCTGTCACAGGAATCCCTTTCCTGGGAAACCCAAAGTTCACTCGTGACTCTTGCTCGCCAACGTTCGCTCTAGACCTCGAAGCGACTATGCTTCTTGTCCGACTCCACTCGCTCCGCCTTCTTTTTCTCCTCTTCCTCTTCGTCGTCTGGTTCCGGTTTCATTTAAAACTAACTTTTCGGCCAATAACCTGATAATCATCCTTCGGGAGCTGCCATAACTCTGGGAGCCTCCATAGTAATCTCGACTGTGGCTACCAACAAAACTACTACTCCCACCCCGGGAGCCATAGCCACCCCTGAAACTACCTCCACGTTTTCTTCTTCTGTAGCCCCTTCGACGCCCATGGCCTGCCTTCTCTACTGTTATGGTCCGACCATCCAAATCCTTGCCATTCAAATCCTTTTCTGCATCTTTGGCGTCCTTTGTGTTTTCAAACGTGACAATGCCAAACCCTCTCGACTTTTGCGTCTCCCTGTCTTTTATCAGCAGCACTTCCAAGAGTGGTCCATATTTGCCGAAGACAGAGTCCAGAACATCTTCCTTTGTGTTGAAGTTCAGTCCACCTACAAAGAGCTTGCCAACATTGCCTCCATTCATAACTCGTGGGTGCTGACACTTAGTTTCAGGGTACTTGACAAGACGTGCCTGTGCAAAGCGTGACGTCATTACCTTCTCCTTCTCTACAGAGTGCTTCCTACCCATAGCACGAGTCGCGGCACAGGATGGAAAGATACCCGGAATCTCCTGCTCTAACTGTGCGGTGTTATTTTCCATACTAGGCTTTTTAGCAAACATCGGATTACCAGAAACTTGACCACCGGCCAAATCATTCCCGATAACAAAAGAGATCCCCTCTACAGGAAGAGTGGCTTGTAAACCTACGGTGACAGGTCCTGACACCAAATCAGACTTCAAATGGATGACATGAAGTGGAGCTTTAACATATCCACCAACCCCCTGTAAAAGAACACTAACACCAGTTGCCGTCTTCTCTGACAATGGCAAAATGCCCTCAAGCATCAAAGATTGATGTGCTCCTGTGTCCCTCAATACCCTAACAGGTCTCTAGTTCATTAAGTCTCCATCCAGTGACACAAACCCCTCTGAAATAAAAGGTTTGTAACCCTCTTGAACAAGGTCATTCTGTGATGCCGTAAATTTGGCATGGGAACCTTCACAAGGCACTGCCCTCCAAGGACGATTTCTCGCATTTGCCAATGCATTCGGAGTAGTACTAGTCTGACTCTGCTCCTGATTTTTCCTTTTCAGGGCGTAACATTGGGAAATCAAATGCCCAGGTTTCTTGCAAAAAGCGCAAGTAGGCCCGGAGGATAAACTCGTGGTCTGCCTCGAGCCCCCCGGAAGATAAGTCTGTCTTGGAACTGTAGTCTTCTGATCCCTAAAAGTCGCGGTATCAGATTTCTCCTCATAGTCATCTCTAGGCCGCCTCCATGAATATTCGTTCTCTGTACCGGATGTACCATAACTCCCCTGGCGAACTCTAGGTGGGAAGTTAGGTTTGTGGAACCCCATCCTGTGTGTCAAGGCATAGTCATCTGCCACAGTTGCTGCCTCATACAACTCTGGTACTTTCTTTTCATCCAGATGTACTTTAATGTCCACGTGGACACGCTGTTTGAATTCCTCAACCAAGATCAATTGTCGCAACAGTTTGAAGTCTTTCCCAATCCCCTTCGAATCACACCACCGATCAAACATGGTTTCCTTCATTCTGGCAAACTCCACATGGGTCTCACTCTCCCTCTTCCTGGCATTCCTGAATTTTTGCTGGTAAACTTCAGGGACCAATTCAGAGGCTTTGAGAATGGTTTTCTTCACTATCTCATAATCTGCACATTGGTCAATCGGTAAAGCCGAATAGATATCTTGAGCTTTACCCACCAGAACACGTTGCACTGACATAGTCCAGGTCCCCACAGGCCATTTTAGCATTTGAGCCACTTTCTAAAAGTGTAAAAAAAACTTGGCTACCTCCTTTTCTTTGAAGGGTGGAACCAGCCTCACATGCCGACCAACATCCCAAGTGTTCTGACTAGTTGTCGAACTAGCCGGCATGGATACGACTTCTCTCCGTTCTCCCATTAATTCCAGCTCCTTGAGTTTAAGTTCCTTCTGATACTCCATGTCACGTTCCTTTAACTCCCTTTCGGCTCTCCTTTCCTCTGCTCTTTCCTTTGCTCTTCTTTCTTCTTCAGCTCTCCTTTCCTCGGTTCTTCTATCCTCGATTTCTCATTCCTGGTCTACTCTTCTTTCCTCGAGTTCCCTTTCAGCTCTCCTTTCCTCTGCTTTTAACCTTTCCTGGCTCTGCAGTTGCATCTCCATTTTCCAGAGCTCCACATTTTCTTTTTCCTCGGGTAACCAATCCAAGGCTACCTCTGTCCATGTTCCTTGTCCCACCAGAGATTCTACCACCAATGTCTGCATCTCTGCTTTCTTCATATGAGCTCAGACCTTTTTGAAGCAATGTTTTACGGCCGGGTGCCCTTCCTGCCGCCAACCCTATTTGTCGCTTTTTACGACAAACAGGGAATTACCAGTGAACTGGTACTCAATTGCCGACCTCGGAAGGATGACAGGCTGAGTCAACCCCCCTGGCATTAATACAACAAGAGTATTACCACACACGTTAATACCACACAAGAATAACAGTACAACAATAATAGTAATCAAAAGTACAATCAATATATCCTATGATGGTACCATCAGTTTCGTAACATATAACTCACTGTGCTCCAAGTGAGTGAACCAAGAACATTCCCAATGTCTCTATCCCGGCTTCAAACCCAATGTTGTTGATTCCAGCTTCAAGCCAAAGTCGATCCGCTCCGGCGATTCCATGTACAATAATAGTACATGGAATCGAAACGATGTCCAATCGAGACCAGAATCCCGTTGGGTTGGCAGTTACAGTCCTGCTTCCAAAGCTGTGCAAAGGCGCCCTCAAGGCGACTGGGAAATCCAATGGCGCCCTCCAGGCGACGGGGAAATCACACCCTCGGGTATGGACGTTCCACGGCTCACAGTCGGCGAACCGCAAATTAATCTTCAAAAGCCACGTTGCACACACACACACCAGATGCATCTGAAAGCGGTGAAAATGGCTGACGAAGCAAAGTAACCTTGCTCGACGCGCAAAGCGCGCAAGTCAAAATGGCTGACGGCCATACTCGAGACGTAACGGCAGTCCAATGATTCTCTTCGGAATCGACCGCAAAACCTGACACGCAGGTTGATCTGTCAGCGATAACAACTCTGTCGCAGGAATCCCTTTCCTGGGAAACCCAAAGTTCACTCGTGACTCTTGCTCGCCAACGTTCGCTCTAGACCTCGAAGCGACTATGCTTCTTGTCCGACTCCACTCGCTCTGCCTTCTTTTTCTCCCCCTTCCTCTTCGTCGTCCGGTTCCGGTTTCATTTAAAACTAACTTTTTCACCTTTTGAAAACAGTTCATAAACAATAAACCTTTTGACAACAATAATAGTACATGGAATCGAAAATGTTTACAGTGGATGAAAACCACCACAACGGAAGTGACGAATCCGTAACATACATGATAATGCTCTCCTGCACAACTACACTAGTGGAGATTGATTGAGAATGTGGGGTATACAATTCCAAATGCAGTCCATACTTGCCCAATGGGTTTCATCTCTTTGGACCACTTAATAATATCTTGATCATACTGTTTGCAAATGATGAAGACGTCAAATTGCATGTGTCCTGAAATTGCTCTACAATCATCATGAAGAATTCCCCTGCAGTTGGCATCAAGGCCTTACCACATCGATGGAATGAGCATTTACGTAAAGCAAAGGGATCCACCACCCTCTCAGATCATCCCCCATCCAAAACCATGACCTTTTCTACCCCCCTGTTAACTTCACCCACCACCTCCTCCACCCCAAACCTACCACCTTCCAAATTTTCAGTTTTCTCTCCTAAGAGCTTGCTTCTGTATCCATCCTGTCCACCCCATGCATCCTCCTCTATCCCTCATTCCTTCCCACATACCCTTATTTGTCCAAGTCGCCCTCTATTTTATCTTTCAACCCTGTTGTTAGTGCTTCCCCCTCTATTCTTCCTTTTGTTCTGTTGCATCCTGATTCATCCACGAACCTTCACCTTGTATCTACTATATAAGAGAGATGTCTGTCTGTGTGTGTCTGTCTGTCTGTCTGTCTGTGTGTCGCCATTTTTCTCAGAGATGGCTAAACGGCTCTTTGTCAAACTTTCAGTGGTTCATCAGTGAGTGCCTGGGAGTGTTTTAGACCAAAAAAAATTATGAAAAAAGAAAAGATCGTTTTTTGGAGTTAAAAAAAAAATCGCTCGATTAGTGCCTAAGCCTTTTAAAATTAATGACAGTTATATACATGTACACATTCGCATAAATACATACAAAACAATCACCAGACATTTGAATACAAATAAATGAAACAATTCTGGAAGTGTACGAAGTTGGTAGTATGGCTTCTTCTTCTTCTTCCTGATCGGCATCACAGTTAACTCAGAAACGTGATGAACACCACATTCACCCACCAGCATACATATGAACCCCCTTCCACTCCTGCCTCCCTCCCTCCCCCCTTCCCCCCTGCCCTCCGTCCCCTTCCCCCCTGCCCTCCGTCCCCTTCCCCCCTGCCCTCCGTCCCCTTCCCTCCGTCCCCTTCCCCCCTGCCCTCCGTCCCCTTCCCTTCCAGCTCCCCCCTCCCCCCCCTATGCCTCCCCTTCCCCTCCCCTCCCTCCCCCCTTCCCCTCTGCCCCCCTCCCTCCCCCTCCCCCCCTCCCCTTCTCCTCCCCCTTCCCCCTCCTCCCCTCCCCTCCCCCCCATCCCCTCCTCCCACCTCCCCCCCCTCCCCCGCCCGGAAACGCCTGGTACTTCTGCTTGTATTATATATAGAAAGTTTCACTAGTTTCATTCTGCGCAGGACCTGCGCGCATCCGCGGCGGAGTTGGTCTTCGGGCAACCGCTGCGGGTGCCGGGCCAGTTCCTCCCCGACTCCACGGCACCATGGTCCGCGGCACAGCAGCGCTCCGCTCTGCAAGAGACCGCCCAGAGGTTCGCCCCGGTGCCAACGGCATGCCACGGGCACCCACCGATGCACGTCGCCCCGGAGCTTCGCACGGCGGAGTACGTCTTCGTCCGCCACGATGCCCATCGGACACCACTGCGGCCCCCGTACGACGGGCCTTTCCGCGTGCTGGAGACCGGGGCGAAGCACTTCACCCTGGACATCGGCGGTACTCCTGACCACGTTTCGGTAGACCGCCTCAAGCTGGCCCACCTCGATGTGGACCATCCACCGCCAGTGGCCCGACCCCCACGTCGGGGCCGCCCTCCTGCGGGCGGACCCCCAGCACCGCCCAGCCCCGCCGCCACGCCGCCTCCCGGTCCTGCACCCATCCCCGGGGCAGCCAGGGGCATCCCACCTGGCATCCCTGCACCCCGGACACCGCCGATCGCCAGGGGGCGCTTCGGCCGGGTCATTCGTCTGCCCCGCAAACTGGCCCTCCAGGTGCGCGGGAATTCTGGGGGGGCGCGTGTGGCGGACACAAAAGCCCACTGGCGTGGTGACATCATTCCACGCACCAAGTGGGCGGTGGCCACGCCCGAGGGGTAGGCATGGCCTCATGATATACACCAGGCGACCAGCCCGGAAGTGTTACAGTGTAGTCTTACAATAAAGACGTTTATATGTTACCGCTTGTCCGCTTCCTCCTTGCTCACAAGCAGCGCGCGTAACGCCGCGCTTTACTGGTGACCCTCGACGTTGGATCTGCCGGAGCGATCCTTCCACACGCGATGCCATCGCCATGGCCGACTTCGTCAAACATCCGGAATTTTGGGAGGCTCAGGCCGAAGTCTGGTTCGTCCAGGCCGAAGCCCAATTTCAGCTTCGGCACCTCACCGGCGATGACACGCGCTATTGCCACGTCGTCGCCTCCCTCGGGCCCGGCACGGCCGCTCGAGTTGTGTCCGTCCTTCGCCACCCACCGAAAGGCCACAAGTACGAGGCACTCAAGCGGCTACTCCTAGCCACGTTCAGCCTCACGGACGACGCACGGGCCGACCGCCTCCTGGATCTCCCCGAGCTCGGTGAGACGCGCCCGTCGGTCCGAATGGACCATATGCTGTCACTGTTGGGCGACGAAGCCCCCGGTTCGCTATTCCGGGCGCTTTTCCGTCGCCAACTTCCAGCGCAGGTTCGCCTCGCGTTGGCCGGGACCGGGCTAACGGAACCCCGAGCATTGGCGGCCGAGGCGGACAAGTACTTCGCGGCTTCGGACACGCGGGCGAGCGTCGGCGTGGCCGTCACGGCTTTCGACGCTGATGTTCAGCAGCATGTTCCACAGCATCATCTTCTACAGCACGCTGATGTTCAGCAGCACGCTGATGTTCAGCAGCACGCTGATGTTCAGCAGCATGCTGATACGCACCTTGTGAACGCCGCCACGCCCCGCCCACCGCCGCGGCGAAAACCGCCACCGCGGGGAAACCCGTCGACTCCACCGGCCTGGCGGAGCCAGCCGCGCTCCTCCAGCTCCACCACCTGGTGCTGGTTCCACGCCAAGTTCGGCCACGAAGCTCGGCGGTGTCATCCGCCGTGCTCCTTCAACGGGTCGGGAAACGCCCGGGCCGGCGCTCAATAGTGGCGATGAGCGCCGGCCGTTCGAGCAGCCTGCTGTTCATAACGGACACCTTCTCCGGGCGCCGTTACCTGTGCGACACGGGAGCGCAGGTGAGTGTCATTCCCGCCGGCACGTCAGACAAGCACGCCGCGGGTGGGGGCCCCGCGCTGCTTGCCGCGAACGGGACGCCCATCCGTACGTATGGAAAACGCTGCCTCTCTCTGCGGTTTGGAGGGCAGGTTTTCCGATGGACGTTCGTCACCGCCGACGTGCCCATGGCACTGCTTGGCACGGACTTCCTGTGCGCTAATGGGCTCCTGGTCGACGTCAAGCGCAGACGGCTTGTCCAGGCCGAGACGTTCAGCTCGCTCGCTTGTGCGTTGCCCAGCTCAACGAGCGGCTTGCCAAGCGGCTTGCCGAACGATTCGGTTCCGGCCACGTTGGTCTGTACGCTTCCGGCAGAGGACGCATTCACCCGCCTCCTCGCCGGCTTCCCGGCCCTCACGCGGCCCACCTTCTCGGCGGGGGCCGTCAAGCACGGGGTGGCCCATCACATCCCCACCGTCGGGCCACCGGTCTACGCCCGGGCACGCCGCCTCGAGCCGACGAAGCTGGCGGTGGCAAAAGCGGAGTTCGCTACCCTGGAGCGACTCGGCATAGTTCGGCGCTCAGAGAGCGCTTGGGCGTCGCCGCTGCACATCGTGCCGAAGCCCGGCGGGGGATGGCGACCGTGCGGGGACTATCGCCGTCTCAATGACGCCACGACTCCCGACCGCTACCCCGTCCCCCACATTCAGGACTTTTCCGCCCGTTTGGCGGGCAGGTCCTTCTTCTCGAAGGTGGACCTCATACGCGGCTACCATCAGGTCCCCGTCAGGCCGGGGGACGTCCCAAAGACGGCGGTCATCACGCCATTCGGACTCTTCGAGTTCCTGCGCATGCCCTTCGGTCTGAAGAATGCGGCTCAGGCGTTCCAGCGACTGATGGACAGCGTCCTGCGCGACTTGGATTTTGTCTACGTCTACCTGGACGATATCCTCGTCGCCAGCGCGTCCCGCGAAGAGCACCTACGCCACCTCTGCACGCTCTTCGAACGCCTGGGCCAGCATGGCCTGATTGTGAACCCCGCAAAGTGCCGGTTCGGCGCCGCCACAATCGATTTTCTGGGGCACCGTGTCACCAGGCACGGAGCCGTCCCCCTGCCGGCCAAGGTGGAGGCGGTGAAGGAGTTTCCGCGCCCCCGCACGATCAGAGGGCTGCAGGAGTTCCTGGGCATGGTGAACTTTTACCATCGGTTCCTGCCCCGTATCGCCCAGCTCCTGCGCCCCCTGCACGAAGCTCTCCGAGGTAAGCCGGGCAAAGGCGACGTTACCTGGACCGAGCAGATGGACACGGCGTTCACGGTCGCGAAGCTCGCCTTGGCTAACGCCACCATGCTCGCGCACCCGGTGCCCGATGCACCGATCGCCCTCACCACCGATGCCTCGGACTACGCGGTGGGCGCGGTGCACGAGCAATGGGTGCGTGGAGCTTGGCAACCGCTGGCGTTCTTTAGCCGGCAGCTTCGCCCGCCCGAACGCCGTTACAGTACCTTTGACCGTGAGTTGCTCGGACTTCACTTGGCGGTCAGGCACTTCCGCCATCTGCTCGAGGGCCGGGCGTTCACTGCCTTCGTCGACCACAAGCCGCTGATCTTCGCGATGGGCAAGGTCACCGAGCCGTGGTCGGCCCGGCAGCAGCGTCACCTCTCGGCCGTGTCCGAGTACACGACGGACATCCAGCACGTCGCGGGGAAGGACAACCCGGTGGCCGATTGCCTTTCCCGGGCCGTCGCCCACGCAGTCCACCTCGGCATCGACTATGCCCGGATGGCAGCGGACCAGGCCGCTGACCCCGACGTCCAGGCCTTGCGGACCGCCGTCACGGGCCTCCGCGTCACCGAGGTGCCGTTCGACGGCGCGGGCGCGGCCCTCTTGTGCGACGTCTCCCTCGGGCGTCCTCGCCCCATTGTGCCCGCGGGCTGGCAGCGCCAGGTGTTTGACGCCATCCACGGCCTGTCCCACCCGGGCGCGAGGGCCTCCCAAAGGCTGATCGCCGACAAGTTCGTCTGGCATGGCCTCCGGAAGGCCGTCCGCGGCTGGGCCAGGACGTGCCTCGCGTGCCAGCGCGCCAAGGTGCACCGGCACACCCAGGCCCCGTTGGCCCCGTTCACGGTGCCGGAACGCCGGTTTGACCACGTCCACGTGGACCTGGTGGGACCTCTGCCCCCCTCGCGGGGTTTCACCTACGTTCTCACCATGGTGGACCGCACCACCCGGTGGCCGGAGGCCGTGCCCTTGGCGTCGACAATGGCGGCCGATGTCGCGCAGGCTTTCATCGCCACCTGGGTCGCCCGGTTCGGCGCCCCCTCAGACATCTCATCCGACCGCGGCCCCCAGTTCACCTCGGAGCTCTGGGGGGCGGTTGCGCAGGGGCTCGGGGTCCGGCTGCACCGAACCACAGCCTACCACCCCCAGGCTAACGGCCTGTGTGAGCGATTTCACCGCTCATTGAAGGCCGCGCTCCGGGCCACCCTCCGCGACGGCGGCTGGGTCGACAGGCTCCCCTGGGTCCTGCTGGGCCTCCGGACGGCGCCCAAGGAGGACCTGCGCGCATCCGCGGCGGAGTTGGTCTTCGGGCAACCGCTGCGGGTGCCGGGCCAGTTCCTCCCCGACTCCACGGCACCATGGTCCGCGGCACAGCAGCGCTCCGCTCTGCAAGAGACCGCCCAGAGGTTCGCCCCGGTGCCAACGGCATGCCACGGGCACCCACCGATGCACGTCGCCCCGGAGCTTCGCACGGCGGAGTACGTCTTCGTCCGCCACGATGCCCATCGGACACCACTGCGGCCCCCGTACGACGGGCCTTTCCGCGTGCTGGAGACCGGGGCGAAGCACTTCACCCTGGACATCGGCGGTACTCCTGACCACGTTTCGGTAGACCGCCTCAAGCTGGCCCACCTCGATGTGGACCATCCACCGCCAGTGGCCCGACCCCCACGTCGGGGCCGCCCTCCTGCGGGCGGACCCCCAGCACCGCCCAGCCCCGCCGCCACGCCGCCTCCCGGTCCTGCACCCATCCCCGGGGCAGCCAGGGGCATCCCACCTGGCATCCCTGCACCCCGGACACCGCCGATCGCCAGGGGGCGCTTCGGCCGGGTCATTCGTCTGCCCCGCAAACTGGCCCTCCAGGTGCGCGGGAATTCTGGGGGGGCGCGTGTGGCGGACACAAAAGCCCACTGGCGTGGTGACATCATTCCACGCACCAAGTGGGCGGTGGCCACGCCCGAGGGGTAGGCATGGCCTCATGATATACACCAGGCGACCAGCCCGGAAGTGTTACAGTGTAGTCTTACAATAAAGACGTTTATATGTTACCGCTTGTCCGCTTCCTCCTTGCTCACAAGCAGCGCGCGTAACGCCGCGCTTTAATATTATATTTAAAGTTTAAAGAGCTGTAATATGCTGCGTAAGCCCATGACATGGTTGAACACAATAAGAGCACTTGGTTTAAAAGAGAGCATGCCAATTATTGAACCAGCTATCCATCAGCGACATGATACAAGTACAGACCACTTCACCATTGAGAAAATTGCCCCTTTTACTGACTTTCAACATGCCTGTTTATTTGCAGGTAGGGATGGTTATTCAAAAATACTAGAATATAAGACCCGTCGCTTCACTAATGTGAATACCAATCTTATACGGTACATAGAGATAGATTTACGTATGCACATGAGAGCAATTCTTGAGGTCACGTGCGTCCTCCCCTCCGAGAAGTACCGTGTCACATCAGTCAGCCACCCCTCATGTATGGAGAATACCTCGGAACAAAACTTTGAGAAAAAGTCACAGTGGATACTGAATCATGATCCGTTATCAAATCAGAGGTGGATACTTCTAGCCCAGGGAGGACACCGTTGCACCTTCTGAAACACGAATTATGGAGATAAAATCAATGACACACACACACACACACACACACACCAGTTGATATTAAACAAGTACAATGAAGGAGCTGTGGCTCCCACGTCGATCGAAAGAATGGACGCGACAAAAAGCTTGAATTCATCTGAGCTGCTTTATTCGAATCAAACACTCAGGCACTCTGGGAAAAACGTTTTACGGTCAGCAATATATATCTATTCCGCCAGGGGGTTTGCCCAGGCCTGGCGCCAGGGGGCGTGGCCCCGCGTCCCGGCTGCGGCCTGGCAAGTTGAGGGCGAGCCTGCCCGGGCGTCCCGACCGAGGCCTGGCAAGTCGAGCGCGGGCCTGCCCGGGCGTCCTGGACGAGCCCGGCCTGGTGATCGCTCCGCGTCCTTGATAGGTGCAAGGCGATTGTGTAACCCCAGCGGCAGCCGCTACACACGTCCCCCCAGAATCGACTTGCACCGGCAGGGTCAACTTGAGGGGGGTCCTGATGACCCGGCCGAAGCGACCCCTGGCGGGTCGTGGGAGGGGGTCCGGTGAGGTGGTGGGCGGTCGAGTGGGGGGCACCGTGGACGGGGGGCGGCCTCGCCGCGGCGGGAGGGCCACCCGTGGTGGGTGGTCGACGTCCACATGCGCCGGCTTGAGGCGGTCCACTGCAATCCGGTCCGACCTGCCGCCGATGTCGATGACGAACGACTTGTCGTCCCGTCGCAGCACCCGGAAGGGCCCGTCGTACGGCGGCTGGAGTGGCCGCCGATGTGCGTCGTGACGCACAAAAACATACTCCGCGGTGCGGAGTGCTGGGGGGACGTAGGACTGGGGGTCACCGTGGTGGGATGTCGGCACGGGGGCAAACCGTCGGGCGGCCTCCTGGAGGTCCGAGCGCTGGCGAGCTGCGGACCAGGGGCTGGTAGCGTCGGGCACGAATTCGCCCGGGACGCGTAGCACCTGGCCATAGACCAGCTCGGCGGTGGATGCCTGGAGGTCCTCCTTGGGGGCCGTGCGAAGGCCCAAAAGGACCCACGGCAGCCGGTCGGCCCAACCGCCGTCTTGAAGGCCGGCCATGAGCGCGGCCTTCATGGAGCGGTGGAATCGCTCGCACAACCCGTTTGCTTGGGGGTGGTAGGCCGTAGTACGGTGGAGCTTGACCCCCAGGTTGCGGGCGACCGCGCCCCACAGCTCGGAGGTGAACTGTGGTCCGCGGTCTGACGAGATGTCCGCCGGTGCGCCGAAGCGGGCGACCCAGGTGGCGATGAAGGCCTGCGCCATGTCGGCGGTGGTGGTGGAGACGAGGGGAACGGCCTCCGGCCACCTGGTGGTCCTGTCCACCATGGTGAGCAGGTGTGTGAACCCTCGTGATGGGGGAAGGGGGCCCACCAGATCCACGTTGACGTGGTCGAAACGTCGTTCGGGCACGGTGAAAGGTGCCAGCGGGGCCTGGGTGTGTCGGTGGACCTTGGCCCGTTGGCAGGCGGTGCAGGCGCTGGTCCAATCGCGGACGTCCCGACGAAGGCCGTGCCAGACGAAACGCGCCGACACCAGCTTCTGGGAAGCTTTCCGGCCCGGGTGGGAAAGGCCGTGGAGGGAGGCGAAGATGCGGCGTTGCCAGGTGACGGGCACGATGGGGCGAGGCCGGCCTTGGGAGACGTCGCAGAGCAGGACAGTGTCCGCGCAGGGGATGTCGGCCAGGCGGAGGCCCGTGTCCGCCGCCCGGAGGGCTTGCACCGTGGTGTCGGTGGTTTGGTCCGCCGCCATAAGCGCAAAATCCACGCCCAGGTGGACCGCGTTCGCGCTGGCCCGGGAAAGACAGTCGGCCACGGCGTTGTTTTTGCCGGCGACGTGCCGGATGTCCGTGGTAAACTCCGACACGGCGGAGAGGTGGCGCTGTTGGCGGGCCGACCATGGCTCCGTGACCT
Organism: Myxine glutinosa; assembly: GCF_964187855.1. Taxonomy (NCBI): domain Eukaryota; kingdom Metazoa; phylum Chordata; class Myxini; order Myxiniformes; family Myxinidae; genus Myxine; species Myxine glutinosa. The sequence goes on from NC_136266.1 coordinate 89,376,294, forward strand.
TGGCCATGGCGTAAACCAACGGCTTGTGGTCGACGAACGCCGTGAAAGGTCGGCCCTCCAGGAGGTGGCGGAAATGGCGGACGGCCAGGTGTAGACCGAGGAGCTCCCGGTCAAACGTGCTGTATTTGAGCTCGTTCGGCCGGAGCTGCCGGCTGAAAAAAGCGAGTGGCTGCCAAACCCCGTTCACCCATTGCTCATGTACGGCGCCCACCGCGTAGTCGGAGGCATCCGTGGTGAGGGCGATGGGAGCGTTGAGCACCGGGTGAGCGAGCAGTGTTGCGTCGGCGAGGGCCCGCTTTGAGCTTTGGAAGGCCGCATCCATTGCTGCGGACCAGGCGATGTCGTGCTTGGCCGGCTTGCCCCGGAGGGCTTCGTAGAGGGGCCGCATGAGTTGAGCAGCGCGGGGCACGAAGCGGTGATAAAAATTCACCATTCCCAGGAATTCCTGCAGGGCCTTTATGGTGCGGGGACGCGGGAAAGTGGTGATGGCCTCGACCTTGGTTGGCAGCGGCACAGCCCCGTTCTTGGTGATGTGGTGGCCCAAAAAATCAACGGCCGTCGTGCCGAAGTGGCATTTGGCCGGGTTGACGATGAGGCCGTGCTCGCTGAGGCGCCCGAACAGTGTTCGGAGGTGGAGGAGGTGCTCGGCCCGGGACGTGCTGGCGACGAGGATGTCGTCCAGGTAAACGAAAAGGAACGGCAGGTCGCGCAGCACGCCGTCCATCAAGCGCTGGAACGCCTGAGCCGCGTTCTTGAGACCAAACGGCATCCGCAAGAACTCGAATAAGCCGAACGGCGTGATGACTGCCGTTTTAGGGACGTCGGCCGCCCTGACAGGTACCTGGTGATATCCCCGTATGAGATCAATTTTCGAAAAAATGACCCGTCCCGCCAGACGGGCGGAGAAGTCTTGGATATGCGGGATCGGGTACCTGTCGGGTGTTGTAGCGTCATTAAGACGGCGGTAGTCGCCACACGGGCGCCATCCACCCCCCGGCTTTGGCACGATGTGCAGTGGCGAGGCCCACGCGCTATCGGAGCGCCGCACGATGCCGAGGTGCTCCAACGCGTCGAATTCGGCCTTCGCAACGGCAAGCTTGGCTGGGTCGAGGCGGCGGGCCCTGGCGTACACCGGCGGGCCCGTGGTTGGTATGTGGTGCTCGATCCCATGCCGTACTGCGACGGCCGAAAACGTCGGCCGCGTGAGGGCCGGGAACTCCGCGAGCAGGCGAGCAAACTCGTTCGCCGCCGGGACGGTGCATGCCAGCTCGGTCGGCGCGGAGCTGCTTAATGTGCATACCAGGGAGCTGAAGGTTTCAGCGTTGATTAAACGACGCCGTTGGACGTCCACCAGCAGTCCGTGTGCGCAGAGGAAGTCGGCGCCTAGCAGAGCCATGGGCACGTTGGCGGTTACAAACGTCCAAGCAAAGCGTTGGCCGCCGAAGCAGAGGGTGACGTTGCGCGGGCCGAAGGTGCGGATAGTCGATCCGTTGGCCGCAACCAAGGAGGGGCCGCAAACCGCGGATTGCCTGTCCTGGTCAGAGGCGGGCATGACGCTCAGTTGGGCGCCGGTGTCGCACAGGAAGCGCCGTCCGGACGCTTTGTCCGTGATGAACAGTAAGTTGCCCGTGTGACTGTGGCCGGCGCTCATGGCAGGTAATGAACGCCGGCCTGGCCGTTTCCCGACCCGCCGAAGGTGCACGGGGGTCGGCATGTCCGGGCCTTCTGTCCGAACCTGGCATGATAGGAACACCACGCTTGGTCGGGTGGAGGCTTCGGACGTCGTGCTGGACGTGGTCGGCTCGGTATAGCGGCCGCCAATTGCGTCGGCAGTTCGGCCGTCGAACGCGCCGGGTGCTCGGGCGCCATGGATGGTGCATCAGGCGGCGGCGGGTCCCATGTCGCCGCTGCGATGCGCTGTCCCGCGGCGGAGATTTTGTCGGCTTCTCTGGCAAGGGCCCGGGGATCTGTGATCGTCGTGCTTGCCAGGGCGAGGCGTACCGGGTTAGGCAGCTGACGGAGGAACAGCTCCCGGAACAGGAATGCCGGAGAGTGCTCGCCGAGCAGCGAAAGCATGTAGTCCATTCGCTCGGAAGGGCGCGTGTCGCCGAGCTCGGGCAAATCGAGCAGGCGCCGTGCGCGTTCCGCCGCTGGGAGGGCGAAAGCATCGAGTAGAAGCTTCTTAATCGCGCCGTATTTGTCAGCAGCCGGCGGGTGCTCGAGGAGGCTCAAGGCGCGGGCCGCGGTGGCGGAACCAAGCGCCGCCACAACATGGTGGAAGCGGGTGTCGTCCGCGGTGATGCCTCGCAGGGCGAACTGAGAGTCCGCCTGAGCGAACCAAACAGCCGCGTGAGCCTCCCAGAAGGTAGGCAGTTTAAGCGTCACTGCCGTGTCCATGTCGGTAGGTCACCAATGAAGGAGCTGTGGCTCCCACGTCGATCGAAAGAATGGACGCGACAAAAAGCTTGAATTCATCTGAGCTGCTTTATTCGAATCAAACACTCAGGCACTCTGGGAAAAACGTTTTACGGTCAGCAATATATATCTATTCCGCCAGGGGGTTTGCCCAGGCCTGGCGCCAGGGGGCGTGGCCCCGCGTCCCGGCTGCGGCCTGGCAAGTTGAGGGCGAGCCTGCCCGGGCGTCCCGACCGAGGCCTGGCAAGTCGAGCGCGGGCCTGCCCGGGCGTCCTGGACGAGCCCGGCCTGGTGATCGCTCCGCGTCCTTGATAGGTGCAAGGCGATTGTGTAACCCCAGCGGCAGCCGCTACAACAAAAAGTTTTAATTAAAACAAAAGCCGCGTCGATGTTACACAATGCCTAGATGCAGCTGTGCCTATAACGTCGATGTTATAGGCACAGGACATTCCTATTGATTCGATTACTTGATGTTATTTTTGTGCAAAGTGAAAATATATCTCGGCAATTTCCCGTGTGTGGCGACGAATTTTTAATATATCTCGGCATTTTCCCGTCTGTTATTTCAGGCGGTGTATGACTGACCATGCCGCAATTTAAAAAAAAAAAAATCTCGGCAATTTCCCGTGTGTGGCGACACGTGAACGAAGCTGTGCTCCTCTCTCCACATTATTGTGACGACGTATAAATTAAATATTTCATCGTGACGATTGTCATCAAATGGACGAATTTTTAATATATCTCGGCATTTTCCCGTCTGTTATTTCAAGCGGTGTATGACTGACCATGCCGCGATTTAAACAAAATATATAATATATATATCTCGGCATTTTCCCGTCTGTTATTTCGGGCGGTGTATGACTGACCATGCCGCGATTTAAAAAAAATATATCTCAATGGACTTGAAGTTACAGGCCTTTGAGAATTCATTTCGTTCTATAAAGGGCAACTTTCATCGGATTTTCCTCCGGTTTTTTTTCAACCGAGTCTAAAACTATGTTAGCGACTGTGAAAAATGAAATGATATATCGAATTTGATTTGAAATAAAACTGTGTGAGAGAGGAAGACACCACGGGCCTACAAAACAGGCCTCAAAGCTATGCGAGTTAATAAATGGTGGATATTTGTTTATATGAAGCCTCTCCCACAATGGGTGGAGCTATGGTTCCCAGAATGGGTGGAGCTTTGAGGTTTTGTCTTCTCTGCAAGAACAACAAGAACAAGAAGAAGAAGAACAAGAACAACAGCAGAGGGCACTCTATGACCAGCGTCTTGCGACGCGGCATAAAAAAGCATGTACCATACTATTTACAGAGGAGTGTGCTGCCAAAGCACTTTCTTGGCTAGGTCTATAATGATGGGTGGTTTGACATTGCCTTTCAAACGTTGTTTGTTTGTATTCTATCCTTTTAAATACTGAATGCCAAGCACAAAAGCGGCACATACCATATTTACAACACACACGAGAAGCAAAAAACGGGGTAAAGCAATTGGTCATATCCTCTGTCTGGCTGTCCTATCACTTTATGATCGTCAGTTTATGATCGAGGAACAGCTTATTTAAATTGAATGTTATATTTTGAACACGATTCGGGACATGAACAGGAAGACAAGTTTGCTGTTTTAACCATACTTTGGCTCTGAATATGTCCTGACCACACATACGCAGAGAGGAATGAGATAATATTTTACTCTTTCTGCCTTCCTGGCAGTCAAACAAACTTGAAAATCATTCCAAACAGGAAACTTACTGTTTTTAAAGACGTTATAAAGGCCACAAACAACAGGCAAGAATAACAAATGTAATCGTGTTAGACAGGGTGATGTAATAGACTGCAGAAAAGGCGGTAAAACCGAAATTAATTTATATAAATGAATTTTAATGTATTTAGTATATTTCAATTGAATTATATACTTGAACACCGTAGTACACAAATCGCCTGTCATAATACTTCCAAAAACCTCCAGTTTTGCAGAACTTCAATTTAAACCAGAACTGCCACTTCATAATTGCGAGCAGTGATAACCGGGTACCACGACGTTCCGCTTTGATAGAGTCTCGCTTTGATACAACTCTGCTTTGATGAGACACATGACCCATGACATCCTCTTTTAAAAAAGGAATTCAGAATGGGATTTTAAAAATTCAATTCAAAGGAATTCAAAAAATACTCAGATTCATAATCAATTCAAAAATGTCTGCCAGACAAGGCAACCAATGATGGTTAAATTGTCAAACAATATTCCCATCGATCTTGGAAACCGTTCTGGAGAATATAATATTGTACGGTTTCTTCGTCTTCAGATCATTAAAACATTCTGGCTGCCAGACTGTGCGTCTAATCATATTGAAATTTTGAACATATATTCCCCTTGACGACTAGAATATAGGTATAAAGTTTGACTTCAATAGATTAAGCGGTTTTAGAGGAATAGTTATTTATTTATTTGACTTTGATCCAATATGGCTGCCCAACCATGTGATCTATTACATCAAAAAATTAAACTCCACCTATGATTGGGTGTGGTATTACGGGTGTGAAGTTTCATGTTGATCGGATAAGGTTCGTTTTTCTATCCAAGATGGCTGCCAAACCTCTCCAAGATGGGTGGGTATTCTATCCAAGTTCGTTTGCTATCCAAGATGGCTGCCAAACCCAAACGAAAAGACATCCTCCCACCAAACGATGTGATCTATGCTGTTATTATTTCCACACAATATATAGCAATGGTGTGAGATGGTATTTGTAAAATTTCATATAAATACAGTAAGCGGTTTTAGCGAAATATTATTTTGAATATTTTCCTTAAATCCATTATGGCTGCCAAACCATGTGACCAATGACTTTTTTTTTCCAACATTATATCTCAATGCGTCGTTGAACAATGAACATATGGTTACATTTTGCATCGATTCATTCAGCACTTTCAGAGATGAGGTTTTTAAATTTTTGCATAAAATCCAATATGGCTGCCACACCATGTGACCTCTGACTTAATCGTTTGCAAAATATATTCACCAAAGCTTGTCGATCATGTGTGTGGAGTGTTAAATCGATCTAGTAAGCCATTCTGGAGTAAAGATTTTTGAAGATTTGCATTTTCAATCCAATATGGCTGCTGAACCATGTGACCAATGATGTCATCAATTTAATTCTCCCATACAATTTTTGCATAGATGACGCTCAAGAAATTCCATATTGATTGGATCAAGCATTCTACTTGTCAAATTATGACGTCATAATGGAGGCACCTGAATAGTGTTCATGCAGAGCAAAGCTTTTCAAACGCAGTGTGAGAAAAGGCCACCAGAAACAGGAGACAGCTGAACGCACAGACAGACAGCATGGTTCGCAATAGTTAACAGATAATGGTCTCAGTACTGAACCCTGAGATACCCCTACTGTTTGCTTCCTTTCACTAAACCTGTTTCCAATCCAGGTAGCTACCCGACCATCCACTCTGCAAGCTCTCACCTTAGCTAACAACCTTCTATGAGATACCGTATGAAATACTTTCTGAAAGTCTAGATATACTATGTCCACTTCATTTTCCTCATCTACCCAATAAGAAACTGCTTCATAGAACTCCAATAAATTTGGTAAACATGACATCCCTTTGGTGAATTTGTGCTGACTACCATTAATTCGTTTGAAATTATTCAAATGGTTCCCAATCCGATACCTAATTAACATGTCCAACACCTTCCCCACAAATGAAGTCAAGCTAACACATCTGTACTTCCACATTCCTCTCTTGAACTTTTCTTAAATTCAAGTGTTAAATTTCCTCCTCACCAATCCTCTGTACCTGTCCTGACTCCAGTGAGCTGTTAAAGATATCTGCTAACACCTCGCTTATCTGCTCTGCCACCTCCTGCAATACTGTACTCTGGGATGGATATTATCCGGCCCTCGAGCTTTATAATCCCTTATCTTTTCCCACATGTTTCTTCACTTCCTCTAGTCTTACTTGGATGTCTTCTTGGTCACCCTCAAGATAGATAATCTCAGCTCCAACATGTTCCCCTGAGTGTTACTGTGTGAATGTAGAAGCGAAAAAGATATTTAACAAGCCTGCCATCTTACCCTCATTGTGCCACCAATTGTCCTGTGCTATTCCCCAATAGGCCCACACTCCTATTAACTACATCATTATCTCTTATATACTTACATAATGCCTTGCTGTCATGTTTAATATTTTGGCCAAGTTATTTTCATATTCCCTTTTGGCCTACTGAGTTATTTAACTAGTCTCTGTTTCCTACTATAGTGGTGTGAGTCGGACTCTCTCAATCACTTCTCATACCCTCAAAGTTTGCCCTCCTGACATCCAACAACCACGATCTCAAACTTCACATCCCACCAATTAGAGTTGTGCTTACAATGGTTGTTGTCGTTCATCCCGAGATGTTCTCCCACCTCCACATCCTCCTCTATATTGGGATCATTAGTTAAAAAAGGTATAATAAAAAGGTTAAAGGCTTTGCACAAATGAGTTAAAAAGCAATCTTGGACAAGACATAGAAGATCCTCGTCCGCTCTGCCTTCTCCTGTTTATAAACCCAATATATCACCGGCAAATTCAAACATCTTCCCCAGCCAACTCCTCAAAAAGATGGGATTAAATATTTATTGCTTGCAAAATCGAAGATTTTTCAAGTATATTGGTCAGTTGCGTTTGTGGTTCTGTCTGTCTGTTTGTCTGTCTGTTTGTTTGTCTGTTTATTTGTCACCGGCCTACAGGTCACAATTCCAAACCGATCGTCACGAAACTTCGCCAAGTTGTATAGGTCGTCCCAATTGAGAAGCCTATTGTTTTGGGGGTCAAAAGGTCAACATAGTCCAAAGGTCACCATCTTTGCCAAATTTCTAAAATCCTCAATTTTCATACGATTGACTTGAAATTTGAAGAGGACTTGCATATCTGGTCACTGAATTCAACCACCAAGCATATTTGAGGTCAACATAGGCCAAGTTTTTAAAATCCTCAATTTTCATCCGATTGACTTAAAAATTGAACAGCATTTTCACATTGTCACTAAATAGGGAAGCTAACTATTTTTGAGGTCAAAAGGTCAAAGGTCAATTCAAGGTCAACCTTACAAAATCATTTTTTATCTGAAAAATCGTCACTTTTCTTCCTGTTGACCCGAGCTTTGATCAAGATTGTCAATTTTTATCTTGATGAAATGGATAATTTGCTGTATCAATGGAATTTTTTTTTCTTGGCGGTCGGGGGCAGATTTTGCAAGTATCGTGCTCCACATGACGTCTTCTTGTTTCTTATTTATTTGTATACAAAGTCAAGTTTCATGGAAGATCTAGAACAGATCAGATCAGGACACAACAGAACAACAACAAAAAACAACAGAACAAAATCGTCACTTCTCCTTCTCCCTCCTTTTGCTTTAAATATTTCCCTATTGATTCTTGTCTTTTTGCAATTGTTGTTTTCATGTATTGTTATGCATTATGTTTTGCACTCTGTCAAAGCGCCTTTGGGCTTCTTGAAAAGCGCTATACAAAATAAATGAATTATTATTATTATTATTATTAAAATCAACAGCAGGGTCGTGGGACAAAATAGACAGGGACGGACAATTGGGGTCCGTTGAAAAATTACGAGGATTAGAATCCGACAGCAAGGGATCTGCAAACCAGGAGGCAATCAACCCACATTACTTTATAATCCTGCTTCAAATCACACTCCACTGTTTTGCTCTGATGAAGGGTAATGGACGAAATGGCAGCGTCACCTTGTTTCTCATGGCGGTTTCTTTTCAACTTTTGATTTGGGAAATTAAATTGTCAAGTTATCAAGTTAACTGCCAATCATCATTTAATGTCTGAAACGGGAAAGGTTTTCTGTGGGTTTTTTTGTTTTTTTTAATACAAACTATGCACCACAAGTGGTTTTGCTACATTTTCCCTTTAATTAAGGGAACGATTCAAACAGTTAATGTATTTTATTGGTTTGTTTATAAATATGAGTAGCAATTGTGAACAGCCCATGTCATGCAAGTCACTGAAGCTTTGAAAACTTCAGCACAACATCCAGCAATTCATAGCAATGAGCATGCTCATCACGTCATATGACAGACGAAAAACAGATAAATGTGAAGCAATGTAATGTTCACCTGAAATGATTGAAAACACAACTACTGGATGCTCCGGACTGGAGCAATCAGCATCCTTTGATCGGAACGATGGGACACCCACCATCCATGATTGGACTCTGTGTTTCCAATGTAATTTTCACGAATCAAAAAAGCAGTGGCAACATGAATCGGTGTCATTTCGAGAGAACAAAAAGTAGAAATTGCTGTCTGGCATCCATATTTACACCGACAATAAAATGCAGGCAAGAGGATAAGATGTAGTAACATCAGACGAATATAAAAGTTTCAAAACAATAATAGATATAGCATGTAGCAAAGAGTAATGAACAAATAGTGAGAAACAAAATCAACAAATGCCAGGACTTCAGACGACGGAGAATATGGAAAACACCAATAGAAGTTATGCTGGTGGTTTTAGGAGCTCAGAAATAATAATAAGAAGAAGAAGACGACCACACTTTTTACATCTTCAGATGGATAGGGCTGCCGAAGCAGTGTCCGAGGCTATCGGGCAAATCCTGGACGGATCGCCCTTCCAATGCAGGATACTCGAATGGCTCATCTAATCCAGTAAGCTGGTGCTCATTTTGGGGAGGGGGAGGGGAGAGAGAGGGGATAGGTAGAAGGGGCAGGGGAGAGATATACTGCATAGACATATTTTGGGGGAAGGGGAGCTTCGAGAGGCCCCTCCGTTTTGGGGGTGGAGGGGAGGGAGAAGGGAAGGAGGACAAATTTACCCGTGTGAAGCGTGCTTTAATCTCAGCGTTTCCCAGGTAAAAATGAAAATTCTAATACCCTCTACCACCACCACTAGGTGGTGCTACACGGTACACATTTACATGCAGAATTTACGCCCCCACCTCTGCCCTCCACACCCCCGCGCGAGGCCGCAGCCACATAGCCCATATCACCCCCTACACAAAGTTGTATTTGTACCCCGAGTTTGGAGTTTGTAACTCAAAAGATGTGGCCGTGCATAAGGAGCAATGAAAGAAAACCAGAGAGAGAGAGATAGAGAGAATGGCGTTTATATGTGTAGATATTAACTAGAACAGCACTTGGTAGAGAGCATACCTCCACCAGGCTCAACTGATAGGCCCACTGATCTGGATTTAGTCCTGAAGGAAAATCGAATCGGCTTGTTCTTGTCACCTAACCAACTCATGTCAAATCACTCAATGGTGAATAATCACTTGAAAAATTTCTCAGATCTGGATGTGGATTTGAATCTTCTCCAAAATTGAATGAGTTCTTATTTGACACACACCCAACCTGTCCATAAAGTTTCGCCCAAATCTGTAGACAACTTTTTGAGAAATTGTGCCATACGCCGTTTTTTGCCATATCTCTCTCAGTGGTGAAGAATCACTTTAAAAATTCTCAGATCCAGTTCCGGATCCAGATCTTCACCAAAATCGAATCATTTCGTCCGTGTCACATACCCAACCTCTCCACCAAATTTCTCCGAAGTTTGCGATAGCCTGTTTAAAAACAGACAGAGAAATAAAAAAATAACTCATAGAGCAAAGAGAGACAAAGTAGAATGGCACTCAGTAGAGCATACTTTTGACCTCAAAAACAATTGGTGGTTGAATTCAGTGATCTGATATGCAAATCGTCTTCAGATTTTAAGTTAATCAAATGAAAATTGGCAATTTTAGAAATTTGGCCTATGTTTACCTTTTGGCCTATTCTGATCTCAAAATAGTTGGTGGTTGAATTCAGTTAGCTGATATGAAAATCCTATTCAAATTTCAAGTCAATTGGGAGAAAATTGAAGATTTTAGAAATTTGAAAATGTTGTTGACCTTTTGGCCTATGTTGACCTTTTGATCTAAAAAATATATAGGATTTTGTCGAACCACCAACTCTACTATTTGGTGAAGTTTCGTGAAGATGAGTGTAAAATTGTGACATGTAGGCAAGTATAAGTGAGCGGACAGACAAACACACAAACCGGAGTGATCAACATACTTGTCAAAAAACAAGACTGAAAGTCAAAGCGGCATAGCCGGGCTTGTAAAATATTATAAATCACAAACACATATGATTAGCTTTTTAAACAGTCGCTAATGCTGTTTATAACATCAAACAAAGAAATTTGGAGGAATCCCGACATCCGTGAGGGAAATTCCACTTACAGAAATGAAGATCTACTGCAATCTATATACCCCACAAGGGTTGGGTTAATAAATGTCATTAAAAAACTGAGGTGAATTCCTTACTTCCGCGATTGTTAGCACCGTTCACCGCTTATCATGGAAATCATTAACCATACACCACTTAAATCCATTAACTTTGTATTCACAACATTGGGATTAAAATGTTATGGTCGTATTTACTATATTATTACGATTACGAAAACGATACTACTGAAATGATACACTTCTCTATTAAGAGACCTGGGCTTAATTTGTCCGAAATGGACCAAAGGTGAGGCATAAAGCCTAAGGCCTATACATACTGTGTTGTTGGAAGAGCCGTAACGCCGATGCTTTCGATATTTGATGATCATTTTAACAATCGGTTTGTTTGTGTTTCACACTGCATGAAAAAAAAATAAAGGTAGAGCATGGCGATTGTGATATATGACAGATTCGACGATATGTTCGGCTGAACGAAATTGGAATCAAATTGCCAGAGTGTGGAGAGTCAGCTGCCATATCAACGTAATGACATCAGACGTAATCACATCACCCTGTCATTTGACCAGATCCTCAACTCTGATTGGTATACATTTGAGGGGACATACAGATGGACAAACACTGTTCTAGATGGCTTTGCCCTATGGGCTAAGGGATAAGGGCTATGGGCTTCGTCTCTGACATCGAATGGGAGAAATTTTTGCCCACTCCATGCAGAATTCTTTCAGCTGTGCGATGTTTGAGGGGTTTCTTGCAGGCACAGCTCGTTTCAAATCCCCCCACAACATCTCGATGGGATTTAGATCCAGGCTTTGACTTGGCCATTCCAGAACCCTCCATTTCTTTCTTTTCAGCCATTCCTTGGTGGATTTACTGGTATGTTTAGGGTCATTGTCATGTTGCAAGGTCCACCTTCGGTTGAGCTTCAACTCTCCGACAGATGGCCTCACATTATCCTCAAGCACCCTCTGGTACAATGAAGAATTCATAGTGAATTATATGATGGTGAGCTGCCCAGGTCCTGATGCAGCAAAGCTGCCCCAAACCATAATATTTCCACCACCGTGCTTTACAGTTGGTATGAGGTTCTTGTGGTCAAATGCTGTCTTTGGTTTTCGCCAAACATGCCTTCTTGTACTGTGGCCAAATAGCTCTACCTTTGACTCATCTATCCAGAGCACATTGTTCCAGAAATGCTGGTGTTTGCCTCGGTGTTCATTGGCAAACTTTAGTCTTGCCCTGATGTTCTTTCTGGACAGCAAAGGTTTCCTCCTGGCACACCTCCCATGTAGATCAAATTTGTGCAGCCTCTTTCTAATGGTAGACTCGTGCCCTTTGACATCAACAGTGGCAAGAGGTACCTGTAGGTCCCGTGATGACATTCTGGGGGTTCTTCGAGACTTCTTTCAGCATCTTGCGGTCTGCTCTTGGGCTGAACATGCTGGGGCGGCCTGGCCTGAACAAGTTGGCAGTTGTTTGGAATCTTCTCCACTTGTAGATGATCTTCCGGACAGTCGAATGATTGATTTCAAATTGTTTGGAGATCTTTTTAAATCCCTTCCCAGACTCGTAGGCATCTATAACCTTCTTTCTGAAGGCCTCAGAGAGCTCTTTTGATCTAGGCATGGTGACACCGCACACTTCAACAACAAAGAGCAAACCAAACGAAATGTCTGAGGTTTAAATAAGACAGGTTCCTCCAAGATCCTCTCTATCGATGTTCTAATCATTTGCACCTGAGCTGGTGCACCTGATTCTAATTTTAGGTATTTGAAGTTGTGATAAATGTAGGGATGTACTTACTTTTTCCACATGCGAAATTTGCATTTATGTTTATTTATATTATACAATGGACTACAAAATGTAAATGTTTCATGATATTTGTTATATTATATCACCTTTATCTATCAATATTGTTGAAATGAAGATCAAATAGCTGTATGTTGAAATATGTTGAAAAAGTCAAAACTTTACATAGGGTGTACTTACTTTTTCCACATGTGGTATTTGCATTTATGTTTATTTATATTATATAATGGACTACAAAATGTAAATGTTTCATGATATTTGTTATATTATATCACCTTTATCTATCAATATTGTTGAAACTAGGGCATGCCCGTACTATATATATATATCTAAAATTATATCCCCCCCCTCTATTTACATGAAATGGTTTGGTCCAAAGCGAACGGCTTGCGAGTACGGTGACAATCCCCCCCCTCAATTTACATGAAATGGTTTGGTCCATTCGCAAAGCCAAAGCGAACGGCAGTTACGAATCGCAGTTACGATGAATCGCAAAGTAGTTTTAATTAGTTTTAAAACATCGTTTAACGCCAACATAGCGGCAACATAGTTTGCCAACGTGAAATAAATGAATACGCTCTCAAATGTGCCGTCCGAGGCAGAGTGTGTTCGCCACGTTCGGCACACGCGATAGCTCGCTGCTCTCTGATTGGTTGAATCGTTTTTTGGACATAGCTCGGTAAGTACTTGTCCGATTAATATAAAACCTTGAAAAGGCACATCCTCGGGTCCCCAGCAATATACCTGGCAAGTTTAAAGTATATCAGACCCGTGGTTGTCGAGAAACAGCGGTCACAGACAAACAAACAAACAAACAAACAAACAAACACACATACAGAGATTAGTGGAATTATAGATAGACTAGGACGTGCCCGTACGTGGCGTACCCGTAACCGTACCGTACCCGGAACCGTACCCGTACCGTACCCGTACCGTACCCGTACCCGTGACGTGCCCGTAATGAATATGTACAAAATATAAATATGTATGTACTACAATCGATCGTACCTTACAACAATCAACACAGATTGCAACGTCAAATAAATGAATACGCTCTCAAATGTGCCGTCCGAGGCAGCGTCTGCTCGCCACGTTCAGCGTCACTATGACTATCCGTAAGTCCGGAAGTGACGTCCTCATTTGACTGTCCGGAAGGTCGCAAATCGCAGTTACGATGAATCGCAAATTAGTTTTAATTAGTTTTAAAACATAGTTTAACGGCAACATAGTTTTCCAACGTGAAATAAATGAATACGCTCTCAAATGTGCTGTCCGAGGCAGAGTCTGTTCGCCACGTTCGGCACACGTGATAGCTCGCTGCTCTCTGATTGGTTGAATCGTTTTTTGGACATAGCTCGGTAACTACTTCTCCGATTAATATGAAACCTTGAAAAGGCACATCCTCGGGTCCCCAGCAATATACCTGGCAAGTTTAAAGTATATCGGACCGGTAGTTGTCGAGAAACAGCGGTCACAGACAAACATACATACATACATACATACATACAAACATACAAACATACAAACATACAAACATACACACAGAGATTACTGGAATTATAGATAGATGAAGATCAAATAGCTGTATGTTGAAATATGTTGAAAAAGTCAAAACTTTACATGGGGTGTACTTACTTTTTCACGTGACTATATGTAGCTTTTGGCCCCTTATCTCAATGGTGAACAATCACTTAAAAATATATATGTAATTCCCATATCCGGATCCAACGTTCGACTGAAGTCAATTTTGGATTTGGAACTGTAGAATGAATGAATGAATGATCGTTTTTAAGGCCATTTTCCCCGCTGCAGCGGGGGTTAGCCTTGCGGGCCCCATGACAATCATGGTTCCCTGTTTGAGGCAATGTTTTTATGGCCGGATGCCTTTCCTGATGCCAACCCTTGGTCACGCTCTCATGATGCGCAGGAATACGGTGTACCTATTCTAAATCGGGGTACACACCGTGATCATTCATCCCAGCAAGGTGGTACTCAATTTGCCGACCTCGGAAGGATGACAGGCTGAGTCAACCCTCCTGGTGTTAATTCAGCGATCGACCGGGATTCGAACCCAGGATCCTAGGATCCCAAGCCGGCACCCTAACCGCTAAGCCAATACCAGGATTGGATTTGGAGAAAGAGACCTTGAGATCTTTCACATCCACCTTCAACGAATGCTACCAGATGGGACACCAAACATCCATCTGAGCAACAGCAAATTTTGTGATGCCAACTCCCTGCCTGAGAAACACCACATACAGTTTATAAACGGTTCGGCATTCAAACGCAGACAAGACTGCCCAAAGGTATCAGTGTGTGTGTGTGTGTGTGTGTGTGTGTGTGTGTGTGCGTGCGTGTGTGTGTGTGTGTGTGTGTGTGTGTGTGTGTGTGTGCGCGCGCGCTACTTCTGCACCATGCTGTTTGACACAACCATACACGTTTCGATTTCTCTTACCCCAATGTAATTTGTATTGTGTGTGGCAGACAAATAAATCCTTATCCTGAAGGCATTTGCTCTTTCAGTTCGAAGCATTTTAAAAGCAGGATTTTCCACCTTCGCTTGTTATTCCACAAGTTATAATCTGATGAAGGTTAATTTCTTCATCCTTTTGAGAACTTACTCTGCTCGAATTTTCCGAATGTTCCCAATTTCATTATCTTTATACTCAGCACAAGACATCAATTCATTTCTCTGTCCTCCCCTTCCTCTCCTGTTTGCCTGATCTATGCACCTCTGTCACTCCCAGTCCCATCCCGCGTGAGAAGCCTGAGCATTATAATAACCTTTGATTGGCATTTCCATTCTCCTAAATGCCTCTCTTAATGCAAAATGTTGTGCAGTTGCAGGGGAGGGCAGAGGGGCATCGTTGGGCACTAGCCCATGGTCCACATGTCCCGAATGTTCTGTTGCTGTATCCCGAATCTAATTTATCCCCTTGGCTATTTTAGGCAAAACATACTTGGCTCGTACACAAGAAAAGGATGAAAATCGCAATATGGAAGATGCGCACCAACGCTTTGACTCCCTCATGTCTCCAAACGTAAAAATAAAAAACTTTTTCCAGTAGTGCTTACTGTCCCAGTGAGGGGAAATATAATACATGGATAAGGTACGTGTTCCATTACAAATAAACTTGCTATTGCTTGCCAAGCCAGGCGTTCCTCATCAACCGTTTCGTTGGTGTTTTCTTGAGTGCTCAAGCTACTTGGTGAGCGCTCTACAAGCTTATTAACCCGTGTACGCGAAGCAAAAAGTGGGGTTAAGCAATTGCTTCATGTCCGTCCGTGTCTGTCTGTCTGTCTGTCTTATCAGTTTATGATCGTAGAACAACTTATTTAATTCGAGTGTTATATTTTGAACACAAATTAGAACATGAATAGGAAGATCAGTTTGCCGTTTAACCGTACTTTGGTTCTGAATTCGTCCTGACCACACATGTGCAGAGAGAAGTGAGATAAAAAAAATTTTTCTCTGTTTGCCTACCCGGCAGTTAAATCAAAAATGCATCCCAAATTTTCCCTTGACATATCTTGTGCCATCGATTGTCTGGCACCCCGCTCTGCTCACCAAACTCTCCTCTGATGGTAAGCATGGAAATCTCCACGCATGGCTTGCAGACTTCCTCTCTGGTCGCAGTCAACGTGTAGCTCAGAATGGAATTCTCTCATCTCTTCTTCCTGGTCAGGCTGGAGTTCCTCAAGGCAGTGTTCTGGGCCTTGTGATTTTTCTGATCTTCATAAATTATCTCTCCGACTCTCTGGAAAATCCTCTCTTTCTCTTTGCTGATGACTCCACTCTCTGCCGCTGCATATCTCAACCCTCAGATCGGCATGGAGCAGCCTCCCCACTCTCTGCAGACCTGGATAAAATCACAAACTGGTCAAACAAGTGGAACATGTCTTTCAATCTTAGCAAATCTCACAATTTCACTATGTCTCTCCGAAAAGACCGTCTGGAAAACCCTCCCATCTACTTTCTCAACAATCCTGTCCAAGAAGTTCTGTTAGTCAAGCTTTTGGGGCTCACTATCTGTCAAGATCTTTCTTGGGAAAACCACATTTCCAAGCTGGCCTCCATAGCCAGTCACCTACTGGGTATCCTCCGTCGTGCGAAGTCCTTCCTTGGTACTACTGAGCTTCTCGCGCATACAAAGCTTTCATCTGCAGCTTGATGGAGTACTGCTCTCCCCTCTGGGCTGGTGCACCTGCCTCACACCTAGCTCGGCTTCACGCTGTTGAAACCAAAGCTTTCAGAATCATTGGAATCTCCCGCGATGAAGCTGATTCTGAGGGCCTTTCACTCTCTCACCGCAGGCAGGTAGGTGATCGACTATTCTCCACCCTTGCAATCCCAGCTCTATCTGTGCTCTGCCCCCCAAATATTCCTGCAGGACGCACAAGATCTATCAGCAACCCTCTTCTGGTGAAACTGTCAAAATCGAGACTTTCTGATCACCTTCACTCTTTCATTCCTTTTTCCCACTGTGGAACAAACTCGCACACCCTTCAATCCCACTCCTCCCTCCAGGTCTTCAAAACAGCTGTTCACCACAATCAAAACCTTGATCTTTTCTACCCCTGTTAATACACCCCAAATCCACCTTTTTCAAATTCCCTTTTCTTTCCTGAAAGTCCTTGTAGTGTCCATCTTGTTTATCCCATGTACCCCGCCCCAGCCCTCTCTCTCTTCCACAGATCTCCCGATGTCCCTGTTCGCCACTATTGTTGTGCTTCCTTTATTCTATGTTCACCCTATTGTTGTGCCTCCTTTATTCTATGTTCACCCTATTGTTGTGCTCCCTTTATTCTATGTTCTATGTGTTAGCTCTTACACTAGCCTCGACTTGTTATACAAAAAAAACACAAGAAACGTTATGTTTTTAACCCTAGGATGAATGGCTTCAGAGAAGGGAAAACAAATAACTATTTTGGGGAGTTGGTGGGTCAAACCTCCCCCCACCCCCTTCTCCCGTAGATATCCTTGGACCCCAATTTGCTGATGCCATGAACAAACTTTAGTCCATAATGGCGGATGAAGGTTGTGGGAAAGTTTCAACGAAATCGTGTGTGTAGTTTTAGCGAAGAAGATCCGAGTGTTTATACATACTGACTGACTAACTGACCAACACCGTGAGATGCTAATACCTCACCTGAATCATGGTCCAGGTGAGCAAAAAATGAATTTGTACAGTTGGGTACATGGAGTATTGCTTTGGTATCGAGTGTCAATGAACAGTAATGGATTCTTTTTGTGGGGATACAAAGTAGTGCTTTGGTAAACTGGATCAAAGTAGGCCTAATGTGAGGTAGAGTTCGGAAAAGGATTATGAGGCATAAGATGCTTAAACATTTAACTATTCTTAACTCGTTTTGTTCCACTTAATAATTTCTCCGAAATTGCCGCGCTAAGTCCGGAGAGTAAAGTGACGTCACAACGATGATATCATCAGTACCCAGAATGTCTAGGGAAATCATAACACTCTCCCCCTTCAAAGTCAGCAGCTGTGTTCGTCTGTATAAGGCGTCTGGTGTTGTCGTGTGTGTGTGTGTGTGTGTGTGTGTGTGTGTGTGTGTGTGTGTGTGTGTGTGTGTGTGTGTGTGTGTGTGTGTGTGTGAAATGTCTCAGATCCTACACGAGGTGTACATAACTTATAGTCACTTAGGTGAAAAGGTGTGAATCTTTGAATGTTTATTGCTTCATTGTGGAAAGAATACATGTTTTCTCTGCATGATGTTTTAATTACTTCCTGTAATACCTGTGAAAGCATTTCCTTCTAACTTGTGTGTCAGACTGAGATGGCCGTTCATTAAATCAGGGCTATTTAATCAACAAGCAGGAACTGAGTCTATGACAGCTTTATTACAGCAGTTCAACAACAAAAATTTAATTACCACCTAAATGGACGCAAGATATAGTAGTTGGCTATGTCTGTATATAAGACACCATGCAGACAGGACGGATTGAATGGTAATTTGTTTTTTTTCTTTCCCCAGTAATTTCCACCAGTCTTTCAGATCCTTTGCCTTTATTTCAAATTTCATCAATAAAGTGGTGATGTGTAATCTGCCCAGCAAGTTGAACATCCGAGGGATATTGCTTGAAAGCCTTCTCGTGCTCAGCAATATTGATGATTGGTTCTCCTTCTCTTTCTGTCTCATGTGATGGATAAGAAGACTGCTCTCGGCAGCTGATTTCCACAGAGGCCTGGGAATTTGAAGGCTGAAAACTCAATCGTATAAGGGCACCCCTTTCCAAACCCACCTTTTGCTGAAAGATGAAAAATTTATAACCTTCCTGTGATGGCCCCGCGAAGGTTCCTTTTTGTACCATGGATTAAACTCCCCAGACAAAAGTAACACGCACAAAAGGAAATTTTATCACATTGATAAATGACATTTAATATTAGCCTAAACATCGCTTGTGGTTGTTTATCGAATCCCACCGGTCTCTACATCAAAAGGGTACTGCTTGTTTGTGGTTCGAGGGCTGATACGGGCAGTTTAGTGTGTTTTTTGCATTGTATGTGTGTGTGTGTGTGTGTGTGCGTACAATAAATGTATAGTTACATCTGGATGATTTAATGTATAGTTATATCACATACTATGAAATGAGCATTATAATGAGATAGGCATAATATTGTTGCGGTTGTGCCATAAAGGCAAACCCCCTATAGTTCGTTTCACGACAACATGTAGCCTGCAGTAGTTAGTTATTTTCTATTGAATGTAAAGATTAGCCCTTTCCCATTGTGTAGTAATCAAAACCAATATGCGTTGAAGTTAGGCAGGATCTTCAAACCCTCGTTGGTTAAGGGAAGCCATTTTTAATGAGCAGGAAGGCGTGGCCAAAAGCACGGCCCAGGTGACCAATGGCGAGCCGGGAACCCGTCGCCATGATGCGACAAGCCTCAGCCAATGGGAGGCTCTGGAACATTTTGAAGGGCGTGGGCAGGTCTGATAATATCCCAGTCCAGCGCATTATTATTCTCTTTGCCTGGGATTTCGTGCGCACAGGACGACCTCTCTCCTTGCCTTGCATTTCGCCACGTGGACGACACCCTGCTCTGGACTCTCTTGTTTTGGCTCCACCAGACGACACGTGTTTTGGCCTTTGTGTTTCGTCGACCACCAATCGCTTCTGCGCCGATCTTTTGCACCATCCGGCTGACCTGCAAGCGTTGGCTTTCGACACGACTCACCTGAGCTGAAGTTGTCTGCCTGCGTGGCAGCTCGTTCCACCTGCGCTGAATCTAGCTCAACCTGCGCTGGAGTTCGTCCTTCGGACCTGACCTCATCGAGCCGCGCACACCAGACCACGTGGTCACCAGCGAGGCAATTCCAGCACGTACATCGGTGCGCCCTTAACCAGTGTCTTTTCCCCTGTGTGAGAGTGAGTGTGAAGGTGCCAAGTCGGGGTTATTATGATAGGTAAGAATAGTTAAGCTGAATCTTCATCTCTATTTCTCTGTGCCTTCAAAATAAAAGGCTGTACATTTTGTTGTTACTTTCCAACCTGTTCGGTACGTCCTTTAACCAATTGGCCTAGCATCATCCGGGACCGAATTTGGCTAGACTCAGGTCCATAAATCTCGTGGGGTAACGCCGCTTTCCACACCGTGCAAATCCGCTCGGCACCCATAATAAGGTGTGGGAAAGTGAGGGTTCGATCACGCAGTTCTTCGGCATGCACGTGCACCTTGATCCGTGCACCTTGAAGGTATTCGTGATTCTCCGGTATTAACCGAGGGGAATCGCGCAACACAAATTGTTGTCAGGAGTGGGGATTTGAACCACCGCAACAATATCAAATGCCTTCAGAAAATATTCCCACCCCTGACTTTTACCTTTTGTTGTGTTGCAGGCTGAATTTAAAATGGATTGCATTGAGATTTTTGTTTTCTTGTCTATGCATAATACCCCGTAATGTCAAAGTAAAATTTTATAATTTTTAACAAAATAATTAAAAATGAAAAAGCTGAAATGCCTTGAGTCAACAAGTATTCAACCCCTTTGCTATGACACTTCAAATTGAGCTCAGATGTATCTAATTTCATTTGATCATCCTCGAGATGTCTCTGCAACTTGATTTGAGTCCACCTGTGGCCAACTCAATTGATTGGACATGATTTAGAAAGAAACACACCTTTCTATAAAAGGGCCCACAGTTGATAGTGTTTATCAGAGCATAAACTCTACAATGAAGTCCAAGGAACTGTCCGTAGAACTCCAAGATAGAATTGTGAGGAGGCATAGATCTGGGGAAGGGTATAAAACAATTTCTAGAATGTTGAAAGTTCCCAAGAGCACAGTGAGCTCCATCATTAGGAGATGGAAAGAATATGAAGAGTTCAGGCGCAAAAACCGATAAACGCCATTTTTGATGAAACTGAACTATGTTTACCGAAGTATATGTTTCAATACCTCCGTTTCAGTAGGCAAATCATTTTCTCCCAAAACCCGATCGCGTCCACGTATTTTAAGATACAGCCCATGTCATTTTGATGGGTTTCACCTGGAATGCACAGCAGAAAATCTTGATTTTCTCATTTCAGCAAAAATGGATATATCTGTTTTTGCATCTGAACTCTTCATATGGAACTACTCAGACCCTTCCTGGAGCTGGCCATCCGACCAAACTGAGCAACCGGGCAAGAAAGGCCTTGGTCAGGAAGGTGACCAAGAACCAAATGACCACTCAGACAGTACTATGGAGTTCTTTGGCTGAGATGGGAGCACCTGCCAGAAGGACAACAGTCTCTGCAGCACTTCACAAATCTAAGCTTTATGGGAGAGTGGTCAGACGGAAACCACTCCTGAGGAAAAGGCACATGACAGCATGCCTGGAGTTTGCAAAAAGGTATGTGAAAAACTCTGAGAGCATGAGGCAAACAATGCTGGGCTCTGATGAGACAAAATTGAACACTTTGGCCTGAATGCAAAGTGTGACATCTTTTGGAAACCAAGCACAGCTCCTCTCCCATCTAGCACCATCTCTACCATGATGTATGGTGGTGGCCACATAATGCTATGGGGATGCTTTTCAGCGGCAGGGACTAGGACACTTGTAAGGATGGATGTAACAATGAATGGAGCCAAATACAGGCAAATTATTGAGGAGAACAGAGTGCAATAGACCTTAGACCGCAACAAAGATTTACGTTCCAACAGGACAATGACCCCAAGCATACAGCCAAAGCAACAGTGGAATGGCTTCAGAACAAGAACGTGAAAGTCCTTGAGTGGCCCAGCCAAAGCCCAGACTTAAATCCCATGAAGAGGCTGTAGAAAGACTTGAAGATTGCTGTTCTTTGACACTCCCCATCCAACTTGACAGAGCTTGAGCAAATCTGCAAGGAAGAGAAACCCCCCAAATCCACATGTGCAAAGCTTATACAGACATACCCAAGAAGACTCAAAGCTGAAATCACTGCCAAAGGCGCTTCTACGAAGTGTTGACTCAGCGGGTTGAATACTTATGTAAATTACCTATTTCTGTGTTTCATTTTTAATTGTTTTGTAAAAGTTTCTAAAGAAAAATCCACTTTGACATTATGGTGTATTATGTGTAGATCACTGACAAAATCTCAATTTAAACCATTTTAATTTCAGGATGTAACACAACAAATTGTGAAAATCAAGGGGTGTGAATACATAATGAAGGCACTGTATGTAGTGTTTCAGCTGCTGGTGGGTCCCGCTTGCCCAGTTGGAGTCCCATGGGTCGTGTCGAAATGATGTTTTGATTTTCTTTTTGAACGATTGCTTTTGAATAATTTAGAATGATTTTTTTAAAATTGGTAATCAGTTAGAGTCAAATTTTCTAATTGGCCCATCACTTATTGAGTACTTGCAGAGCTGACAGACCAATCATGGAGGGTGGAGGGGGGGTGGGGGGGGGGGGGGAAGAATGGAAGGAGGACACATTTAACTGTGCAAAGAGTACTTTAACCTCAGCGTTGCCCAGGTAAAGAAGGAAATTGTAATACACTCTGCCACCACCAGCAGGTGTACAGATCTTTG
Organism: Myxine glutinosa; assembly: GCF_964187855.1. Taxonomy (NCBI): domain Eukaryota; kingdom Metazoa; phylum Chordata; class Myxini; order Myxiniformes; family Myxinidae; genus Myxine; species Myxine glutinosa. The sequence goes on from NC_136266.1 coordinate 89,398,804, forward strand.
AATGTTTATTGCATCATTGCAGGAAAAATATTTGTGTTCTCTGCATGATGTTTTAATTACGTCCTACAATCCTACATAGTACACATTTCCATAGATAATCGGTTTGAAGCTACCCACAGTACTGCAAACACACTCCCTCGATCTCATTGCTGTGATTGCTTCCAGAGGTGGACATACGCAGTATTGACATTGTCATTACACGTTGGATCCCTACATGAAATTAGTCGCCATAACGCAGCATTATATGATTAGGTCACAATGTAATGGACATGCAATTATTCAGCATTGATCTCTGTCAGAGGTTTGACGTCATATAATATGTCACATGACGTCATATAATATGTCACACCTTATCTGTCACATGACGTCATATAAATAAATCGGTTAGATCATATATCATCTATGCATGTATGTGTGTATTTATATATATATTTATATATATATATATAATCGTTAGATTAAATAAGACGCGGACGTAGCTTCAGGACGTCGATCTTTAATTGTCGACAAGCTTTCGACCAACAAAGGTCTTCTTCTGAGTCAGCCCCAAGTTCAACGGAACTTGACTGACTTGAACTGACTTGACGGAACTTGAATGGGGCTGACTCAGAAGAAGACCTTTGTTGGTCGAAAGCTTGTCGACAATTAAAGATCGACGTCCTGAAGCTACGTCCGCGTCTTATTTAATCTAACGATTTATTTATTCAATACAAATGAGACGCCCTGCTCGTACTTTGGAGTTTCTACTATTTCTTACAGTTATATATATATATATATATATATATATATATATATTTTTTTTCCTGGTGTGTGTGTGTGTTATAGTTAGAATATGGAAACTGATATCAGAATTCAATATTGTAAAATAATAAATAGTTTCTGAACCCACGAGGCATTTAATCAAACAACCAAGAGCTGAGATTATACATCCAGAATGTGGTTGTGTCCCCATGGGCTACACACCTCAGCAGCTTTAAGCAGCGAGTAATGGAATATCGATTCTTTCAATGGCCAGGTCATCTTGCAACAGTCCCTGTTGCCAAGCGTTGTTAAGACTTTCATGATAATCAACCGTGGAGTATTGAAGCACTTGTTGCTTGCACTTGTAAAGAGATTTTATCCCAGGTGCTCATGGCTTTCCATCTGGGAGTCTAAATGCAAAGCTTGTGATGAGCTTATCTTCTTTTCTTCAGGACCAGCATTTATATTTGAAATAATAATGCTAGTTGTGATTACCATAAGCACAATATAAATTGATAGTGTCTAGCATAGCTCTCTTATTGGAGGGTTGTTGTTGTCTTCACAGTGTCTCAGCAAAGAACGCCTTCCCAGTGCGGAATCGAATGGTCAGAATTTTGATATTAGCAGGAATACTGGCACACTGGCTAACTACTTTCGAAAGAGAACATGGCATTTTTCACCTAGTCATGAAATTTCTTGTCCAAATTTGAAATTTTTTAAATATAGATTAATAAATTGTTTTAAGGAGGGCAGTGGCCATGAAGAGGGTGAGCTTAAAATATCTTCATCCACTTATTTTAACCACGCATCAAAACTTGCTGTAGTTTTAATTACTTATATGAGGGAACAACCAACTGAAAGTCAACCAACTGAAATCGTCACAAGGACAAGGCCAAGACCACAAGGACGAAGATTCGCTCGGGCAAGAGAAACAACCAAGTAAAATTGTCACAAGGACAAGGCCCAGGCCTGATGATTCAGCTTCTGAGTTGCCTTCATCGGCGCATTACAACAAGCGGTGTGCTCCCCCGAGATGAGCAGGAGCAGCACTCGTAAATAAATGGACTCATTTCACTGACCATGCCCTTCTAGTTTTGGCCGAGCCGTTAAATGAAAATTCTGCCCCGCCATGGTGAAGGTTGAACTCTCCTATCCCGCAAATGCTTTGTGACACCAAACGTTACAAACCCCATCAAAGGCAAGAAAGCTCAATAAGCCCTGGTCTTCTTTTCCTGACTCAGAGTAAAGGATAGCTTGGCATAGGAATCATGGTATGTTTTTTTTGTATGTGGGGTCAACGCTCATGGAAGAGTTAGAATGCAGATTGGATCAGTATGGAGACGTGGAATAATAAGCGATGTGGCTGTGGGGAAGAGTGAAGGCGAGTGGAGGGCATAGGGGGTGAACAAAATGGATACAGCCACAAACTCCCAATCACAGAAATAGAAGGAAAAGCTGGAAACTGGGAGAGCTTGGGGAGGATTAATGGGAGTGGAAAAGATCACATGGTTGTAGATGGAACATGACCTGAGATGGTGGTGAACAGCTGGTGGTGAAACAAAAAAAATGGTAAATTTGATATTTTTGGAAATTGACTTAATTGGAGCAGCTTTACATATCATATAACTTATGTCAATGAGCAAAGAAAGAAAGGACATATATATATATATATATATATATATATATATATATATATATATATATATATATATATATATATATATATATATAAAAGAATTATGCCTAAGTCATTCTTATTGCACCTTAGGAGTCATGCTGTGGTAATAAAGAGGTCATCTTGCAGAGAAATTGACATTTGGACCAAACACCATCCCAAAGGTGTGATATTTAACCTCATATTGTGAGAATTTTTACTCCAAAAGCCTATGTGTGTCCAGGTGCCAGGTTAAAATAACATGAATTATGGTTACCTGTTGAATCTGACTTTGCCATGAATCAAACGTGCAACATGAGAACGCACAGGTGAGCACACCACTAGCAACCAAGCTTTTACACTTCCCCTTAGGTAACGAGCCACAAAATGCCAAATTGCTTCTCTCTCACTGACAGGGAGAATCGTTCCTGTAGCACACAAAGCCACTTACATCACATCCATATGGCCTCCAGATTTGCCTGGGGGAAGATTTGCCATTTTTCACATTCCCCCTTTCCACTCGTTTTGATGATGGAACTTGAATCTTAAAGGCAGCTCCTTTTGAGAAAGATGTGGTATTTCTTTATTTTAATCCTTCACCAAGTACCTAGCTAGCCTGGTGTTGGCTTAACGGTTAAGGTGGCTGGCTTAAGATCCTCGTGTCTTAAGTTCCAGCCACTGCCTTGCCGTTGAATTACCACCAGGAAGGTCGATTCAGCTTGTCATCCTTCTGAGGTCGGCAAAATGAGTACTAGCTATCTGGTAAGGGGGCACTGCATTAGTGGCACAGCTGTGCCCCCAGTGAAATGATCCAGCAAGGCAGCCACAGGCTGCATGCGAAATAGTGAAAAAGAAAGATGTCATGCAGAGCACGATACTTGCAAATTCCAGCCCCCCCCCCCACATCCCCCCCCCTCCCTCCAAAAAATCCTCAAAGCTCGGTTCAATCCGATGAAAATTGATGATTTTAGAAGTTTGACCTTGAGTTGACCTTTGACCTTTGGACCTCGAATAGTTGGTTTCCCATTTTAGTGACTCAATATGCAAATGCTGTTCAACTTTGAAGTCAATTGGATGAAAAATGACAATTTTATAAATTTGACATGAAGATAACCTTTGACCTTAAAATCAATAGGCTTCTTCCTTATGACCAACTTTACTGTTTGGTGAAGTTTCGTGAAGAGGGGTTAAAAATTGTGACCTATGGGCAAATGACATACAGACAAACAGACAGACAGAATGAAAAATCACTCATAGAGTGACACTTGGCAAAAGGGAACAAAGCAGAAGGGCACCCGGTAGAGCATCCTTTTGACCTCACAAATAATTGGTGGTTAAATTCAGTGACCAATGTGCAAATCGTCTTCAAATTTTAAGTTAATCGGATGAAAATTGACAATTTTAGAAATTTGGCCTTTGTTGACCTCAAATATAAATGGTGCTTGAACTCAGTAAGCTGATAGGAAAATCCCATTCAAATTTCAAGTCAATCAGATGAAAATTGAGGATTTTACACATTTGAAAAAAGTGGTTGACCTTTGGCCTATTGATCTTTTGACCATTTGATCAAAAAAATTAATAGGATTCTGTCGGACCACCAAATCTATCATTTGGTGAAGTTTCATGAAGATGGGTTTAAAATTGTGACCTGTTGGCAAGTATAAGTGAGGGGCAGACACAGAAACACACGAACCGGAGTGATCAACATACTTGTCAAAAAACAAGACCGAAAGTCTAACAGCGGCGTAGCCAGGCTTGTAAAATATTATAAATCACAAACACATATGATTAGCTTTTTAAACAGTCGCTAATGCTGTTTATAACATTAAACAAAGAAATTTGGAGAATCCCGACATCCGTGAAGTAAGTTTTACTTGGAGAACTGAGGGAGGATCTACTGTTATCTATATACCCCACAAGGAATGGGTTAATAACATGCTATCAAAAAACCGAGGCGAATTCCTTACTTCTGTGGTTGTTAGTCCATACACTGCTCATCATTCAATCATCAACCATACACCGCTTCAATCCATCAACTTTGAATCAAATGACATTGGGATTAAAGTGTTATGGCCATATTTACTATATTATTATTACTATTATGAAAACGATACTACTGAAATGATACACTACTGTATTAAGAAACCTGGGCTTAATTTGTCCGAAGCAGCCCGAATGTGAGGCATGAAGCCAAAGGCCTATACGTACCGTATTGTTGGAAGAGCCGTAACACCGATGCTGTCGATATTTGATGGTCATTTTAACAATCGGTTTGTTCGTGTTTCACAGTAGTTCACACTGAATGAAAAAACGTAAAGGTAGGTGAAAGGTAGAGATATGTTTAGCCTGAACGAAATTGGAATCAAAATGCCGGAGTGTGCGGAGTCAGCCGCCGTATCGCCGTAATGACATCAGACGTAATCACATCACCCTGTCATGTGACCAGATCCTCAGCTCTGATTGGTATACATTTGAGGGGACATACATACATACATACGGACGGACAAAAATTGTTCGAGACGGCTTTGCTCGATGGGCTATGCCGTAAAAGAAAATTGCCAAGTAATAACGCACAAAACCAACCAATATACTTGAAATATCTTGGATTTTGCAATTAAAACCTGAGTACCTTTCTTTCGGTGCTCTCAGAATTAAATTAGCCTAAATTTATTTGATTGAACACACATGTTGATGTTATCAAGCTCTTTGTCAAAACCGTGCCTTCTTATGTCCCGGGAAAGATGCTAAGGTGCAGCTTAACACATCTTCTGCTTTTCTGTATCTCCGTATCTCAACTCAAGGCACTTCCGACTGCGCCTTTGGGAAATATGACGCCCGTAACAAAGTATATTGGCGAAAGGAAAAGCATCTCCCCAGATTCCCCTGCGCAAACAAGTGATTCCCTTTGCTCAATAAGCAGCAATTCAATCAATCACTCAATTACCCGGGCGGCCATGTTGCGGATACCGATGCAGGTGAAATATAACTTGGCAAATCCCTTGCTGCGAGCAGAAAGCTAGACATCTTTCAACCATAGGGTGTGTCTCCACGTCTTTAGAAGAAATTGCTTTGTTGATTAATTGACGTCAATGTCATCGGAAAGCATCGATGCTTGCATACATCACATAACCTGAGACATATCCTGCTGCAAGTAGTTTGAAAGTGGTCCGCATAATTAAATGAAGGAGTTGGAATTTATTGACTACAAATGCTATGCATACAAACCAGGTGGAAATAACGAAAACATTTTTCAAGAGAACCATTTTTGAAGCATTTAATTATGCCTACAGGACACCAACAGGGGATTTCGTGAGTGATAAAATGGACTCGATGTGATTGGTGAAGTGCATGTGCCGAGCGCATCGTAAACCGGGTAAAATAGGTTATCCTTAGGATTGGAGAAACATTCGGGGGATTTCTTCTCTTTTTTTTCTCATTTGGAAATTGTTCCTCTTTAACTGTAAAGAAAGCCATTAGAAATCTAAATTTCAAAAAGATATTTGAACTTTTCAGATATGGCCAAAATAGGCTACCTAAAACAATGATGCTCATCACGCACCACTAATTTTCTTCCAATTATCCACCCAAAGTTTGGTTCATATGGAAAAAAAACTTGAGGTCAAACTTCAAACAGATAAATCTTTGACCCCCCCCCCCCCCTCTCTGTCTTTTTAATACTTTTCCAAAAAATCATGAGATTGTGAAAGATTTAGATGTACATGTAGCGGCCATTACGAGGGTTTTTGTCACACTCCCTTCACCTGCCCCATGCGTGGAGCTCAGTTTTGATCACTTGATATGGAAACCTTCAAATCGGTTTATCTTTCTCCCGGTTGAAAAGAAAAACATCTAAAAACATCGGAAATCGAGAGATCTCACAGAGCTGCTCATTTTAACCTATCTTCCATATAAAACACAATGTCAGTTTGTGTGTTTGTACAGATGTCTGCCCCCCTTAATAAGGGTAGGTTTTACAGACCAATCTTTTATCACGAATGTGTGTTCACTATGGTCTATTTTTGAGGATAAAACAAACTCGAAAGACATTTTCTATAAAAGAGTAATTATGTCTCTTTTATTGGAATTGTAGACGGTGGCTTGCAAACTGAGCCTCAAGGGCGGTGTACAGAAGCGTTTTCTAAAAAATAACAATAAATACAAGGCGCAGGGAGGTGGAATTCGAAGCATGTGATGTGCAACGCACACAGAGTAAAACCAATGTTCATTTACATCCGGAGGATGTCTAATAAATAAAGAAGGTATAAGCACATCTGACACTAGGCCGAGGCTTCAGACTTTGACATGCTCACAAGGCTGTACCGTCGAATAAACTGTTCCAACCCGTCATTTTTGATGGACTTGTTACGAGTGTGGTATACACCCTACTCAATGCAAATGCAGTCAACAACAAGGTGCCGCAGGGCGGTTCGATACACTACAAGTAATTGAGAGGATGACTGGGTTTCATCTTGGGCACCTCAACTAGCTTTGGTGAAGCTTGGTGAAGCTTTGGTCACCTGGTGAAGCAGCTTGGTTTTTCAAGTTCAATGTGGAAGCCTGTTCAATATCATTGGTTTGATGACTGTGCTCACCTGCTATATAAACAAAACAGAAGGAAACTAGAACGTCACTCAGTAGAGAGCATACCTCCGCCAGGTGAACAGTTTACGTTTTGTATCTCAAGAGTAGACCAGAAAATCACAATACAGAATCACATTTAATCAAAATCACCCGTCCACAACTTTTTGAGATATCCTGCTATGTATCGTTTTTGGTGTTGGTGTTGAGCCTGGTGTTGGTGTTGAGCCTGGTGTTGGCTTAGCGGTTTGGGTGTCGGCTTGGGATCCTAGGATCCTTGGCTCGAATCTCGGTCTTATCGCTGAATTAACACCAGGGGGGTTGACTCAGCCTGTCATCCTTCAGGGGTTGGCAAATTGAGTACCAGCTCACCGGCAATTCCCTGTGTGTCGCAAAAGGTGACTAACAGGGTTGGCGTCAGGAAGGGCATCTGGCCATAAAACATTGCTTCAAAAAGGGGACCATGGTGCCCGAAAAAGGCCAACCCCTGCTCTGTGGGGAAAAATGGCCTCTAAAGGTGGTTCTGCTATGTATCGTTTTTGTCCTGCTATGTAACCTATCTCCCAATGGTGAAGAATCACTTTAAAAATTCTACTAGCCGGATCCGGATGCGGATCTTCACCAAAATCTAATTACTTCGTCCTTGTCACATTTTCTACCCCTCTGCTAAATTTCGTCCGAATCTGTCCACAACTTTTTGAGATGTCTTGTTCACAAACAAACAGACAGACAGATAGACGGGGTGAAAACATAACCTCCATCCACCTTTGGTGGCGCAAGAAATTGAAAATAATTTCCTTAGTTACCATGACATATGACATAGCAGAAACAACTAACTTTCTAAGATGGAGTATCTCACCAAAACCTGCCATTTTGCACAAAACTTGGATAGGATGGCCTCGAGGTATGCACACCTTCCTCGAAGCTGTCTACTCTGGGTTTGAATTCCTACCCAGCTATAACCGTCAGTTCGGTGTTTCACAGGCAGGGTCATTGAGCAATGTGTGTGCCGTCCCTCAGATGGACGTTAAACCGGGAGTCCCGTGTTCCGGCATTATTTGGTAGACTTTAAACATCCCACAGGTTCCTTTGCGAAGAGTAAAATTCCAAATTCCTGCCGCAACCTAGGTCGAACGTGAGGCCTGGCCAGCCGGTTCGTGAAAGCTTTGGGCCAGGCTTCCTCAGGTCAACCACACAATGAACGTGGCAATAATTGTGGCCGTTCAATAATCCATTGATGTCAAGTATTTGTGTAAACGTATGCAACATTTGATTGAAAAGTAGAGTTTGTATCGTTCGTGAAAAGGATGTATTATATAAGATGATCCGTTCCCCACCCAAACTAGTGACGTCAGTGGCCGCCATCCTTGGACAATGTGAATTGAGACTTTGCCAGCCCGACACCTTGCTTCCCAAGGATTGAATGAGGCGTCAATGATGCAGCCACGGGTCTGTGAAGGTCGTACCTCTACAACACATCATCTCAGCACATGTTGGTGCCGCCATTGGGCGTGAGTGTCCGTGTGATATATGTTGCTCTGAATTTCAACAATATTTACGACGTGATCAATTTCATTTTGCTTGTTACGATTTGCCGACGCAATCTGATATATTGTCTTCCTGCTCATATGACAACTTATTATACCTAGAATGTCAAGGAATGCACTGGATATCCTAACTGTGGTGTTAGTTTACGCCTCACGTAGTCAGTAGTCACGTGATGTTGTAAGCTTTACTGTAGCCAAATGGCCTCCTCCTGTGACCAATCCTTCTATATCCTTGCAGAATAGTGAAAAAGAAGTAAGATTTATTTTGCTCTGTTGAAAATGAAATTTAACTGAGATCTTCTGAAACGAAACCACACACACACACACACACACGCACACACACACATTCACAGACATATATACAAACACAAACACACACACACACACACACACGCACACACACACACACATATACAGACATATATACAAACACATACACACACACACACACACACACGTATGTATGTATGTATATATATATATATATATATATATATATATATATATATATATATATATATATATATATATATATAGTACCTTCAGTAAGCATTCACACTGTCTTGACTGTTTTAACATTTTGCTGTGTTACAGCCTGAATTAAAAATGGGTTAAATTGAGATTATTTTTTTTGTCGCTGATCTACACATAATGACAACGATGACGACAACGACCAAAATTGATGATTTTGGAAGTTTGACCTTTATTTGACCTTTGACCTTTTGACCATAAAATAGTTGGTTTCCCAATTCAGTAAGGCAGTGTGCAATTGCTGTTTAATTTTCAAGTCAATAAGATGAAAATTGACGGTTTTACAGATGAATATTGATATTTTCTGAACTTTTACCTTTTGACCTCAAACTAGTTGGTTCCCCAATTTACTGACTCAATATGCAAATGCTGTTCAATTTTCAAGTCAATCGGATGAAAATTGAGGATTTTAGGAATTTGAAAAAAATGGTTGACTTTTGGCCTATGTTGACCTTATGACCAATGTTGATCTCAAAAATGGTTAGTGCTTGAATTCAGTTCGCCGATTTGTAAATCCCATTCAATTTTCAAGTCAATCTGATGAAAATTCAGGATTTTAGAAATTTGAAATGGTTGTTGACCTTTGGCCTATGCTGATCTCCAAAATAGCAGGTGGTTGAATTCAGTTAGCTGATATGAAAATCCTATTCAAATTTCAAGTCAATTGGATGAAAATTGAGGATTTTATCAGCTTGAAATTGTTGTTGACCTTTGGCCTATGTTGACCTTTTGACCTATGCTAATCTCAAAAATAGTTCCTGGTTGAATTCAGTAAGCTGATTTGAAAATCCGATTCAAATTTTAAGTCAATCGGATGAAAATTGAGGATTTTAGAAATGCGAAAAAAGTGGTTGACCTTTGGCCTATGTTGACCTTTTGGCCTATGCTGATCTCAATAATAGTTTGTGGTTGAATTATGTTAGCCGATATGTAAATCCCCATTCAAAGTCCAAGTCAATCAGATGAAAATTGAGGATTTTAGAAATTTGAAAAGGTTGTTGACCTTTTGGCCTATGTTGACCTTTTGGCCGAAGGTTGTTGGTTGAATTCAACATCTCAAAAATAGTTGGTGGTTGAACTCATTTAGCTGATATGTTAATCTGATTCAAAATTCAAGTCAATCGGATGAAAATTGAGGATTTTAAACATCTGAAAAGGTTGTTGACCTTTTGGCCTATGTTGACCTTGTGACCTATGTTGATCTCATAACTAGTTGGTGGTTGAATTCGGTGAGCTGATGTGGAAATCTTTTTCAAATTTCAAGTCAATCGGATGAAAATTGTGAATTTCAGAAATTTGATTAAAAAGTGGTTGACCTTTGGCCTATGTTGACCTTTTGACCTCAAAAATATATAGGATTTTGTCGGGCCACGAACTCTACCGTTTGGTGAAGTTTTGTGATGATCGGTTTAAAATTGTGACTTGTAGGCAAGTATAAGTGAGTGGACAGACAAACAAACACACACACAAACACAAACCGGAGTGATCAACATACTTGGCCAAAAAAAAATTGTGACATGTTGAGCCAAAAACATTTTTTTGCCAAGTAATAAAGCACAAGACCAATCAATATACTTGAAAAATATTCGATTTTGCATGTAACAACAACAACAACATGCATTTTAAAGGCCATTTTCCCTACTAGAGCGGGGGTTAGCCTTGCGGTCCCCATGACAATCTTCTCCATTTCGCCCTATTTTCTGCATCTCTCCTTGTTAACCCTCTTGCCCGCATTTCTTCTTCCACCATCTCTAGCCAAGTCTTTCTCAGTCTTCCACGTCCTCTACTTCCTTCTACATTCATTTCCATCACTCTTCTCAACCAGTCACTTTCATACTTCCTCAACACATGACCAAACCATCTCAACCTGTTCCTCTTCACAGCATCAATCACAGGCTCCATTCCCATCATCTTTCGCAATTCATCATTTGTCTTCCTCTCTCTCAACGATACTCCGCACATCTGTCGAACCATTCGCATTTCCACCCTTTCCAACCTTCGTTGCTGCTCTACGTTCATTACCCATGTCTCGCTCCCGTAAATCATAACACTTCTCACACATGCAGCATACACCTTTCCCTTCAGCTTCAACGACACTCCCCTCATCATCAGCACGCCACTCAGTTCCCGAAACTTCTTCCATGCACATCTCACTCGAGCAACCGTTGCCGAGTCTGATCCACCTTCTCCATTCAGCATGTCTCCAAGGTAACAAAATGTTTTCACACCTTCCAGCTTCACGCCATCTCCAAGATCCAACTCAACATTTCCTCCATCTGCAGCTCCCTCTATGTACACCTTACATTTGAATGTAGCTGCTACACTGGTTAATGACCCTCTCAGACCACTACATTTTTGATGAAACCACTCAGCGCACATTGTACATTGAATGGAGTTCACTCCGACACCCTTCCTGCACACAGCACATGGCCACTTCCCAGTTCTTTCCACCTCACCACATGCTTTACCACTTGCCATCACCTTCGTCTTTCCGATATTCACCTTCAAACCTTTTGTCTCCATACATTCCTTCCACTTGTTCATCTTTTCCTTCAGTCCATCCATACTTTCCGCAATCAACACCAGATCATCTGCATACAACAACTCCCAAAGTAAACCCTCCTTTACGTTCTGAGCCAGCACCTCCATCACAGCTACAAATAGTAGTGGATTTAGTACCGAACCCTGATGCACTCCCACCTTCACCTCAAACTCACCACTGTTCCCGTCCTTCGTCCTTACAGCTGTGCACGCTCTTTTGTACATTGCCATCACTACTCTGATCAACCATTCCTCCACTCCTAACTTCCTCATTGCCCATGTCAATACTTTGCGTGGAACCCTATCGAATGCTTACTCCAGATCAACAAACCCAAGAAACAACTTCTTCCTCTTCTCCATGTACTTCTCCTGCAACTGCCTCACAATAAAAAGCGCGTCTGTCGTTCCTCTTCCTGGCATAAATCCAAACTGCATTTCGTCGATCTTCACTTGCTTCCTTATCCTCCTCTCCAACCCCCTTTCCAATGCCTTCATTCCATGCTCCAATACCTTTATCGCTCGGTACGAGCCACACTCTAGAGCAGGGGTCGGCAACCTTTTTGACATGAAGTGCCAGTTTGAAATGTTCTTGTTAATTTGTGTGCCATATCAACATTAAGTTTTACATCAAGTTTAATTATGACACCACATCAAAAAAATACTTCCAACAGACATGGAATTTTATTCCATCCATATAGGCTACATGCATAGCAACAACATTTTAAAGAAACATTTATCTCTCATAATTAGGACATTGTAATGATAATTTTATCATTGTAAAATTTGTCCCCAATGAGGTTACAAATTACATGCATGGACCCCATTTCAAAACACTGCTTTCAGTAACTCATTTACAAAGTATTGCATTGGAAACAAATGTCAAAAAGGGAGAATAAACTGTATCAAACAGAAATACCAGTACTATACAAGAATGCTGCCATCCTCATGAAAACATCCACATCTGAGTTGGAAAAAAAGAGATGGACAAACAGCTACATATGCAAACCCATGTGTACTACAAATAAACAGATGCCTTCCAGTCAGTGTGCGCCCTGGCCCTGCTTTCCTTTGCTGAGCTCCATTATCTGGGGGTTGTAGTTAGTCACTTTGAGTTGTGCACATGCTTCGGAGTGGTCGGTTGTCAAACGACTGTGGGAGGGGCTGAGCACGTTCTTCATGTGTGAGAATATTTGCTCACAGAGGTACGTTGACCCGAAGACTGACAGCAAAGCCAGTGCAACGTTCCGGAGACAGCTGAACTTCTTCGGCATGGATGTCCAGCAGGTGAAAATGCAGGTTCCGTGATCTTGCACTGCCGTGGTTTCTAGTTGTTTCCGTAGCTCTGCAAACTTAGTCACCCACAGTGTTGAACTCTTCAGCTCAATCAGCTGCATTTCTATGTCCTGTGTATCCAACCAGTCTATCAGAGATAAATCCAATTCGTGTCCATCAAAGCTGCCTGGCTTGATCAAGAAAGAGAACATGGGTCCATACTTCTGAAAGTCCCCAAATCGTGTTGTGAACTCCGACTCAAGCTCGCTCATGTATTTGCATATTTCAGCGGTGCTGATGCTGTGCTGCGAGGACAGCTCCCTTTCGTGTTTGAAGTAGCGGAAAGTCGAGGAAGCAACATCGCTTGAAAAGATTGCTAGCTTGCCGACAAAAGCCGTCCATGTGTCGAACATGTCCAAAACAGTTTGCCCTGTACCTTGCAGTCGGAGATTGAGCTCGTTGAAGTGTCCTGTAATATCCGTGAGAAACATAAGTTTCACGACCCACTTCTCGTCCTCGAGTTCTGGGTAGTTTTGGCCCTTTTCAGCCAGGAAGGCCTTGATTGCATCAAAGCAGCTGACAAACTGCTCCAAAACCTTTTCCGCAGCTTAGCCACCTAACCACTGAGTGGAGAGGGATATCTTTGTATGTGCAGTCCATTTCCTCAAGCAGGGAATGGAACTGTCGTTGTGTCAGAGCAGATCGCTTAGCTATGAAGTTAATAACCTTTACTACCGTAGCCATAACCTCATTAAGATCTGAATTTGACATCTTTGCACAGAGTTTTTCGGTGTATTATGCAGTGGAGTTTCATGATGGTGTGACCAACTTTTTCCTCAATTAATCTGACAGCTCCCCTCTGTTTCCCGACCATGGCGGGGGCGCCATCTGTTATCACTGCAAAAATCTTCCTGAAGTCAATCCCTCGCTCCTTAAAATGTTCCATAAACACCTTGGCTATGTCCTCACCTTTTGTTGTGTCAGACATTGGCTTTAAGCAGCAGAGTTCCTCTCTTACAGTCGAATCACAGTATCTTGCCATGACTGTCAAACATGGTATGTCATTCACGTCCACGCTCTCGTCAAGTGCAATGCTAAACACCACAGCATCTTTTAACCCAGCTATTTGCTGCGTGCTGACATTTTCTGCCATTTCTTCGATGCGTCGCTCAACACTTTCAGCTGACATGGGAATATCTTTTATTCTTGATTTGATTAACTCTTTGTTTGGTAAGCCTTCGAACAGAACCTCTGAGCTACATAGAAAAGCCTCCTTAATATATTCGCCATCCGTGAATGGCTTTCCACGTTTCGCAATGCAATGAGCAATGCAATAGCTTGCTTCAGTCGCATGTTTTTTAGCAATGGCAAAGATTTTGAGGGTGTTGGCTTGCTTCCCATACCTGGACACGGCACATTTGATGGATTCTGCCTTGTCTGCCTGATCTTTGAAAGTTTTCTCATGCTTTGTCTCAAAATGGCGCTTAATACTCGATGTTCGACAAACAACATTTTCAAAACATAAAGTACACACAGCACGGTCCTTCTGAAAAACAAAACCCCACTCTTCTGTCCATGAGGGCTGGAATGCCCGAACCTTTACTTCAGCTTTCTTAGCTAGCGGGGTTGCCATCAATCTACCGAACTTGAACCGCTTCACTGCAATTCCTGTGGGAAATGTGAGCGGGAGGCCATACCCTCAATTAAACTAAATAAGACAGGCCGCGTGTTACGAGAAAACTACTACCCCCATTTTCATTACTACCACCCCATAATAAAAACCTCAAAATAATGACGAGATTAATATTAAAACGCAGAACGGAGCCTGAATGATAAAGAGTGGAGATGCAACCGCTGACCACCGGGTGTTAACACACAGTCGCTCTTACAGCACCTCATGTTGCCGCGAACGGCGTATCGGAAGGCACCAAGCCTGCATCTGCTGTTTTATATCTGCGATTATTATACAATCTATCTATAATTCCACTAATCTCTGTCTGTGTGTGTGTATGCGACCGCTGTTTCTCGACAACTACCGGTCCGATATACTTGAAACTTGCCAGGTATATTGCTGGGGACCCGAGGATGTGCCTTTTCAAGGTTTCATATTAATCGGACAATTACTTACCGAGCTATGTCCAAAAAACGATTCAACCAATCAGAGAGCAGCGAGCTATCGCGTGTGCCGAACGTGGCGAACACACTCTGCCTCGGACGGCACATTTGAGAGCGTATTCATTTATTTCACGTTGGCAAACTATGTTGCCGCTATGTTGGCGTTAAACTATGTTTTAAAACTAATTAAAACCATTTCATGTAAATAGAGGGGGGGGGGGGGGGGGGGGGGGGATTGTCACTGTACTCGCAAGCCGTTCGCCGTTCGCTTTGGCGTTGCGAATAACCCAAAACATTTCATGAACCAAACCATTTCATGTAAATAGAGGGGGGGGATATAATTTTAGATATATATATAGTACGGGCATGCCCTAGTTCAGAATAATGATGAGATTAATATTACAACTCAGAAACCAGTCCGAATAATAATATTGAGTGGAGATGCAGCCTTGGATCATCTGCTGTGAACAACACCACTGTTCCTACAGCACATCCGGTTGCCGTGAATATTGTGTTTGAATGCGCCAGGCCGGCATCTCATGTTGTGCATCTTTGATTATTATTCCAGTAAAATAATTTGGAATTGGAATGGTGACTCTGCTCTGATCCATCTACCTCATCACCCTGCACCATCACACCGGAATACTGTTATAGTGCAACACGCGCAACAGCCAATGGCTGTTCAAGAGGTGATTTGGCATGCAGCGGAGAGGGCACTGCTTTCGCCAGTGTGCCAATGATTACGCAGCCGCGTGCCAATGGTGGCACGCGTGCCTAAGGTTGCCGACCCCTGCTCTAGAGGGTCACCTTTCCCCTTGTATAGAGGGACGAGGGTACTCAGTTCCCAAGCCACTGGAATGCAGCCTTCTTTCACTGCCAGATTACAGATCTCTGTCATTCTCTTCACACCCCAACACCCTGCTGCCTTCAACATATCTCCCACAACTCCCGTCGGCCCTCCCGCTTTTCTACCCTTCATTGCTTTTAACGCTTCCTAAACTTCCTTCTCAGTTATCTTCTCTGCCGGTCCTAAAACTGGGTTACTCTCTATGTTGCCATCCCATTCATTCTCTGTATTCAACAGCATTTCCATATATCTTTTCCATCTTCCTTTAATTCCATCTGGGTCGACAACGATTTGTCCCACTTCATCCTTCAAGCAACTCACCCCCATCACATCACACCTCTCTTTGGCGATCTGCTTTGCAATCCTGAATACTGCTTTCTGACCCTCTTCCGAATCCAAGCGTTCTCCGAACATTTTCATACATGCCTCTTGCGCCTTTGCTACCTCTTTCTTTGCAGCCTTCTTGGCTGCTTTATAACTTTCATGCTCTGCTGTTTCTGCTCCCGTACCCTTCGTCTTCTTCCACCCCTTGAACTTCTTCCTCTTCTCGTCAATCCTCTTTCCAACTTCATCATCCCACGACAGACGTGAACTGTGGCCCACGTGAACTGTGGCCCACCTGCTCGTGGCCGACTGCCTTTCGCGGGCCAGCGCGAACGCGGTCCACCTCGGCGTGGACTTCGCGCTCATGGCGGCCGACCAGACCACCGACGCCTCGGTGCAGGCACTCCGCGCGGCGGACACGGGCCTCCGCCTGGCCGACATCCCCTTCGCGGGCACCGTCCTGCTCTGCGACGTCTCCCAGGGCCTGCCTCGCCCCATCGTGCCCGTTTCCTGGCAGCGCCGCATCTTCGCCTCCATCCACGGCCTTTCTCACCCGGGCCGGAAAGCTTCTCAGAAGCTGGTGTCGGCGCGTTTCGTCTGGCACGGCCTTCGACGAAACATCCGCGACTGGGCCAACGCCTGCACGGCCTGCCAGCGAGCCAAGGTCCACCGCCACACCCAGGCCCCGCTGGCACCTTTCGCCGTGCCTGAACGGTGTTTCGACCACGTCCACGTGGACCTGGTGGGTCCCCTGCCCCCCTCGCGGGGGTTCACCCACCTGCTCACCATGGTGGACAGGACCACCAGGTGGCCGGAGGCCGTGCCCCTCACCTCCACCACCACCGCCGACGTGGCGCAGGCGTTCATCGCCACCTGGGTCGCGCGCTTCGGCGCACCAGCGGACATCTCGTCCGACCGCGGCCCACAGTTCACGTCTGAGCTTTGGGGCGCGGTCACCCGTTCGTTGGGGGTCATGCTGCACCGCACCACGGCCTACCACCCCCAAGCCAATGTGTTTTGCGAGTGGTTTCACCGCTCCATGAAGGCCGCGCTCATGGCCGGCCTTCAGGACGACGGTTGGGCCGACCGGCTGCCGTGGGTCCTTTTGGGCCTTCGCACGGCCCCCAAGGAAGACCTCCAGGCATCCGCCGCCGAGCTCGTCTACGGCCAGCCGCTCCGCGTCCCGGGCGAATTCGTGCCCGACGCTACCAGTCCCTGGTCCGCCGCTCGCCAGCGCTCGGACCTCCAGGAGGCCGCCCGACGATTTGCCCCCGTGCCGACGTCCCGCCACGGTGGCCCCCAGTCCTACGTCCCCCCGGCGCTTCGCACAGCGGAGTACGTCTTTGTGCGTCATGACGCGCACCGGGGGCCACTCCGGCCGCCGTACGACGGGCCCTTCCGGGTCCTGCGACGGGGCGACAAGTCTTTCATCGTCGACTTCGGCGGCCGGCCGGACCGGATTTCTGTGGACCGCCTCAAACCGGCGCACATGGACGTCGACCGACCACCACGGTTGGCCCTTCCTCCGCGGCGAGGCCGCCCCCCATCCACAGTTCCCCCCGCTCGACCACCCACCACCACGTCGGACCCCTCCCCACGACCCTCCAGGGGTCGCTTCGGCCGGATCATCCGGACCCCCCTTAAATTGACCCTGCCGGTGCAGGTCGATTCTGGAGGGGCGTGTGTAGCGGTTACCGCTGGATGCACACAATCGCCTTGCACCGGCCAGAACACGGCCAGATGCGCCTCTCCCGGGCATGCCCGGACTCACTGTTCCCGGGCACGCCCGAACCTCCCGGGCACGCCCGATCTCGTCTTTCCCGGGCATGCCCGCTCTCGCCTTTCCAGGGCTCGCCCAGAGCGTCCGGGCATGCCCGCTATCGCCTTTCCAGGGCTCGCCCAGAGCGTCCGGGCATGCCCGCTATCGCCTTTCCAGGGCTCGCCCAGAGCGTCCGGGCATGCCCGCTATCGCCTTTCCAGGGCTCGCCCAGAGCGTCCGGGCATGCCCGCTATCGCCTTTCCAGTGCTCGTCCAGAGCGCCCGGGCACGCCCAGCCTCGACTTGCCAGGCCGCAGCCAAACACGCCCGGGCAGGTCCAGACTCGCCTTTCCAAGGCTCGCCCTTGATACCCGGGCATGCCCGGTATAGCTTTTGCCGGGCAAACTTCCCGACATAAATGTGTATATATATTGCTGCCCGATAAACGGGCTTTTCAGAGTACCCGAGTGTGATACATTTATTAAACCTACTCGGACGAATTTCCATCTTTGGTCGCGTCAATTCTTTCAACTCGCGTTGGAGCCCAGCTCCTTCAATATGTGCTTATATATATGGACTTCCGCTTCCGGTCCGCTCGAGCAAGGAGGCTTGCTTCGATCTCTCCACAGCATCGAGGTCCTTTCCAAGGGTGTGGTGCTGACCGGGCCGCCGTGGTGCTGACCGGGCAAACGTGGTGTGGTGCTGACCGGGCTGACGTGGTGCTGACCGGGCAAACGTGGTGTGGTGCTGACCGGCCGCCGTGGTGCTGACCGGGCAAACGTGGTGTGGTGCTGACCGGGCCGCCGTGGTGCTGACCGGGCAAACGTGGTGTGGTGCTGACAGGGTCCCCGCAGCCGTGATGCCCCTCCTCACCCCCCCCCCCCCCCCCACCCCAGAATTTCCATGTTTTAAACGTTTCCTAGTATGTACCCTGGATTAGAATAGGTACACCGTATCCCTGCGTGTCGTAAGAGACGACTAAGAGGGTTGGCATCAGGAAGGGCATCCGGCCATAAAAACATTGCCTCAAAAAGAGAACCATGACAATTACAACTACATATGGGCAGGGCACAGCCCGAAGTGGAGATCGGTTTCTGAGGTTTGGGACATGGAATGTAGGGACAATGACAGGGAGATCAGGAGAAGTGGTGGAAGTATTGGTCAGAAGAAGAGTGGACATATGTTGTGTGCAAGAGACAAGATGGAAGGGAAGTGGTGTGAGAATGGTGAAGGGTAGGCAGGGACAGAAATACAAGTTTGTGTGGCAAGGGTGCCTGGAGGGCGTGAATGGTGTTGGTGTCCTGTTTTCTGAGGAGTTTGTAGACAGTGTGGTGAGTGTGACTAGAGTGAGTGATAGGATGATGATGGTGAAAATGATGATTGGAAAGCTCTTGGTGAACGTCATCTCGGGATATGCTCCGCAGGTTGGTCGGAGCGATGAAGAGAAGGACAAGTTCTGGTGTGCGATAGAGAAGCTGATGGAAAACGTGAAAGATGAGGAAGTTGTTGTTGTAGGAGGAGACCTAAATGGACATGTGGGAAGGAGTATGGATGGTTTTGAGGGAGTTCATGGGGGTTACGGATATGGTGTGAGAAATGGAGAAGGTGAAAGGATTTTGGAGTTTGCTGATGGAGCTGATTTGTTGATTTATAATACTCAGTTCCAGAAATAGGACAATAAGCTTGTTACATACACGTCAGGTGGGTCGACAACAACCGTTGACTACCTGATGGTGCGTAGGCGAGATAGGGGGCACCTCCGGGACACAAAGGTGATCCCGGGGGAGGAGGCTGTTTCACAGCACCACTTGGTTGTCTGCGACATAAGGGTGAAAGGTGCGAGGAGAACTCGGCGGGTGAAATACCAACGGAGAATGAAGGTGTGGAGGTTGAAAGAGGTGACAGTAAGGGAGGCATTAAAATAGAGGCTGAGTAGGGTAGAGGATGATGTGGTTGAGCTTGAAAGTGGTTGGATGTCAATGAAAGCTAGTCTGTTGGGAGCCGTTGGTGAGGTATGTGGATGGACAAAAGGACCACCGAGGCACTCGGAAACATGGTGGTGGGATGATGAAGTTGGAAAGAGGATTGACGAAAAGAGGAATAAGTTCAAGGAGTGGCAGAAGGCGAAGGGTACGGGAGCAGAAACAGCAGAGCCTGAAAGTTATAAGGCAGCCAAGAAGGCTGCAAAGAAAGAGGTAGCAAAGGCGCAGGAGGCATGTAGGAAAATGTTCGGAGAACGCTTGGATTTGGAAGAGGGTCAGAGAGCAGTATTCAGGATAGCAAAGCAGATAGCGAAAAAGAGGTGTGATGTGATGGGGGTGAGTTGCTTGAAGGATGAAGTGGGACAAATCGTTGTTGACCCAGATGGAATTAAAGGAAGATGGAAAAGATATATGGAAATGCTGTTGAATACAGAGAATGAATGGGATGGCAACATAGAGAGTAACCCAGTTTTAGGACCGGCAGAGAAGATAACTGAGAAGGAAGTTGAGGAAGCGATAAAAGCAATGAAGAGTAGAAAAGCGGGAGGGCCTACGGGAGTTGTGGGAGATATGTTGAAGGCAGCAGGAAGTTGGGGTGTGAAGAGAATGACAGAGATCTGTAATCTGGCGGTGAAAGAAGGCTGCATTCCAGTGGCTTGGGAACTGAGTACCCTCATCCCTCTATACAAGGGGAAATGTGACCCTCTAGAGTGTGGCTCGTAGCGAGCGATAAAGTTATTGGAGCATGGAAAGAAGGTATTGGAAAGGGGGTTGGAGAGGAGGATGAGGAAGAAAGTGAAGATCGACGAAATGCAGTTTGGATTTATGCCAGGAAGAGGAACGACAGACGCGCTTTTTATTGTGAGGCAGTTGCAGGAGAAGTACATGGAGAAGAGGAAGAAGTTGTTTCTTGGGTTTGTTGATCTGGAGAAAGCATTCGATAGGGTTCCACACAAAGTATTGACATGGGCAATGAGGAAGTTAGGAGTGGAGGAATGGTTGATCAGAGTAGTGATGGCAATGTACAAAAGAGCGCGCACAGCTGTAAGGATGAAGGACGGGAACAGTGGTGAGTTTGAGGTGAAGGTGGGAGTGCATCAGGGGTCGGTACTAAGTCCAATACTATTTGTAGCTGTGATGGGGGTGCTGGCTCAGAACGTAAAGGAGGGTTTACCGTGGGAGTTGTTGTATGCAGATGATCTGGTGTTAATTGCGGAAAGTATGGATGGACTGAAGGAAAAGATGAACAAGTGGAAGGAATGTATGGAGACAAAAGGTTTGAAGGTGAATATCGGAAAGACGAAGGTGATGGCAAGTGGTAAAGCATGTGATGAGGTGGAAAGAACTGGGAAGTGGCCCTGTGCTGTGTGCAGGAAGGGTGTCGGAGTGAACTCCATTCAATGTACAATGTGCGCTGATTGGGTTCATCAATAATGTAGTGGTCTGAGCGGGGCATTAACCAGTGTGGCAGCGACATTCAAATGTAAGGTGTGCACAGAGGGAGCTGCACAGGGAGGAAATGTTGAGTTGGATCTTGGAGATGGCGTGAAGCTGGAAGGTGTGAAAACATTTTGCTACCTCGGAGACATGCTGAATGGAGAAGGTGGATCAGACTCGGCAACTGTTGCTCGAGTGAGATGTGCATGGAAGAAGTTTCGGGAACTGAGTGGCATGCTGATGAGGAGGGGAGTGTCGTTGAAGCTGAAGGGAAAGGTGTATGCTGCATGTGTGAGAAGTGTTGTCATTTAAGGGAGCGAGACATGGGTAATGAACATAGAGCAGCAACGAAGGTTGGAAAGGGTGGAAATGCGAATGGTTCAATGGATGTGCGGAGTATTGTTGAGAGAGAGGAAGACAAATGATGAATTGCGAAAAATGATGGGAATAGAGCCTGTGATTGATGCTGTGAAGAGGAACAGGTTGAGATGGTTTGGTCATGTGTTGAGGAAGGATGAAAGTGACTGGTTGAGAAGAGTGATGGAAATAAATGTAGAAGGAAGTAGAGGACGGGGAAGACCGAGAAAGACTTGGCTAAAGATGGTGGAAGAAGAAATGTGGGCAAGGGGGTTAACAAGGAGAGATGCAGAAAATAGGGCAAGATGGAGAAGATTGTCATGGGGACCGCAAGGCTAATCCCCGCTCTAGCAGGGAAAATGGCCTTAAAATGCATGTTGTTGTTGTTTGTTTTCCCTTGTTTGTGTACGAGTCTGAGTGGAGAAGTCTCAATTAGGAATTATAGTTTTTACCTCGCCTTTGCATTTTCTTTGCATAAATTTTCATTAAATAATTATTTGTTGAATTCTACTTTTCTTGTTTTGTTTTGTTTCTTCGATTGTCGGTTCGGTTTAACCCTGTCTGTGTTCCCGATTCGATAAGGCTTGGGCTTTCCCGCACGCGCGCCAAAGATAACCTTGCCAAGGTTCGGAGTACGTCAGCTCTGGGTCCTTAATCCCCGGCGACGCGACTATATATATATATATATATATATATATATATATATATATATATATATATATATATATATATATATATATATATATATATATATATATATATATATATATATATATATATATATATTATATATATTATATATACATACATATACATATATATACATATATATATACATATATATACATATATATATACATATACATATATATACATATATATATATATACATATATATACATATATATACATATACATATATATACATATATATATGTAGGGAGCTGTAATGCCCCTCCCCCTTTGTATATCCTTGCTGCTTTACCAATTACCAAGTATAACCAATTATATGTTTTGTTTTGACTTGCTACTGTACTCTTTCATGATACTGAGTTCTTTCTACTGCATTGAGGATGTGTAATATCCTAATAAGGAGTTCTCTGCCTTTGTGCTCTGGCCTGCGTGGGCGCAATCTCTAGTTCCCCTTTCCAGGCCTTGGAGGAAACTCTTATCTCTCTTTGCCTTTTTCCTGTTTTGCCATTATCTTGCAAGTTGACAGTTTTACGAGTGTCCACTCCCCTTTGTACTTTCCCAAGCCAGCTGCTATACAGAAAGTTGTAAACATGTTGTCACATAATGCTGACCATCTCCTTATCAGAAGCTAACCCATGACTGGCCTTGGATGAACTTCCTTTAATTAACTGAACAACAGGATGGGACTATGGTGGGGGACCCAATGAGCCCATTCTGTCTCTGTGTCTTGTGAGCTAACTCCACCCCTGACTTTCCTTTATATAAAGCAATGTTAATTGAATTATTTCAGAGCATCTTGTTGTACTGTTGGTCATTCCTTGTGAGTTTCAATGCAACTTTGCTGTCCTCAAGCTTGAGTACTCGAGTTCCAATAAATATATCCGTTGCTCCTTTCTTCTGAGTCTTTGAGTCCCAAGTCCTAAGTCCTCGTTCTCGGCAACTGGTGGCAGCGGTGGGATCAGTCTGGGCAGTCCGGGACGCGGTCCCAGGCAAGGGAGTGGTGAGAGACCAGCTGGCAATTGATCC
Organism: Myxine glutinosa; assembly: GCF_964187855.1. NCBI lineage: Eukaryota > Metazoa > Chordata > Myxini > Myxiniformes > Myxinidae > Myxine > Myxine glutinosa. The sequence continues at coordinate 89,422,207 of NC_136266.1, forward strand.
GGGTCAGGTGAGCTGTGGTTTTCTTTTGTTTTTTCCTTTTTAGCCCGGGGGTCAGTCCAAATTGTAACCCACTCTCTCTTGCTCGGTCGCCGTACGTTCCGTTCCCTGCTCATACCTGTTCCACGAACCTAAATTTAATTACGGACCGCTTGGGTCCTGGAGCAACTGATTGTTTATGGACTCGTTAGGGTAACGTTACGTAAGGAGAAGTGCCCCACGTTGGGCGCCTGAGGTTAAGGGGTAATAGATCTCTGGGTTGTGAGGGTAAGGATAAGGGCGGCGTCCCGAACCGAGGCCTACCCGGGAGACGTTGGAATTTTAAGTAAGATCAGAACTATTATACGGGCGTAGGACGCCAGGAAAGTGCAGTAAGGGTAGGATAGACGGCTGTGTAGGCGGGCGAGCCTCTCAGGAGAGTAGGTAGCGCGGCCGTACCACGCGAGGCGGGCGAACCTCACGAGTACAAGACTGCGAGCCTCTCAGAGTTAGGTAGACGGCTGTAAACACGAGGCGGGCGATCCTCACGAGTACAAGGCTACGTCGGTAAACTAAATTTTCCTAGGATGGGTAACAGTATGGGTAATAAGACAGTAAAGGCAGGTGAACCGCTTAGACATACCCCAGCATTTTTTATGTTTAAGAGGTATGGCTATGCTGCTGTGAGACCAGGGAAGTCATGGGTTGCATTGACGAAGGATTTAGGAGAACCGTGGCCCGAAGGAGGGTCTTTTGCGCTGGAAAAATTGGACGTATTGTATGAGACATTAGAAAAGTTCGAACAGGCCACGAAACACTTTCCGCCTGACTATTGGAAAGTCTTTGGCTGGTGGAAGGAAGAAGCGATGAAGCGACACGCAAAGTCGAAACAGGCCAGCTTGGCCGGTGAGGTAACAAAACTCAAGGGTCTGAGGAAACAGGCGAATAAAGAGCAGGATGAAGCGCTTAAGGAAATAGAGAGGCAGGCCAACGCGCGACTGATGCCGCTCGTTGAAAAACCAGACCCCGCGAGAGGGGAGGCAGTGACCAATCTACCCTCCCCAGCCCCAGTCCTAAGCTCTGTCCCAGGGTTTCAGGCACCACCTATCCTTTCTGCGCCCCCGCTACCACCTCCCTATAACCCCGCTACCATCGCGCCCCAGATACCCCAGAACCACCCGAGCCAGGGAAGGCCGTTTGCACAACTCGGGGCTAACGGAATAGATGACGGGACCGACATCGCAGGGTTCCCGCCACCGATAGGACCGGATGGGTTATACCCCTCACTGGTAGGTTGTAAGGGGAAAAGGACCTCACAAACTACCCCATCGGAATGTCAGGAAATAGAGGAAAAGAAAACATTGTGCCCTGTACAAGTTATCGGGGTTGACGCAGCAGGTCATGGGGTTCGGGAAAGAGTACCATGGAAAGAATCCTCTTTAACTGTAATGCGGGAAAGGATTCAACATTTGCTTATTGAGGATCCGCGGCAGATAGTGCCGACCATGTCGAATTGGTTTATGGCTGGCGAGTGCGACTATAGAGACATAACTCATATGGGAGTATCCGTGCTCCCACCCAAAGTATGGGAAAGGGCTAGACAAAGAGCACACTGGCCGCACGACGACCCAAGGGCGGTGGGTGCAATCCCCCGGATAACACTAGTACAATGGGACGCACTGAAGCTCCGGCTGCTGGGTGCCATCGAGCATGCGCTGTTGCCAGCAGGAGGTCCGGATTGGGGAAAAATTGGGGCCATAAAACAAAAGGCAGGAGAACCAATTGGAGAGTACCGAGAAAGGTTGGAAAAGGCCATTGCGCGCTGGGGAGGACTGGGTCCGATGCAGCTGGGAGGGCTACCCCAACCATTGGTAAATCAATATCTAATCGAGGGGCTTCGGCCGGTGTTAAAGAAACAGGTACAGACCGTCCTCTTCGGCTGGAAGGGAATGACAACCAACGAATTATGCGACAAACTGGAACAATGCCCGGGCTCCTCCCTAGAGGAGAAGAAGGATATTAAGGAGGAAATATTGCAAATGTTTGTCCAAGAGAAACGGGCTCAATTTAATCAGAATAAAAAGGGGGATCAGAGTCAGAACTACATACACGAACAGTGCCAGAAGTGGGGACCTGTTCGAGGTCCAGAGGAACATAGGAGGAGTTGTTATCCTCTTTTCTATAAGGGCCAATTCCCCAACGGAGAGTGGATCCACAACGAAAATGAGAACTGCGACGGTTGTACTGAGGAAGATTTTGGACTAATTAATATGAACGAGGTGAAACAACAATGGACAATACCACCCCCTCTTCCCCCTCCTCCTCAAACCCCTCAAACTTGGACTGTGCAAGGGCCCCCTCCCCAAAATTGGTATCCACCAAGACCCCTTCTCCAAAACCCCGGACCACCCCCCAATAATGGGATGCAGAACGGACCAAGGGGGAACTGGGCCCCGCCTCGGGGTCCGCCGCAGTGGCAACCAGTGAACCAGTCACATTGGGGGCCGCCAGAACGCCGGCAGGGCGGAAGGGGCGCTGTAGAGGGACGACCTATGCCCTCCGCACCACCGGTTCCACAGGAACCGTGCCATTATTGCAAGCAGATGGGACACTGGATACGTGATTGCCCAAAGGCTCGTAAGGGGTTTCAGCCCCAATACAATAGAGGGGCCTATTGACGGGACGCTGGCGAGTCGCCCAAGGAGTGTCCTCTCTTGACCATGACGCCGGCAGAGGAACCAACCATGATGTTGGACGTGGAGGGAAGACAATTAGAATTTCTCGTAGATACGGGCGCGACTCGCAGCACAATTAACAAGGGGCAATTGCCCTCTTTGCGCCCGACGGCCAGGAACGTTCAAATACTGGGTGTTTCGGGTTTACCCCAAGCGCTTCCTATTTCGGAGGAAGTGCGAGTAACATGCGGCCCGCTGGAGGCTAAACATGCATTTTTGATGACCACTACCGCCCCGACCAATTTGTTGGGACGGGATTTATTGTGCCGCTTGGGCTGTCAGATCTCATGTACCGAGGAGGGAGTTTTCGTAGACGTCGCGGAATCTAAACGCGACTTGGTAATGACGGCATTGTCTCGGCCCGGCCCCACCGTGTATTGGTGGCGCATGGATGAAGGGGCTCTGGCTACCTGGACGCATATCATAGATAATGTGTGTTTGGACAACGCAGTTCTGCGAGATTGGCTACAACTGCACGAAATTTCGATAAAAACCTTAAAGGATAGTCCACCCCATTGCACTGCGTACTATGATGCAACGGGCGATGACGAGAATTATCGAGAAAAGGTTAAGGAGAAGCTGGGCGAGCGCACGCCTCTGCACTTGTCACGGATGTGGATCGGCCGCGAGGGAATAGGAATCGAGGCAGTCCTAACCTCGAGTCAGCGTGCATTGACCCGATACCCCGAAGGAGCGGCCGCCCATGTTACCCTCACTACTGCCAAGGGGTGGCCGCCGGAAAGTGTAGGTTGGATGGTAGGGAGGTTACGTGAAGTTCCCCTACAAGGTTATCGGAGTAAGAAGGGCCGTTGGACTTTGAAACGGCTCCAAAATGGCGAAGGGTTCTCAATTGACTTCAAGACACAACGGAGGGATGGAACGTTCGAAGCAACAGAGTTGCCTCCTAAGGGCACCTATGCCATGAGGGCAGTGCTGACGGACCCGGGTGAGTCAGATTACCTCCTAGCGGAGGTGCCAGACAATTTATGGCCCAAAAGCGACGGTGAGGTTGGACGGATGCGAGACGCCGAACCTCTAGTGATAGCAGTGCAGCCGGGGATGCGCTTGCCAAATGTAAAACAGTATAAGCTACGACCTGAGGCCGACGTAGGCATAGCACCAGTGATTCAATCCCTAGTGGAACAGAAGATTATCGTGGAAACTAACAGCCCATGTAATACACCAATTTTGCCAGTTAAAAAGCCGTCAAAGGACAAATGGAGGTTTGTACAGGATTTAAGGGAGGTGAACAAGGTGATACAGGGCATACACCCACTAGTTCCAAACGGAGAATCCCTCATGATGTCAATTCCACCGGATGCAACATACTTCACGGTCATCGACCTTTGTTCTGCGTTTTTCTCTGTGCCCATCGCGCCTGAGTCACAATACTTATTCGCTTTCACCCATAGGGGGCGCCAGTATACTTGGACAGTACTACCTCAGGGGTTTTCAGATAGCCCCACTCTGTTTTCCCGGGCGCTGCACCGCGACCTGGCGGATGTGGAATTGAAGGGAGGGTCAGTGTTGCTGCAATACGTTGACGATTTGTTGATTTGCTCCCCTTCAAAGGAGGCGTGCGAAATGGATTCTTTGGCCCTATTAAAGGCCTTGGCGGCCAAAGGCCACAAAGTAGGCAGACCAAAACTTCAGTTTGTGCGGCAGGTTGTAACTTACTTGGGACACGCCATTTCGCATGGAAAACGAGAATTGGATGCTGGACGGGTGACCGCTATCATGGAGCTGCCTCGCCCTCGCTGGCAACGACAAATGCTGTGCTTCCTAGGTATGACGGGTTACTGCCGCACTTGGATACTTGATTTTGCGCTGCTGGCTAAACCACTGTACGAGGCGACCAAATCAAATGCCCCGGACCTATTGATATGGACGGATGAATTGAGGCGATGTTTTGACGGGCTGAAACAGGCGCTGGTTACGGCACCGTCATTAGGACTCCCGGATTATGCGAAACCATTTACCCTTTACACTCACGCCGTGGGAGGTTTCGCCCAGTCAGTTTTGACACAGACCCATGGGGATAAGGAGCGGCCGGTGGCCTACTTTAGTAAAAAGTTAGACCCGGTCGAACAAGGGTTTCCAGTGTGCTTGCAAGCCGTGGCAGCGGCCAGGTACGCAGTAGAAAGAACAGCGGACATTGTTATGGGACACCCAGTAACGCTACGGGTACCACATTGCGTCACTTCGCTGTTGTCACAGCGAAGCACACAGCATTTGTCTAACACTAGATTAATGCAATACGAATCCGCACTGATCACTGCAGCCAACATCACGATCGAACGTTGCACGACGCTCAACCCAGCCTCACTGATGCCCACTCCTGAGGAGGGCGAACCTCATGTGTGCACCGACGTTGTGCAGCTAGTCTCCACGGTGCGATCGGATCTAAGGGACAATCCCTTAGAATATCCCGACTGTACATATTATGTCGATGGATCAGCTAGGCGCGCATGGGACGGGTCTCTGTTGTCCGGGTACGCCGTGTGCTCGGATAGCGAAACGGTAGAAAGCGGGCGTCTTCCACCTACATTTTCCGCACAGCAGGCGGAGCTGTGCGCCTTGACCAGAGCGTGCAGCTTGGCGGAAGGCCTTGCCGTCAACATTTACACAGATTCGGCCTACGCTCACGGCGTAGTCCACGATAAAGGAGCCATCTGGAAGATGAGAGGTTTTCTCACATCTGCCGGTTCAGTGATAAAGAACGGCGCGCTGGTAGAAGGGCTCCTCCGAAGCATTTTACTTCCCCGCGCTATCGCGGTAATTAAGTGTCGTGGCCACCAAAGGGCGGACACTGACGTTGCCCGGGGCAACGCAAGGGCGGACGAGGCGGCAGGAAAGGCCGCCAACCAACAGATAGAACGCAACATGCCGATGGTGACACGAGCACAGAAGACAGCCGCACAGATTGCTGACATACCGACTGCGGGACCACCCGCCACACCAACTAAGGACGATATCATAAAATTGCAAAATGCTGCACCGACGGCCGAACACGAGGTCTGGCTCAAACGAGGAGCGATACGCCCTGGGCCAGGGGAAATGTGGACCCTTGATGAAAAACCTATAGCACCCCAGGCTTTACTGCCCTGGCTGGCACGCATGGCTCATCAGAATGGTCATGTGTGCCAGAGGGGGGTGATGGGACAGATAGACTACACTTGGGCAGCGCCAGGACTGTCACGGATTGTATCCGAAGTGTGCCGATCGTGTGTGGTCTGCCAGCAACACAATAGAGGGGCGCCACCGAGACATGCACATGATGGGGGACGACCCCCGCCTAGTGGGCCGTTCGCAACTATTGAGTTCGATTTTACAGAATTGGAACCAAGCATGTCGTTTCGCTATGTGTTGGTAATCGTAGATACGTTCACCAAATGGGTCGAAGCATACCCATGTGTCAAATCCGATGCTCCGACAGTAGTGAAGCGCCTCGTGCGGGATTTTATGTGCAGATTTGGCATTCCCCAGATAATTTCGTCAGATCAAGGAGGCCATTTCACGGCGCAGGTGGTTAAGGGCATTCTGAAGGCGTTGGGCGTTAAACAATCCTTCCATTGCGTCTACCACCCACAGTCCTCAGGACTTGTGGAACGAACGAACAAGACTTTAAAGAATAAACTAGCGAAACTTTGCGCAGACACAGGCTTGAGGTGGCCAGAGGCTCTTCCGCTTGCATTGATGAGCATTCGTTCCACCCCGGGTCGCACTACGGGCCTTTCCCCCCACGAAATATTAATGGGACGACCTATGAGCTTGCCCGTTTCAGCACCAACAGACATGTCCACCCTTGCTTTGCCAGTAATGGATGACATGCTTTTGAGATTTTGCATAGGCTTGTCGAATGTGGCACGCAGCATCCATGCTCGAGTACGAGAGGCGCTGCCTGAACCAATAGGCCACGCCATCCACAACTTTCAGGCCGGCGACTGGGTGCTCGTGAAGCACTTCACCCGCAAGGCTGCTTTGGAGCCACGGTGGAAGGGACCATTCCAGGTGCTACTGGTCACACCGACGGCAGTCTTCTGCGAGGGTAAACCTTCGTGGATCCACGCCACCCATTGTAAGTTGTCCATCCCCGCACCACAAGCCACACAAGACACCGCACCTCACATTGCTGCAGACACCACACCTCACACCGCTGAAGACAATGCACCGTCTAGGGCACCACAGTCTCCTAAGGGCGGCGATGACGGTCATGATGATGGGAATTCTGGGCAGCTGCCTAACAAACCCCGCCAAGGATAGGCTTCTGCAGTTTAACCCACTGAGAGAGGATCTCCCCAAATACCCAGGACACGACAACTACACGTTATTTAAACTTTACTCCGTCAAATACATAACGGCTCCCCGGGGACAGGGGATAGTAGTACATTGCTGTGAGTTGGAGACACATTTCAAGTGGTTATCTGTAAGATGGATGGAAGCCATGGTGGTACATAATGGGACACCACAGGCACGCATGACAACCCCACGCATAGTCTTAACTAAAGTTAGGCAGGTGGAAAATGGAAGGTTTACTGGGACCGTGAATAGTCACGCCGCCGCAGGATATCAATGGGGCACGGGCATCGACAATACTACTCTCCTACTGTCGCATGCCCTCGTCGGCCCACACACCACGATAATACTTGAATGTGGAATATGGCCCCCGCGCACGCTGATTAGAAGGAACAAAAAGAGGGGAGATACCCAACACCAAATCCGGCCTAGTTGTGCCGCCTACGTCATTAAACCCCCTCCTGCCCAGGAAGTAAGAAGGAAGCCAGAGGAGAACACATACTGGAAGGTCGCACGGCATATGGCCACAGTACAGAATAGGACACAGTGTTGGATGTGTATGCACCTTCCCCGCACCAGCACAGCAGGCATACCAATGGTAGTGTTACCCCTATCACTCAATGATTTGTGCTCGAAGCCACTAGATACCAAATGCATTAGTACAACCCTGACAAGCCAAGGTTCTGACGGAACTGCGTGTAAACGAGTTTTCCAGTATTCACCCCCCATCCAGTCCCGACACTTTGAGGAACGTCCGGCGCCGGTTTGGGTCAAGCCGGCATGGGGGGCCCTCTGCTTAGAAGGAAAGGGCCAAGTAATGGTAGGCAAATCCGTGTGTAGAGATACCCTTCCCGCGGACCCGAGAAAAGGGAAACACACGCTCCTAGTGAACGTTACAAGCTCGCCCTTGCATAACCTCACACACCTCCAGTTGGCATGGAAAGGGGAAAACGGGACAAACACTATCCCAGGTCTTCTCACTTGCATGACCACCCATTTAGTGGCCCCGCACGGGACCATGTTTGTATGCGGGAATAAAGCTTACCCGTATTTACCTGATAATTGGGGAGGAATTTGCTATTTAGGATCAGTTTTCCCAGAGATGGAAATGCGACAGCACTTGCATAATACCACCGCACTCATAAGGACACAACGAAGCACCTATTGGCACGACGACGACACCACTACTTTACACGGCGCTGATTGGGAGAAAGCCGTTAGCTTCTTCTTCCCATGGGCTGGGACGGTCATGAACAGTTACCGCATTGACAAAATTGCGTTAATCTTAGAAACTGTGGCCAACGCCACCGCTACAGCACACGACGAAATGTTGGACACAGTTGTCCATCTGCGTACAATGGTTATGCAAAATAGGGTTGCATTAGATATGCTATTGGCAGAACGAGGAGGGGTATGTGGGATAATTGAGGGTAAATGTTGCACTTTTATTCCTGA